>NC_090933.1:579409915-579753710 GCF_040938575.1 Ambystoma mexicanum | reverse complement strand
AGCCGTATTCCAGTTGTGCTTTAGCAAAAGAAAGCCTCTGCCACTGAATGACAGGCTGTGTCAGGCATTATCTGGGAAATCACCAAAAACGTTACCCTCAGCCGTACGGAAAAAAGCTTGACTTTTGCTACAAAGTGTCAAAAATAAACACTTCAAAAGAAACCCTAACTCTCTGTGCATATGTCAATTTCAGTGCACCAGTGCCTTAAACAGATTGCTGTGTAAGAGAAACTGACTAGGGCTGAAAACAATGTTTGGAATCCAGAGGGAAGATAACACTGAATTTGAAAGGGACATCCCAGCAGAATTCACCATGTGTCAAAATGGGCTTTTGCAAACAAGAAAAATATCTGTTTTAAAAGTGTAATGTTGAATAAAGCCCTGTCCTTGCCTAGAAATGATAAGGGGGTTTGGTTAAAATATAATATGATGTTTTATTCTAACAGCCTTGTCTTTTGGGCTCAGGAAAACTAATTAAATAAATAAGTAAATAAGTGCATTGGCTGTACTGGGGAACCAGCCAAACAGGTTTCCTGTATGGCTTCAAAGGACAATTGTGTGCTGTTAACAGGAGTGGCCTACCCCCAAAAGCAGCCACAATACATTTCTGGGACAGCTATGTGTTACTTTCTGCCCTTGGAAACTTTGAGAGGCCAAGAGGATACATCTCACACGCTCGTCGACTTGTGCTGTGCTCCAGCTTGAGACAATAGATTCTTGGACACCTACGTGTTACTTTTGGAATTGACACCTAGCATTAACTAAAACTGAGAAACTCCATGGCAACTCTGGGTTAAACTGACATTTAGTGGTACCCTGGATAGACATGACCATATTTGGAGGAAAAAGGGCCAGCCCATCTGGCTTAAAAGACTGTTTTTATTAATACACTGTAAAACTGTTATTTCTATAACCGGGCAATGCAGTAATGTAAAAGTTTTACAATTTAAAGGTAATTTTTGTGGCTTTAAAACAAGATATCATGGCTGTCCATAGCACGTATGGGACAGAAACACCAGGGAAATGTGAATCATGGGAAAAGTACATATGGTGGAATGTTAAAAATTAATGGAAATATGCTCTATGATGATATGTACACCTACCAAAAATTGTGGGATGTTGAGTGAAGCAGTTCCCTCTAAAAAGCAAGAAAAATTATCAGAAGGGCGAAACAAAGGCCTACAAACTTGGGAGTTGGACTACTATGTTCTGTCTGAAATATGCAATCTGCCTATGTAATTTGCAAAAGTGCCACAACTGTAAAAAGGAGCAATTTATGTCTCAATTGATTTTTGGCAAAAATGACTGTGAGATGGCTTTGCACCTCATAAAAACACAACCCCATAAACTGAGTCCCCTCCTTCAGGAGACGACCAACATAGGCTGGCCTATCCAGTTCTGAGGGATGGGTCTAGCTCAGTTCTGCCCATCAATAAACCCTGTGATGTCACCCATCTTATAAATAAGGGGGAAGATCACAGGAGGGGACACACACTCTTCTAAATTTTCCAGCGCCTGCGTATCCGGATATTCCACCTTCACTTTGCAAGATTTCAGAACCCACTGCCAGAATAGGGATAGTTGATCCAATCCTTCCAATCCAGGCGGAACCACCCTTCAGCACTAAACCCCATAACAAAACCCCACTAACTTCAGGGAGAAAGGGGAAAGGTGGCTGAGGTGTTGCTGTGCAGTTACCAGACCTTTGGCCAGCTGTCTTTTGCCAGGAGAGTCCACCGTGCGATGACTAGAGCCTTTGAGTCCAGAACCCGGTTGGCTGTCCCAAATCCCCAATTTAAGCGCTGATTTTGAGTATTTCCCATCCCATAACAACACATAGCCTACCCTATCTTGATACCTTGTCTTTGTCCTACTCTGTAAGTAATCCCATCCATACCCTGATATCTTGGTTAAGATAAGTCTGAATTCTCTGCACATCATGTCCTTGATTTTCTAGTGTTAGCACAATTCTTCCATTTCGTTTTGTCCTGCATAGATCCTTAGCCATATTTTGAATAATTTAAGTAATTCCCACATGGAGCTGAACGCGGTGTGAAAAGATTAAGTTGCAAATTAACCTTGGAGTGTACCGTGTTTTTCTTTAACAATCTAGTTTTGATAATCTAGTATAAGTAAAACTTGTCCTTTCCTTTCCCAAACGATTTTCTCTTTTAACTGCTTTATTTTCCCAAAACTGAATCTCCTTCCATATTGAAAATCTCATCCAATTCTTCAGATAGAGTCACTCTTTCACTTCTCTATTATCCCTGTGATGTGCATCTACCCCTAGCCTAAAAACCACTTTTTTTGATTTTGTCTATTTCACCCCTTTTTCTAAAAAAAACCTTCTGACATTTAAAACTGCAAAAGAGAAAAATTCAACTTTTCAACGTGTGATTTTGGCTGCACTGTGTTTTTAGTCTCAAGTTGCTTTTTGAACTGTATGTCATTTGTTAATACCTTGACTTGTAGTTGCTAGTGATATTACATCCCTGATACTGTGATAAGTCATATTTATCTCATTTATTCAACCGCACGCAAATTAATTATTTACCAATTTCCGAGTTTCATTTTCTGCAATTGCAAAGGGTTTTAAAATTTTGTGAGGGAAGGTCGGATTTTGATTCTGTTTGCTGCCTAATATCCCTGACTCCTTGTTGTTCCTTTCTATCCACTCAAAATTCAATTAATAGGGGTTTGAGGGAGCATTCCAGGAGGATATCTTCACTCGGGTGCTATCTACCTGAATAGAAAAACTGCTCCTATTCATTTGTGCTTTGGATATGTTCTTGTAGAAGGTCGACCAAGTGTATTTCATTAGTTTACATTGTAACTATCACCCCATTAGTGATTTCTGCCCAATACTGTGATTTTCTTTGATTTTAAAATCTATAAATATTGTATTACCACCCACCGGCCTGGTTCATGGTCCATTGTGACCCGGGGTATTTACAAAAGGGGGTGTGAGATGAGCTGAGTGCCAGCTCAATTCGAATTCATAGAAAATAAAGAAAAAGTATTCTAATTGAGCGCTACCTCCCAGGCTAAGGGCAAGAGTCCTTGTCCGGGGTGTGACGCTGGTTATGCATTCTGTATGTGCAGCACCTCACTTATGATGCAAATACACAGCGCACAATCATTGAATGTGTAGCACAAAAGGTGTGCACAGGCTATGGGAATGCACTGATGGGCACACAGTTGGAATTGAAGGTGAATCCTTACAGCCACTTATGTAATACAAATGTATGACTCTTTTAAGACAAATGGACGAATGTGCAATTTGAGCGGGCCGCATGTTAGTTAACGAGAACCTCGCCAACTCTCCCGCTGTTCAGGAAGGAACTGGACACTATGCTGTTCTGGGAACTCCTAGGTGATTTAGGAATCCATGTTCTACCATCACCCCAGGCACATTCTAAACTGCTCTGCTGTTTCCTTTAAGTAAGTGCCGCTCTCCATTGCTCGCAACCTATATTTGTGCCACACAAATCTAAATACATATAAGAATACAAATGAGGGCCCAGATGTGATGTAAACTCCTGCACATCCTTTTCTGAAACATTTCACTTTCTGGAAGCTTGCCTCAGTTACTGTTCAATTCCCACTGCAGTTACCTCATAAACATTAAAACAGTGATTGACCTCACCCTTTTACTGCCCTCTTTTTCCACTTCTCCTTATTCCATTGCACTTAAAGAGACCATACAATGGTTGCTTGTCACTCTGGGATCAGTTATGCTTCCGGCGGCCATGCTTATTACAGAAATGGTACCAGCAGAGATTGGACCTTTATACAGTACTGCTTGTCTGATCTCGTGCAAGCCTGAGCTTAATTGCCTAAAGCATCAGCGTGATTGATTCCTGGTCCTGTACTGCTTACTCTCACCTGAATTGAAACTTAAGTTCACCTCTTAATTTACATAGATATTTAGAATTGATTAGCTACAAATAATTGTTCTTGTCATACACCCAGTTTGATACACCATTTATGGAGAATATTAGCAGAGTTAATGCTTACAAGTGCTCATTGGTCTTTGAACTGGAGTCTACCTTTAAGGCAGATTACTTTTGGTGGCATTTAGTTTAACTTTTGTGATGTTCAACATGCATTTGTATTTTGCTGCACTGTGCCCGGTCTTGCGTTGACTCAAGTGGAATATGTGTACATTTGTTACAATGTAGTGGAGTAACTGCTGAAAATGTTGGGAGGACATGACAACTGAAGGAAAGGGGCGGGGTGGAGGAAGGGCAGATGGTGGCTCTGAGGGATAACACTAAACTACTACACCACAAGTGTTCCCTGATGACGCTCTGTTATAACTTTCATAAGACTGGTTGCCTATCTTTGAAATTAAATTCTAAGGACACGCCGGTCTTCTGAAAGTTATAACACCGGAGTGGGTTTTTAGAATTCACTGCATTCACAACAGTAAGAAAGCCTGAGCACCCTATACCGAAAGAGACCCTGCAAGCACGCTGAAGGGAGCTGGTGTTTGAGGGCATGAAATCAATCAGGCATACAGACATAATACAAAATGGATGCCTGCAAGATTTTAGAACAACACATTAAGTTGCTTATTCTGATTTCATAATTACTTGCAACATGTTTTATCTGATTTTTTTAGATGTTGTGACAATTTACACCAATAGAGTGTATCCCTGATTATTTGCATTTTATTTTATTTATGGAGTGCTAAACACCAAATTGTTTCACAAGTAAAATAAATGGTACAATTGAAGTGGCAAAAAATGAAACAAGCAAATCAGGGAGTAGGCAAATGTGTTTTGAGACGAGAACGGAAGTGTGGAAAAGAGGAGCGAGAGTGAAGGTGGAGAGGGAGTGCATTGCAATGTTTAAGGGCCAGTAAGGAAAAGGAACGAAAGCAAGACATGGAGGACGTGGACTGTAAGTAGAAAAAGGGCTTGAGATATAAGTGAGCGGGAAGTAGAAGGAAATGAAAGAAGAAAGTTGGGGGGTACGCTATGGTGGAATCTTAAGTCAAGACAGAGAAAGGCGTAGTTCAAAGAAGAACATTTGGAGCAAAACAAGTGCAGGAAATATAGTCAAGCAAGGATAAGGAGAATAGAAGACTTATAGTGGGGTAGCCGGGAGGCCAAAAAAAAGAGTAGAACAGTAAAATAAATGAGAATAAATAAGAAGAAACAAGGATTTTCACAGCATTAAAGAAAAGGAAGTGTTGTACCTTCCAAATATTCAAAAACTGTAATAGGCAAGAGCGGGATGAAGAAATATTAAGAGGAGAATGAAGAAAAGGCATAGGGGGAGGTATAGTAGCGAGTAGAGTATGGGTCCCTCTTTCATGCACATCAAAATCTTGACAAGTGGGCACGCCCCTGTTTCCAGGCTTAGTCCCTCCCCCTTTTGATATGGTTTTGGTATAAAGTGAATATACATTTTATATAAAATTTTATATAAAAAAGATATCACAAATTATAGCGATTTGATATCAAATGTATATTTTATATATATGGGTATCAAACAGATGTTAAAATGTTTTGATATGATGTTGAGATGATTTGAAATAAAATTAATATAATTTTTATATAAAAATGTGTATAAATATTGGAGCAGCCTGTGGTGGTGCTACCTGGATGTCTATTGATGGCAAAGTGAGTTCTGAACAAAGGGACTGTGAACCTATGGTTTTGCAGAGTGAGACAGTGATGACGCGGGAGAGGTGTTCTGCCCCGAGGTTATATGAAGCGTATGTAAATTCTATAAATAGTATAGATGGCGTCATGATTTTATAATCTCAATGACACAGGATAGAGAGTTACCGACTAATGATGGATATAGATTTGATATATAATGATCGAGCTATGAATATGTATGGGAGGGTTCTAAGGCTATGATGGGGCCGGGGGAGGGGATTTACAATGCCGATATGTAGCCTTTGTGGTAGGCCTGGCAAAACTCTCTCAGCTTTTCAGGGGCTATCAGGTGTGATATTTAGGAAACAGCGATTATGACAACTACAGTTATGACAAGGGGAAAACACCTCCAGTAAGTCACGGGGGTTCAGAGGGTTCAGGGGGTTCAGAGGATAGTCATATTCCTGATTGTTTTACGGTGTGAACCCAGAGTTTTGGGATGACGACAATGTAGTTTTGAAGCAACCATCTGCGGCTGATGGGGGCTCTGAAGACAGGGACTTTAAATCTATGGCTCTGCAGGTGGATGTAGTGATGGCGATGGAAACTGACCCTGCCTCTAAGTGTTCTTGTTGAAAAACAGGGTCCTGTGTGCGGGAGTGAGGAGCGTCAAGCTGTAGCAAAGACTATTAATATTTACTGTGCTTGCTGTTCAAATCAATTTGAAAACCCGGGGCCTTGTGATAATAGCCTATGTGAGGACTTTGTTTCGCTAATGGAGACTGATAGCATTAAAGACAATTATTATTTATTGTGATTGCTGTTTAAAATGAATTGAAAACTCAGGGGATCATGTTAACAGTCTGTGTAAGGAATGTATCTCACTAATGGAGACCGATAAGGACATGAAGGTTCTCTTCCACTTTGATATTCGAGCAATCCAGGGGTTAACGCCCATAGTGGCTGGGGCGTGTTTAAAACAACACTTTTACAGATGGTGCTACTGACATAAAACTCTTGATCCCCAGCAAATAGTTCAAAAATGTTTGGAAATATCTTACGCAGAAAATTTGCTATGTCAAATATGTCACGTGTTGAGCATTATACTTCTTCTAGATTTGCTGTGCTTGACCCAGCCATTGACACAGATAAGGATTTACATAGGGACTGAACAAAGGGTGTCTAAAACATTATGGGTTATAGAATCAGCAAATAACCCCCTTTTGAAAATGAAGCAGTTTAGACGCATCTGTCCGATGGGTCTTAGAAACATCATTGAGAAAACAGTTTGCAAGTGGGAGGGGATAAAGCATATCTAACTGAACACCTAAGGGAATGTCGACACGTTTGCTTATGGAGGCAGTGGCGTGCAATGTGCCTGTGCAGTAATCACATGTATTACAGAATCCGTAGCAGGACTGATCATCATGCAGCAACTGAGAAACCCCAACCTATTTAATGCAAATACATTTTGAATAAAATTACATGTTTTGAATGTTAATAAAAATCTGTTGTTTATGAAACCTGGTTGTGTCTTTAGGTTTAGTGGTTATGGGGTCAACATGTCTGGCGTGAAGCTGTCGAGAATATATTATGATGAAGGGCGTGTTGATAGTTACAGAGGGGTTCACAGCCTGTGCTGCAAAGTGCGAACCGATGGCGAGAAGGTGCCATGGAGAGTGGTCAAGGTGTGGCATTTTGGCAGGAGGCCTACACGCTACACAAGCCAGTCCCAAAACATTTTAAATGCTGAATGACCTTGGTATCTGATATCAATCAACAATGGCTGGCAGATATTATGGATTTGAGCCAGCTTTGCAAAAATAGTGATGGGTTCCACTATATTCTAGCTGTCATCGATGTCCTATCAAAATACGACTATGTTGAGGCTTTAAAGAACATGAATGGTCATAGCGTGGTGACAGCTTTTAAATGCATATTTAACAAAGATGGCGTTCCCGCTAAATTACAGATGTAAACCGGTAATCCATTTTTAAATAAGCCGCTGCAGAGCATTCTAAAGCAACATGGGATGCGCTACTTTGTAGCACACTCTAAAGTTAAAGGCTCTAATGTAGAACTTTTTATACACACCTGTAAAACACGGCTCTGGCGATTCTTCATGGCTAAAAACACACATATATATCTGGAGGTATTACCAGCACTTATAAATGTGCATAATAACATCAATCATATATCTATTCAAACAAATCCTGCTGGTGCAATGCCGCAGAATTCCCTGGAGGTCTGGAAAAAACTGTAAAGCGAAATACTTTTTAAAAATACGACACTCATGCCCCTTAAAAAGGGAGATTATGTGCGCAAAAACATAAAGCCGTCTTTACAAAGGGGTATGAGCAGAACTACAGCAACGAGATCTTTATCATAGATGGAGTGACTCAAAGGGCGATCATTTATATATACAGACTAATTGATTAATCGGGGGAGGGTGTTCAAGGTTTTTTTTGTTACAGGGAGGAGATCCACAAAGTCAGTAAAGACCAACCACGAGTTTATAGAATAGAAAAAGTCATAAAGAGTAAAGGTCGCGGAGCTAGGAAACAAAATTTAGTCAAATGGCTGGGGTGGCATAACAAATTCAACAGTTGGCTACCCACCAGATCCCTAGATTCCAAGAGGCCTCGGGTGTGTAACGGGCGGCATGAAGTCTATACCTTTTTACATTATGCTCCTAAGTGTAAGGAAGGCATGGTATCAACAGTAAGATGGACACAAGTGACCACAGTTCAATCTACGACCATCAAATAATAATAATGCAGTCCTAGAGGAGTCTTGTCAAAATAAAAGGGCCTATATTAAAAAACCCTATTGCCAATCCTTACCGCTAGATCCAAATAGTGTGGGGTGAAAAGCATGAAAAAGAAAGAAGTGTTCACAAGATGACAGGTCAGGATAATTGGACCGTTGGGCTCCCTTCGACACGTTTTCAGATGGTTCACTCGAGCAAAGCACACACTCTGGCCTCTGCGGCACGAGGATACATTTCATTCTTCATAGTTCAGGACCTTCTGGGTCAAAGCTTCTTTACTACTTGAAAGTCTCTAGACTCAAAAGGGCCTGCTGTTTAAAAACAATACGTAAATGTTCTTTTCTTTTCAAATGTATTCAAAGTTGGGTGTTCACCCCGGATCCCCCTCTGCCGGACTCAGATCCCTTTCTTTCGGTCAATTAGTCTCCCTCAGCGGGGCTCGGACCAATTGTGGTTTACTTAAAACTATCGAAGACTTTCGAATGTGCACAGGGTTTAGCTTGACTCGTTGCATGACCACTTCGATTTCGTTATTCCTTTTTCTCACACTCAGCATCAGTGATATACCTGACAGAGACTTTCGAATGAGCACCCACGTGGTGCCAGAACACTCAATGTAAGGTATCTTTTGTTGGCCTCCCAAATCTCAAAATGTAAAGTTCAATTACTCCTTTGGTTCCAATTATTCGTGTCACTCTTTGCAAACGCCACACACACACACAGTTCTCTTTGTATAATAATGCTGCTTGCACAACCTTGGTTCAAAACACAAGCTGGTTTGTTATCAGTCTCTGCCCGACTCACCGGCTGTGCTGTCTTTTCTAATGCCGCTTTGTGTAAGTAGCCATGGACAGTCCCAGAGCAGCAATCACTCCTCCTCACCTTGGTTATCGATGTGCGAGAGCCCCAGGTTCCTCCGACACACTGTGCAGATTTGATCAGCCTTAGTTCCCGGTCTTCGGGTTCTTACTTTCTAAGGCACATGAAAATAACGGTTGTTATAGGTCACAGGTACTCCTTGCGATTCTCTCTGGTCTCTCCATCTTTCTCCTTGTAGTAAACTGCCATCTTGGTACTGCTGTTTCCTCATGTGGTTTGCTCGCTCATAGTGTGCTTTTGTGCTCTGCCTTTTATCCATGTGGGGGAGCGTGATAGAATTCAGATGTGTGTAATAATCCGTAATTACTTGACCTTGCCTGTCCATGGTGTTGGGACATGTCAGGTATATGACTCTGGTGCTAGTCCATTGTCGCTCACAGTGAACTGTCTGGAAGAAAGTGTTTGTGTCAGAACATGGGAGGGGTTTGAATGTCTAGGTATCCTACCTGTTAGGATGGGAAAAATGTTTTATTGGGAAGGGAATACCGCGTCTCACCTTCTGGTGTCCCACTTCCACTCCCCGAGGACCCCTCATCCAGGTGATCCTCCCACACTGGTCCACCCCCAGGAACTGGATCCAAAAGCGATGGCTGAGTCCTGGCCACCTAGATGACAGATACCCGGGGAGTAGCGGGTGAGACGCCTTCACGTTTGTCACGTACCCTTCCCCTATGCGATGTAGCCACATCTGTTTCACAGGGTAACCGAGAGAGAAATCCATGTTCCCTTGGTCTTTGCCTTTTCGGTGCTCAACAGAGAAACAGTAGGGTTGCAGATCTAATAACCATCGGATGACTCAAGGGTTAGAATCTTTTCGCTTACTAATCCAATATAGTGGAGAATGGTCCATGACGAGTGTGAACTTTCTTTCTAGGAGGTAGTATCTGAGGTGGATAATGGCTCACTTGATGGCAAGGGCATCTAATTCTATCACATAGTAATTATTTTCATGTGGGAACAGTTTGCGACTCGTAAATAAGGTGGGATGTTCCAATCCATTGCAACTTGTGACAAGACTGCTCCTAGCCTTGTAAGGGAGGTGTCTGTAATACAAATTAATTTGTGTTGTTGTAGCATATATTATCCTCGTCAGTCGATTAATTTTCTGGGGTTCGGCGTTCTTTAATTTGTCTGTCAGCCTAGCTGTCAGCCTAGCTGTCCTGTCCGAGAAGTTTGGGATAAATCTACAGTGATACGCAATTAACCAGAGGAATACTCTGAGATCTCTTTTAGTTTTAGTTGGAGGGTTATCTAGGACAAGCTTCACTTTTCCGCATTGAGGTTGTACACTAACATTCCCTACAAAGAAGCCGAGATATTTCACGGCTGATTGGGCCAGTCTGCATTTGGTTGTATTAGCAGTTAGACCAGCTTCTCTGAGGGCTCTCATAATAGTAAAAAAGATGGAAAAGATGGTCTCCCCAAGTTTTTTGTCCATAAATCGTTGGAAAGAGGCTGCAGCCCTGTGTAAGCCAAAAGGGAGGACTTTGAACTGGAACAGTCCCAGGGGCATCGAGAAAGCTATCTTTTCCTTATCAGGTCCTATCAGGTCCATACACTGGGACCTGCCAGTACCCTTTTATTTTGCCTAGGGTTGATTGAAAAGTGGCGTTTCAGAGTTTATAAATTAGGTCATTGATGCATGGCATGGGATGGGCATCAAAGTCGTAAATGGCATTAACGTGTCGGAAATCTATGCAAAACCTCCAGGAATGGTCAGGTTTGGTGACTAATATGATAGGGGAGGACCATGGGCTTGAAAAGGGTTCGATAATATTCCCTCTTAACATCTTATTCACTTCCTCAACCACAGTCTTTTTACAGGCTTTTGGGAGTCTATATGGTTTCAGATGAAACACTTTTGCCTTGGTGGTTTTAATGTAGTGATAGGTGCCTTTCAATCTTCCTGGTTTCTCCAAGAATACATTAAGAAATGATACAATTAAATCCTTTAAATCTTCTTGTTGTTTATTAGATAGCTCTTGAGGAGTTAATTCAAAGTTGTCTATTTCTTCTGGCACCAAACAGTATAGTATTGTGGCATTGGTGGCAGATGGGTTTTCCTTCCATTCTTTTAAGAGATTTTTGTGTTATAGATTGACCTTCTATTTCCTGTCAGGTTGTGCTACCTTATAAGTGCAAGTTCCGGTTTGTTCCAGTATTTCGTATGGCCCATGCCACTTAGAGCCAAAATTGTTTTCCGAGGTCGGCAAGTGGACCAATAATTTTTGTCCTATGGAAAATTATCTTAAGTTTTACCGTTTTGTCATAGGTTGGATTTGGGCCTTTTGCATATGAGTATAGACTAGATTTCGAACAAGTCTCATATGCTATCGCAATTGGCTAGCAGTTTGCGAAAGGGGAATGGGTGCCTCTTCTCTTTCTTTCCAGGCCTCTGGGAGCATGTCCAGGACATCTCTAGGTTGTCTTCCTTAAAATAGTTCAAAAGGAGATAATCCAGTGGATGCTGAGGGGTTTTTCTTATTGTAAATAGTGTCAAGGGGATCATACAGTCCCAGTCCTTCCCGTCCTTATCTACCAACTTTGTGAGGATAATTTTAAGTTTTTTATTGAATCTCTCTACGAAACCATCTGTTTGGGGGTGGTAAACTGCAATTCATGAGGAGCAGCTCCTTAACTTCACCCATGAGCTTGCTCATAAAACTTGATCCTTGGTCCATCAGAATTTCCCTAGGAAAGCCAACTCTGGAAAAATATGGTAAGAGGTGTTTTAGAATTCGCTGTGTGGTGTTGTTCCACATAGGGAATGCCTTGGGCCATCTTGACGTGTGTCGACAATCACAGGGACATATTTGTTACCCAGTCTAGATGTTTCTAAAGGTCCAATGATGTCCATCCCAATTCTTGAGAAAGGGACTTCTATTATTGGTAAAGGATTCAGAGGGGCAGGCAATGGGATGTGAGTGCTAGTGTTCTGACATTTTTCAGACGTCTGAATAAACGTTTTTATATCAGCATGGATACCTGGCCGGTAAAACCTCTCACTGATGTGTGCCTAGTATTTGGATTGCCCTAAGTGTCCCCCTGTCAGATGGGAAGGCACAATCTCTAGTACAAGCTTTCTGTGGGTTTTGGGGATTACTAACTGAGTTTTACTTAAGTCTTCTGTGGATGTTTCTTTTCTATATAACAATCTGTGCTTTAAGAAGAAAAGGACTTCCCTTCTTTACACCCTCTCCTTAGGGAATTGCTTGTAAGAAAGCCTCAGTGAGGGCTGGGTCATTTTGCTGGGTGAAAACTAGGTCAGCATAGATGGTAAGCTTTTCTCCCTTTTTCTCTGCAGTGGAAGATGGTTCATCAGCTTTCCCAAAGCCTAAGGTACCTCTCTCTGTTTCTTCTGGTTCACTTTCTTTAAAATGAGGAAATAGAGCCTTTTTAAGAATCCCTTGGCCGATTTTTTGTCCCCACAATGTACTTAAAATGGGATTTCACCAGTGCTCCCGCCATCATTAGGTTCACATATACTTTACATTCTGCTCTGATGGGCAATTCATCCAAAGTTTCTCCTAGGCCCATCATTGCCATGCCTCTGTTACCCCCTCCCTTCACTCGCAGAGTTTCCTTTACTGCTTCTTGAATTACCCCCCAATACGCTTGGATGTGCGGTCATTCTCACCAAATATCGTTCCAGGTTGCCATTCCACATTCCTTCCAGCATTGGTTGGGCACTGTGGGGTACAATTTGTTGACTTTTACCAGGCTTAGGTGCCATTCTAGCATAGGTTTTACCTACATTTCTTTGATTTGAAGGGACCTCATGAGTTTGGGAATATTGGCCCACCATCTTTTC
This sequence comes from Ambystoma mexicanum, assembly GCF_040938575.1. Taxonomy (NCBI): domain Eukaryota; kingdom Metazoa; phylum Chordata; class Amphibia; order Caudata; family Ambystomatidae; genus Ambystoma; species Ambystoma mexicanum. The sequence goes on along the minus strand of NC_090933.1, from coordinate 579,740,638 downwards.
CAATCTGTTTCTTCTGTTAGTTGGCCTGTTGCCCCTTCCCAACTCACCATATATCTCCTTTCTCCTGGCTCCTCCACCTGTTTGGTGTATGAAAAAATTGCCCCCACTATATGTTTGTCCCCTGAATCGTCAATAAATATTTCTCAAAAGGGGTTAGGATTTGCCTTGCTGCTTCCTTCAGTCAGGGCTGCATTCCCCAACGTCCTAATTGGGTATATCTAAATCTCTCCCCTTCTTCCACCCCAAAATCTCCCTTGCATTGAGTATTTAATTTCTGTTCCCTCAAACATATGGCAGATCTTATGGCAACATCCCTGCTGCCATTTACTAAACCCCTTTGCTCTCCCCTCGGAGAAAATTTCAGGTTGACAAAGATTGGTATAAGTGGGGATGGGAAGGTGGTAATTTGGGCCTCCTTTATTAACTCATCTCAGGAATCCCCCACCACAGGCTGCTACAGTACATGTTTATTGGCCTATCCTCATTAGGTGTGTATAGTACTTTGTCTAAATTCTCTCCTACCTTATCCATTGACCTCCATATTTTACCCTGATCATCCCTCAGCTAATCCCTAATCACTCTTCTTTGTGCAGCTAAGTAGTACCCCTTAATTTACGGCACCCCCATTTGGCCCCTATTCCTTGGCATCATCATTACCCTTTTCACTATTCTCAGCCCAGTTCGAAACAAATCTCCTAGTGTATTTTTGGATAGCTGTGAAGAAAGAAGCATGAACTTGTGTTGGGAGAGTAGTGAAATAATACAGCAGTTGAGGAAGCATAACCATCTTCAAGACATTGGGCCTCATTACAACTCCAGTGGTAGCCATGCCGGTAAAAATGGCAGGTTGCCTCCGGAGTTGTCATTTTTTCTGGTGCCTGATTTCACTGGGGCATTACAGCCCCGGTGGTCCATGTAGTCAGGCAACAGAAAATGTTACTCCCCATTCCCTGAAAGGATTCAATGGGAATAGGGAGGACAGAAGCACCAGCACCATGTGCAACAGTGGCGGTACTTTAGTCAAACTCCTAAATATGTTATGGCCTTCTCAACCCATCTATATGGGAGCGTCTTTTTGAGCCCACTTTCTAATTCTCTCGGTGTCGTCAGGTTCAGGACTTCTGATTTGTGGGTTTTCATTTTCTAGTCCTGCTACTGACCCAAATTGTTACATCTCTCTCTGTGGCTTTAAAGGAAAGATCAGGCTCTGTTAACGTTAGTAGCATATCATCCACAAAAGCAGCGATTTTATGGTCCCTTCCCCCAATTGATATCCCTAATATTTCCCTGTTGGTTCTTATTTATTTTTATTTTATTTATTTTTTGCCTTTGTTACACGCCCAATACCGTGATAAAATATATGTATAGAGTGGGGAGGGTCAGACAGGCTAGTGCAAATGGGGTCATAGTTGCGACACTTCAAATTAAATGTATTAAATAACCAAGTTTTGATGAGTCTCTTAAAATGCTGGTGCGAAAGCTCATTTCTAATATGCATAGGAAGGGAAGTCCAAATCTTAGGTGCAACTACTGGGAAGCTGGAACCTCCCGCCATAGAACTCTTGAATATTGGGACAAACAGGTGTGTGCTAGATCCGGATCCGGATCTGAGGGTTCTAGTTGAGCTTTTTTTGGGTGACACAGTTATTCAGGTAAGAAGGGGCATTTTACTGCAGCAACTGGAGGCTCCAAATGAATTGCATAGGGTAATGGCGAAATGGGGCATCCCTGCTTTGTATCCCTCTGTACTTAAATGGCTTCTGATAGTTGGCTATTAATTGCTAAGTGTAACAATGGGTTCTAGTTGGCCTTAAGCATTGCTAGAAAATGTTTGCTGAATCCCGTCTTCTTCATAGTGAGAAACAACAACTGCCATTCTACCCTATCAAAGGCCTTTTCAGCATCTAGAGCAACAAGGAGGGTAGGAATATTCTTCTTGTTAACTTAGTGTTGTCACTCATCTGTCTGCCCATGCCTATCAATTTTCTCTACCAGTTCTTTTGAGGGTTTACCCTGTGCACCAAGGATTTTTCTGCTCCTATCCTTTTTTGGATCCCAAGCCAGACTAAATTCCCCCATCAAGATTATAGGGCCCTTAGAAAATCTTTCCAATTTGGCCTGTGATTTTAGGATAAAGCCATCTTGTCCAGTGTAAATTGTAGCTATTGTATACGCCTTCCCCATCCCCTTCAAATTCAGGGCTTAATATCACCCATGGACATCCCTCACAGTATCAGTGACTGTGAGGTCAAGATTGTTCCGAAAGGGCTATCAGCACTCCGCCCTTCATGCTCTTATCATTGGATTGGAAAATCTGACAGAAGCCCCGTATTCCCATTCTATTTCTCTCCTGGCTCTGTACATGGGACTCTTGTAAAGTTATTATATCTGGCCCCTCCCTCCATCAATATCTTTCCAGTTTCTTCCTTTTTGGACAGGGTAATTTATCCCATTGATGTTCAAGAAGATGATGCTTAACCTACTGTGTTAATCCATTATCTTGGGGGTAGCAATAACTGTATTGCATCCTTATAGGACCTTTTTTTCAAATCTTTTTATTAGTATGTCAACAAATAAAATCACAGAACAATCAAATACAACAAGGAATAGTAAACCAGATAACGCAAGTTAAAATCATTCAACAAAATTACAAGTCAATAACAAACAGCATAATCAAGTAATCCCCCCGACATACTAAGAAACCTTCGATTTATGCAAACAATAAAAGAGTAAAATACAACAGTCAATAAAAGCATCTTACTTAGGACACACACACAGACACCAACAACACATAGACATCAGACGCAACCCCCCAATAAGTAAAACAGTGAATAACATAGAAAATAAGAAGAAAGAAAAAGAAAAAGAGGAAAAAATAATAATTCAATAATTATTATTATTATGTCAACCCACTCTTCACACTAATCCACAGCCTATACAGTCAATCATACAAAGCATTGAATGGACCCCAAAATAGATTGTACACCTCTTCTTTGTCCTTCACTCTAAATGACAGTTTTTCAAAATTCGATGAAGTGCGTAAATCAACTAACCAATCTTCAACTGTAGGCTTCTTCCTAAATTTCCAAACTCGAAGGATCAGTCTCATGGCCACCAATAAAGCCTTATTTATCCAATTACTATATTTCAAAGAACACCTACACCTACCTCGATGTAGAAATAAGATAATGTTCTCACCTGATCTCTGTAAAGCTACATCCAAAATTAGATCAATCCTGTCAAGCACATCAATCCAAAAATTCTGAACTCTTAAGCAATCCCAGAGAAGGTGCATAAGGGTACCAATATCATTTCCACATCCCCAACATTAATTATCAGTTTGTAACCCCAGTTTATACATTCTAACTGGTGTCTAATACAATTTACCCACTACTTTCTGTCTAATCAGACGCAAGTTCAGATCCGTACCCACATTGGCACTTACCCTAAGAATATCCTTCCATTCCCTGTCTGTAAAATTCACATTTAGAGCATCCAACCACACTGTTCTCAATTTATCCCATGCCACAACATGTTTATTTTCCAATTGCATAAAGTTCATATATGTACGCACAGAATATTCCTGTCCCATAAGCAATTGACATAATGAAGGTTATAGGAGCTTGTTTGAACTACCTCCCATTCCTTCATTCCACCCCTCCCTCTCCACCACATCCCCTTTCCCTGTCCCCCTTCTGCCTCCCCTTCACTCAGTGAGCTCAACCAGCCCCTAGCCCCCCCCCAAATCACCCTCTCAAGGATTGTGCCCCTTACTACCCCCAGCTTGTGCATCTGCGGGATCTCCCAAACCCATTCCTGATTCCACCCCCAACCTTCCCATTCCCTGGAACCTTCAATCTAGTCTCTATTGTTCACCCTCCTCAGGCTTGCACTCTGCTTAGCCCCTTCTCTTTCATAGTCTGTTGCATCAGGTTGTATCCTTTGCAGGATTGTGTCCTGCTGTTTTCAGAGTGCCAGACTTTTCAGTTGAGGTTGATATCCGCCCTTCTTATTTGTTTTAGGTCTCGCCATTGACCACTCCCAACTCTTGAGTTTGCTCTGGCCTTTCGCTTGGGGATCCCTTGGGCCCTGGTACTCTTCTTCAATTCCTAAAATTCCTACTCCTTCTTCATGGGACACTATCCGATGGTGCTTGCCTTGCCACTCAAAGAGCAAACCAAATGGGAAAGTCCAGCAATATCAGATGTCCTTGTCTCAGTGCATCATCAGGACTGGGGCCATTTTATTCTTTTGGACAGAGTTGTCTGGGACAAGTCCTGGAAGAGGAGCATGTCAGCACCATTATAGGTTATCTGTTTCACCTTCCTCGACGTTAGCAAAATCTTTTCATTTGTGGTGTAGTTTTGCAGGGTTGCCAGGACATCACTTGAACTTGCCCCCTGACCTGTTCTTCTGGGCCCCACTCTACGGACTTTGTCAATTCTTACTTCTGACAGATCCGTTTCTTCCAAGATGCTTTTGATCGCTACCTCGAGATGTCTGTCTATGACCTCATTGAGAAGGCACTTAATTGGAATGTTCAATCTCCAAGACCTATTATCGAGGTCTTAGGCCTTCAGTTCAAGGTTGTGGGTCGCGTTTACCCGTTGTTCCACCAAAGTTTCTATCCTCCTTGAGTCTTCTGGCAGTTCTTGGATTGTTCTCTCATTGGTCTCCACCCTTTCCTCCATTTTGTTCACGTCCCGTTTTATCTCCTGCAGAGTCGAAACCAAATCTTCTTTCATTTTTTCCATTTGTCTTTAGACCGTGTGTGCAATTTTGTGACCAAACTCATTAGAGTACTGCTTAAAAAGCGAATGCGTTACAGTTTGATCTTGGCCTTCTTGTGGTTGGGGTACCCCGTAATCTGTTTGGTGCTGGCTCTGTTGTGCCACTTGGGGGAGTTTGCTTCCTTGCCCCACATCTTCTGCAAGTTTCTCTCTTGGGGCTTCCTGGTCGCCTTCGAAGGTGCTGGTGGCTCCTTTCCCCTATTTCTGGACATAATTATTAACAGCTGGTAGCCAACTCCTTTCTGCTAGACCTCCTCCTCCCCTTTTCTTCTGCTGCTTGCTGTTTTTTTTGGGGGTATTTACTCTTTACCCCTTATGCAGAGGGAAGGGCATGCACAACCCTACTCATCGGGGGACTAGTTGATTTTGTAGAGACTTATCACGATTGTTATATGCCACGTTCCAGGGATTTCCTTTGGAGAGAGGCCTGCTTGTCTTGCTGAGAATGAATACTTGGTTTTCCCTTCCCCTGGCCAGTTGCGGACCAATGTATGCCACTCCAAAGTTGTGGCTAAGTAGAGGGTGGGGGCAGCCAAGTCTGCTGTGGGCCTGATGTTGCCCTATGTGCCTGCCACCAAGCCCAACTTCAATCACTCCCTACTTGCGGCCTTCTTCACCCTTCTATGGGCTATCTCCCCTTCTCACCTCCCTCACTGATGATCCAGACCGCTCATTTCCCAGGTGTGCCTAGTCCCCCTGGTTGGGCTCTATTCATCCTTCTTCGTCCCCAGCAGCTGCTCTATTTCTTCCTGATATCCTCACCCTGCTTACTGCGAGGTCTTCACCTGATCTGCCGGTCCGGTGGAGCCAACCCGCTGGAGCTCTCCCTCTGTTTTTCTGCTGGCTCCGGTGTTATGGCCGCGCCCCTGCACTCCCCTCGCCGCTTCTTTTTCTCGCTTCACTGCCTCCGGTTAGATCCATAGCACAGGGTCCTCGGGTCGCTTATTTCCACTCGGCCACGCTTATGAGCGGGCCATCTACTGGAGGACTGTGTTGGATTCCAGTGCTTTCCAACATCGCTTTTTTCTTTGGGCAAAGAATGCAAGCCCCCACCTGTTCATCCCTTTTCTCTGCAATAAAAAAAACGCATGGGGAGGGTGTTTTCTGCACAAAAATGCAGTCTTTTTGGTCCTGAGGTTAGGGAGAGCATTGATTATTGTGCTGTCCTATTGGTGGGAATTTGCACACTCAAAATATTTTATCAAGTTTATCGGCACTGTGAAACTAAAACAATGCAATGTGTGTGTGCAAATATGGAATATTAACTAGAAATGCATTCTTTGCAGAATATGAAAATGTGTGCAACGTCAGAGACTCCAAGAAATTCAACTCTTTTTTTCATTCCTAAAACTTAATTGTTGCTATATTGCATCACTGACGTTGTTGTCCACGATTTAATATTTAAGTGCTTGATTGATTGTGTAACTGTCCCATAAACAGTTACAAAATCCTCAACAAAATTCCAACAATGCTTTAATAGTTAAAGATAGGGCAAGCCCACCCTGCTTCAAAAGCTGCATCCACTGATTCAGACCCCTCCTCAACTCTCCCAAACTGGAGCTGTACATTTCTTAAAAACAACATATAGAGCACATATCTTGAAATACCCACACACTCACCTTTTTATAATGTTGTTGAAATCAACTCTGAACAAACACTAGGCCCAGTTTCCAATCAAACGCCTTGCAAGGAGTCTCCCAATGCCCAAGTGCCACTATCAACTCCATTTAAATCCAGATAGCAAGGTGTCCTTTCAGGGCTCCAGCCGGTTCCAGTCAATTAGTGTCACAGCAGCGGGGGAGAGAGGGAGAGCAGCCCAGAGCTATGGCAGAATTCCCAAGCCCAGGTAAAGGGATACCGCTGATGGAGGCAGAAGGCACCTTTTAAGGCTTTTAAGGGGTAAAGCCATGTACCCCATACCCAATGCTGTTTCCTTATCAACACCCTGTGTCCTCAATTGATGGACAATCCCACCCCCTGCACACCATTTTTACTGGTAAAAACCAGTCAACATTTCTATAGTTAGTAATGTGCACAATATTTTGAAAAGACATAGTCACAAAACCAACATATCATTATCAAACTGTTCATGTCTCTGTGAATTATAGCATATCTGAAGTGACTATGTTAAATGAGATTAAGTGTACAACTCACATTTTCGTATAGGTACTTCACACACCATTCCATGCGTAGGTCATACATTTACTAACAATCCAGCATCATTTGTTCACACATTACATCAATGCGCCTACAGGGACACACTGTACGCCATTTAAAACTGCTTTCCATATCACACGGAACTCCTTCCGGGTTCAACATTGAATGGACAGATTGTTAATTATATTTAGATGGTAAGTGCCATCCTAGATATGCGCTTGGTCAACTGACCCTTTTGCATGAATCAGTAACTTTTCTGAACGTGGTTAACCACATTCAATATCTTTGGTTAAATTGCACAACCTACGCCTTGCAACGCTGTCACACGTACTGTTAAAGTATATTTCACATACTACCGCTTGATAAAAAAACATTGGCCGAAGCGCATTCGCATCGCAGTGAAAATCACATTTAACTGAACCTGAATAAGGCTGACTACGCCGCCATTTTAGAATCATCCGCCATTTTGTTTAACTCCTGTTTTTGCCTCATGTTAAACTTTGTAATTTCAGATGCAGCAGGGAAAAATGAACTTTGCACTGTGTCAACGCAGATACACATGTTGTGGATGCTGAGAGTGGATTGTTTGTCCTGCACTAAGAAACCTTGGAGTTAAACTAGAGTTGAACTGAACAGTAATTTAGATGGTGTCTATACCAATAGTGTCATCCTCGTGCAAACAGTGAACAGATTGGTGAATAGCTAAAACCGTGTACCTTTGCAGAAATCTTTGTGACCTTTCCTTGAAACTGGACTTACTTTAAGCTTGAAAAAAAATGTTACCATTTTGCTATGTGTGCAGAAAAACATGTCTAGTGTTTGAGGAAAACATTGATTCTGTATTAGTTATGTGAATTGGCTATGAACCCTTAATTAATAATTAATGTGGAGAAGGGCTGGATGATGTAATCAGGTTTGGGGTCAACTGTATAAATACCTGTGTCTTTGAAATGTCCAGCATTCTCCCCCCTCATGGTGTCTGCTGGCACACACTGCGAGGCGCTGAGAGCCAGATAGCTATCTGTCAATAAAATTGTACATGTACTTCCGAACTCGTGACTGGCGTATTTTATCTTTGGTGGTACTAAGCCCCAATAATTCTTTTGATCCTACAGATGGTGCCCGAATAGGCACCCTCAAGATTGATGTCACATCACTGAATGGAGACGCGGCTACCGGACTGGGATCGAAGAGTGATGGGGGCCCCTCTATAGTGAGACGCGATTCCTCCGCAGTACTGTATGACCTGATCCCTGGACGGTGGGCAAGCAGTTCAGGAAGACATCTTGACGAAGGTCCCCATATCGAGGCCATTTTTTTCTGAAATCGCCAGCCATGATGATCCTTTGAAATCCGATTGGACCCTTTTAATTTGAAATCAGGTGAGTCGTTCCCCGATTCCTAAGTATCTTGATATTGGTTGCAGATTTAAATTTGCCAATACAAACAACGCCAGGTAACACCAGTAATCTGATGTGCCTGGGAAATAGTCATCCTGTTTCAGGGTATTATTCTGCATAGATAGACAATCTTTGGGATAGGGTCAACCGGCGCCACCCAAGGGGTCGCCGGCTTGTGTAATGTACTGCAAGTTCGGCCTAGGGGTTATTGTATTTAATGATATTTGGCACAGACAGACTAGGCATGTTTCTGAACTTTAGTGGCCAGTTTATGGCAGTTTCGAAATTGCCCGCCTAGAGTATATAGAATCTATGTTGTTGAAGAAAAAGGCTAGGCCTGCAACATTTGATGCAGTTAAAGATTGGCGAAAGGAAGCTATGCAGCAACTTAGAAGTAAAAAAAAGCATGACGAATGCTGAAAAAGCACTATTGCATGATCAGCAGAAACAGTCATAATCTATTAGAAGTATGGATAGGGCTTTTCAACTTGATATGCAAAAGTTATATTCATCTCACGATTTCCATACATCAGATGAGTTAATTAATAAATTGTTGAATGAACGTAGAACTGTTTCCACAGCACCGCCTCCATATGTGCCTCCTCCCATTGTTGTGCCACCTCCCGTTGTAGTTCCTCCTCTTCCCGTTGTTGTTCCTCTTCCTGTCATTGTTCCTCCTCCTGCACCTCCACCCTTACGGACAGTTGCCATCCCTATAATTCCGTCTGCACCACCAGCGGTAGTGTCTCCACTACCTATTGAACAGGGTTTGTCTGAACTTTGTTTTCCAAGTGGTTCTGCTCCACCAGTAGTAGTTGAGGGGACGGGCGTTGATTCAAGATTAGTGACTCGTGGTACAGTATCCAAAGCTAGAAAAGGAAAATTACATACGTGGGCTAAAAGGTACATAGATGAGGGTGATGAATCAGCTGTTTTAATCTGTCCAAGGGTGTATTCCTGAACAGACTATTTTGATAGAACGGATGGGAATGCATTTAGCTGATATATGGAGTGGTTTGATGGACATGAATGTCCCACAGGGGTTGAGGGATTTGAATGTCCTTGCCCGCACAAGGGACACTGCAGAGAAAGTATATGAGCATGTAGAGAGGGTATTTGAGTTTAAGAGGGAGCTAGATCAGTTACAGAAAGATGAAATGGATGGTAATGGACGGGAAGCTTCATATGTGCAGAAACTATTTCTTCCTCCATTGAAACCAATGAGTGAAGAAATGCGCATTTGCATAAGAGACGCTCTTAGATGGATTTCAGATGTTTCAATTTCTCTCACTGAAGTGCATGACACGTTTAGTCAGTATGCTCCGGCAATGCAAAGGAAAGTGTTACAGGTGATGGTAGAGTATCTACAAGATAAGTTTATGAAGAGAAAGGTTTGTTGTCCCAGAGATTTGGTGGTCATTTATAAGAAAGCATTTTCCCCCAATGCTGCTTTGACTACTTTGTCACTTGATTTAGCCTTGTTGCTTAATTGACGCTCAGATTTGCCTATTTTACAATTGCCAATGAGAGAGGTTCCTCTGACATTTGTTCCGAAAGTAGAAATTCCAGCTGATGCCGCAGCAGGAACACCTGCTACTACTATTGAAGCACATAATGTCTTGCAGTTTGTTCATGTTCCGTTTTCTAGACAGGAAGTGAATACTATCAGACAAACAATTCCAGATATTAGGAAGAATCCAACAGGATTTTATAAAGAAATTGAATCCGTCTTGCATTCATCAGTTTTCATGCTGGGTGATATAGATTTGTTGTTTCCCGTGATCCTTCTTGCTGGTTTGTGGAAGCAGATTAGAACTGTAGAAGATCAGGCAGGGATGGGTGATACATGGGATAACTTAGTACGAATAGATGGGGAAAGCAATGCTTGTGAGAAACCACCACAAGTGATACTGATGTTGCCAGACAGAATAGTAGCTAAATTGAAAACTCTGGTTCCTCAGAAAAGAATCATATGGGATAAACTTACGGCTTGCATACAATTGAAGTCAGATGGTGCAACAACGTATTTTAATAGGTTCGAGCAAGTATTTTCAGATTTTAGTGAGCAAGATTTAAGAACAGAGTCAGGAAAAAGGTTATTTGTAGACAAGTTTGTGCATGGATCATTACCTGAAATCCAATTACAGATTATGACTTCTGAGAGTGCTTAACAAGCGAAATCACAATCTGAAGTGTTACATATGGCTAGATACTATGAGAACAGGGTTAATACAGAGAAGGAGAAGGCGGAAAAGAAGAAAGGAGATTTGAAAACTAGAGTATTATTGCAGCAAATAGCTAGAGGAGCCAGAGGTGGTAATACACAGTTTAGAGGCCAATTTACACCACAGGGTAATGCACAACTGGGTCCTGTACACATGAACCAATGTGCATATTGTCGACAGGAAGGTAATTGGCGAGTGCAATGCCTGATCCTTCAGCAGAGATCAAATAGCACATATGGTGCTATGGGTAGACGATCCAGAGGCCGTCCTGGGATAGGGGGTCGGTAGAAGTCAGTTTGCAGAGAATCAACAGACAACTTCACAAGATAATCAGCAACAAAGTTTTAATAGTGGAAACATTTTCAATAATCCTTCAACTGTCTATTTTTGTGAGGATCTTACATTTGATGATATACTGTTCCGTTAGGACAGCCCGAAGCAGAGTCTGGAACCTGTGCCTGTTCCCGTCGATCAGAAAGGGCCCTACATTGAAATGAAGGTGGGGAATAGGGAGCATCTATTCTTGATAGATACAGGAGCACATAAGTGTTCTATTTATCATTCATGGGTTCCAGATATTTCACTGTCAGGGCAGAACAACATTTCTGTAGGGTTCTCTAGTATGCTAGTGGTTAGTCTGGTCTCTTTGCCGGTACTGATTTTCCTGGGACCATTTACTGATTCTTGTCCATTCCTTTTGATGACAAATTGTGGCGAAAATTTGTTGGGATTAAATTTATTAAAATAATTGAATGCTGTAATTTATGTTCTCTGGATGGAGTGCATTTAATGATTTTGCCTCAACAAACTTCTGTTCCACAATTTTTGTTTAGACCTTTACCAATTGAATTGAATAAGGTTCGACATGTTTATGGGCAGTTAATGATAATGACATCAGCATTTTACAAATTGAACAAGTTAAAATTGTGTTGAAACCAGGTGTTAAATTGCCGCGTATTCTGCAGTATAAGATTTCGGTTGAAGGTGAACAGGTCTTGAAGAGTATTATTTCTGATTTTGTGCACATAGGTGTTATTGAGGAAATTGCAGGGAGCGTGTGTAATAGTCCGATTCTACCAGTTTATAAGAAAGGGGATAATGCAATTCCTTTTCATTTCATTATTGACTTGTGTGCCATTAATAAGGCTGTTGCTCCACAGTTTCTGATTGTACCTGATGTTACTACAATATTGATCATGATTCCAGCCTCAGCTACACATTTTAGTTTTGTGGAATTGAAAAATGCTTTTTCAGTATTCATGTACATGTTGAAAGCAGATATTTGTTCGCGTTCACCTAAGGGGGACGCTCGTTCACATTCACTCGTGTGCCACAGGGGTAGACTGAGAGTTCAAGCATTTATAGTAGAGCATTGAAAGAACATTGAAAGAACAGCTTGATACGCTTCAGTTACCTTCTACTTGCACATTGTTGCAATATGTTGATGATATACTTCTAACTGCTGATTCCAAAGTTGCTTGCAAAGAAGGCACCGTGTTCCTGCTTATTCATTTAGCAGAACATAGGCATAAGGCTTCATTAAAAAAGTTTCAGTATTGTCAACAGGAGGTCGCCTATTTAAGCTATCTTCTGTCAAAGGAGGGAAGAAGACTGACACCTGAACGGATACAAAGCATCTCTAGTATGTCTGTCCCAAAAACACAGAAAGAGGTCAGAGCTTTAATAGGCATGGCTTCATACTGTAGACAGTGGATCCCAAATTTTTAATTAATGATAAAACCTATGTTGGCACTGACAAAGAAGGGCATTTCTTTGCCTTTACCGTGCACCATGGATTGCCAGAATGCTTTTGATCTGGTCAAGGCTACCTTGTGTTCAGCACTGGTTTTGGGCACACCAAATTATGAAATGATCTTTGTGTTGTATGTGTATGAATGTGATGGATGCACTTTGGCTGTTTTGACACAGGAACATGGGGGACAGGAATAGACTGTGCGGTTATTTTTCCTCCATGTTAGACCCTGTTGCATGCGCTTTGTTGAGATGTTTGAGAGCTGTAGCTACTGCCGCTGCATCTGTGAAACAAAGTGAGGGTATGGTTTTAGGTAATTCTTTACCCGTGTTGGTACCCCACTCTGTAGACATTCTATTAAACAGAATGCAGACGCAACATCTCACATCAGCATGGTTAACAAGGTATGAGCTGATTCTATTTGCTCCGCATATCCAAATTAAGAGATGTTGCTCATTAATTCCAGCTGAACTATCTTCCACAAGAAACTGATTGTAGTGACAAGAAGTCACATGATTTCCTCTATACCACAGAACAAGAAACTAAGGGCAGAATTGATCTAAGTGACACACCCTTAAAGAATCCATAAGAGGGGCTGTTGTTTGATGGTTCCTGCTTTAAACATCTGGATGGTACATCCACTGCTGCTTACGCAATCACCGCATTAAGTACTATTGTGGAAGCCAAACGAATTCCGCATATTTCTGCACAGGCTGCAGAGATTATTGCGTTAACCAGAGGCTGCAAACTTTCTGAACGGCTTAGTGTAAATATATACACAGATCGCCAATATGCCTTCGGGGTAGTTCACAACTTTGGTCGAATATGGGCTAAGAGAGGTTTATTGACCCCGCATGGAACAAAGATTCAGCATGGTACTTTAATAGTTTGGTTACTTTGAGCACTTGCACTTCCTTCACGGTTAACAATAATGAAATGCGCCGCACATCAGAAAGTGATGGACAACGTAAGAGAAGGAAAGGCTTTTGCTGATAGAATAGCTAAGCAGACTGACACTGATTTTCACTCAAAAATGTATGTGTTAGATCTAACAAAAGGGGTTACTGACACTTGTATGGTAGATGAAGGAATTGGTTGTATAAAAGAAATTCAGGATGACGCTACTCCAGATGAAATCAAAGAGTGGGCTGAGGGTCCAGTGGGTCTAGATGATGAGGGTTGTTGGGTGGATAATGAAAAACAAAGATGGATGCTATCCAATGACTATGTTACTGCTATGATTACAATGGCTCATGGTCCAACACATATATGTGCTAAAAAGATTTGCAAACAGTTAGATCCTGTCTGGTATAATACTAATATTCAGAAAACTGCTGAGCGTTTTGTACAGAGTTGCATGGTATGCGTGCAACATAATATTGGGAAAGGAACACCGACACTGAAGGGTAGTTTTTGTCCCCCCTCCATGCCTTTTGAGGTTATTCACTTTGATTTTATTGAAATGGAACGTTGTCAGAACTATAAATATGTTTTAGTTGTCATCTGTGCCTCAAGTAAATGGGTTGAAGCTATTCCACTGAAAGATGCCTAAGCAATGTCAACGGCAAAAACCATGCTTAAGGAATATTTTCCTAGGTTTGGCTTGCCGAGAGTCATTTGGTCTGATGATGGTCCACATTTTATCGCTGCTGTTCTCCTGCAAGTATGCGCAGGATTACAGATCGATAAACGGTTCCACTTGGCCAGGCACGCTCAGAGTGCCGGTCTTGTGGAACGCCATAACGGAATCTTAAAGAACAAAATAGCAAAAGTATGCGCATATAGTAATTTGAAATGGCCTGACGCTCTATTATTATCTTATTATCAATGCGGATGACCGCACATTCAAAGACAGGCCTCTCCCCCTATGAAATAATAATGGGAAGACCAGCAAACATGTGGAATGTTCCAAAACCCAAACAGTTGAAACAGTTGAAAAATGATGAATAGCCGCTTCTGTTCATCAATAGGTGCGAGCAGCCCTCCCTGTAAAGTACAAGGCCCTAGGTCATCGACTCTGACCTGGCCAGTGGGTCCTACTCAAGAACTTTGAAAGGGGCTCCTGTCTTGCACCTCGCTGGAGAGGACTGCATCAAATCCTCTTGGACACGGAGACCGCGGTATGAGTGTCCAGCAAAAAGCATTGGATCCACGCAAGACATGTGAAGAGGATTCCCTTTCCTCTGCCCTACGACAAAGGGGAGGAGAAGGGAATTGGTGATCTTGATGCTCACAACATACGACAATCGGGAGGAGAAGGGAAGTGGTGATCTTGATTCTCACAAAGAGCCTGCTCTGATCGAAACTGAGGGTGTCATGGAAATCCTTCCTGAGCCCGTGGGGCCTGGGGAGATTGCTGCTTCTTCTTCAAATTCTTCTTCACCGTCGATCGATCTTGCTTCTGCTTCTTCGTTGTCTTCAGGAAACGACGACACTTTATTCACCGATCATACCGTACCTGGAGTCTCAAGGTACGATCTGCGACCACAAAATCAGATTTAGATTTAGAGTTGCTGACATTACATTAATGTAAATAGGATAGGAAAGTGCAGCTAGGTTGTGCTCACAAGAAACCTACAAGAAACCACAGTTGAGCCAGTCCCTCGTCATTCCTCTGCTTCATCAAATACGATGAAGGGACCAGCAATGTTACCTTCAATCAACATAGGCCACATGGTCAGGGGCCACCGACAGATGAACTGAAAAAGCCTAACAGTGAGGCTTCTTAACGGACGCTGAGAAATTATGCCTATTTTACAGGCCTCTTGTACAAAAAAGGATGCTGGTCACTTTTCTGATGATAAGTCTGCTTGTCAGGGGTCATGGTCCCCTAGGACCAAATGGACACTTGTCACAATAACATCTTGTTTTATAATAACAATGACATTTGGGTTTTGGTATCTGGAAAATGCACATCCGCTTGATGTCTTGTTACCGACTGCAAGTATCTCCACTGTGTCTCCACCTTATGTACATTTGCACACTCTTCCTCCTCGAGACCCCCAAAACAGAGGGGGTTATCATAATAACATTCTTTTGACGATCACGAATACAACCCATGCGATTCATGATTTTGTTCATGAGGGTTTTGCCCAGGTATTTGATCCCTTTCTTTGCTATCTTCAACTGCAGATCTGCCGCTTGGTTGCGAATGCCTTCGTGGTTGCCTGCCAGGATTAGGATTTTGGATTTATGTCTATTGATTTTTAAACCTGAAATGGAGCCGTAGGTCTCTATTGCTCTCATTAATGCCGGGAGGGAATCCTTCGGGTTCCATAGCGCCAGCAGCATGTCATCAGCGTATGCCATCACTTTGTGTGATGTCCCTCCCATATCAATTCCTTGAATTTCGGGGGCTTCTCTGATTTTCTGTAGGAGCGGTTCCAGGAATATTGCGTACAGAAGTGGGGAACGTGGGCATCCCTGTTTGGTGCCTCTTCGTATTTTGAACGAGTCTGAGAGTTCCCCGTTCACCACGACCCGAGCTGACGGAGTATTGTAGTTTGCGCGAATCATCTTTATATATCCTTCCCCATTCCCATTTTCTCTAGAATTCGAAATAGCAACGACCATTCCACCTGGTCGAACGCTTTTTCTGCGTCGAGCGCTAGGAGTATGGCCGCTGATGTGTGTCTAGTCTTTTCAATCAGGTGAGTAATTCTTCTGATGTTATCGTGGGTCATTCTATTAGGGATGAATCCCGACTGGTCTTGGTGGATCAGCCTGGGGAGCACCTCCGACAGTCTTTTGGCTAAGATTTTAGTGTAGAGTTTCGCGTCTACATTTATTAGTGCAATGGGGCATATAGATCTGTTTTAATTTTTTTAACACCCCCACTTGTCTGATAGTGTGTAATCCCATCCGGAAGATGTTCCTGTCATCCCTCCTGCATTCCCTTTTAATGGATTGAATAACAGGGCTATAATTAGACTTGGGGGAGTACACTTTGGGGTTTCACTCTTGATACTTTATGGGGTTATGGCATTTAGCATTAAAGTCCCCTGCAACTATAATGAAACCAGATGGCTGTTCTCCCTCCAATGTGTCAATATGCCATTGATGTGATCGATCAGGGCCACTAGGCACACATCAGCATAACTGCAGTATACATTTATAATAAGCATATTTAAAAGTACATCCTTCATCACTACATTTATTTATTTATTTATTTGGATTTGTAAAGCGCACTTGCAGCCCAGGGGCATCGAGGTGCTGTTGCATGCAGTTGTCTTAGTTACAGGAGGATTAGTTAGCTCATGGTTATAGTGAGCGTGCAGCCTAACAGTGATACTTTGTAAGGGAACATACATAGGTGGTTACAGATGTGGTTTGCCATACAGTCACAATGGGGGTTATATCACATAAAGAGTGGAACGTGAAGCCTGAATGGGACAGTGGCACCAGAGATACTTATTTCCACAAACAGCATCGTTTTTATCACTTTCCGGAAGGTTGTATATGACTCAATACTTTTATTGTGAGGGAGTAATGTATTCCAATGGATTGCTGCCATGACAGGGAAACTGGAACCTCCTGCACAAATTCTCTGAGTCTTAGGAATGGAGACTCTGTTGGTGTAAGCCGTTCTTATGGGTCTGGCTGATATAGATTTGACTATTCTTTGAGAAAGGTAAAGCGGAGCCAAGTTATGGACACATTTATGCATCAGGGCGAGTGTTTTAAAGACTATCCACTCTTTAATGGGAAGCCAGTGAACCTGCTTCCTGGTTTCAGAGATATGGTCCCTCTTGGAAATGCTGGTGGCGACCCTAAGGGCATTATTCTGGACAGTTTGGAGTTTGGTGATGTTTTTAGCAGATGTCCCTACAAAGAGGGCACTGCAATAATCCAGTCGAGATCCAATTATTTCTCTCGCAATAGTGAGGCAGTTCTGTTCTGCAAGAAAGGGTTCAGCTGCGTTAAGCGAAATTTGTAATGGTAGGCTGAAGTAGATCCAATGGCATTGAACTGCCTACTCATAGAGAGGTTGGAGTCCAGGTAGACCCCCAAGGTCTTAACAGCTTGTGATACAAGAATTGGCATGTTGTCAATCATGAAAAAGCTGTATTGTTTATCCAGTTTTCTGAGGATGGCAGGTGATCCAATTAGCAGAAGTTTGTTTCTTTCACCGTTGAGGCATAACCAGTGTTCTGCCATCCAGGTTTGGATGGTGGAGTATAGGGAGTTGAGGGTTTCCATTTCAGACTTATAGTCACCGGTAAGGGGGATGAGGACCTGTGTGTCATCAGCATAGTTAGTGTATGTGATGCCCAACGCGTCCAGAATGTGGAACAATGGCCTCGTAAACAGGTCATACAGGGTGGGCACAAGCTGAGTCGGAGAAGACTTTCATCACCTTTTCCTTGAGAAATGAGGTAATCCAAGCAAGAGCCTTAAGGGAGAAGTTAGCAGTGCAAGAGTGATGGTGGCAAAGAGTATTATGATCCACCAAGTCAAAAGCTGCAGACAAATCAAGGAGCAGAAGGAGAGCGGGTTAGCCCGCATTTCGGAAATCGTCCATTTGATTTTTTAGATCTTAAAGTGCGGTTTCAGTATGTGTCCCGGACAGGATATCGACTGCCAGAGGCCGAGCAGGTTATTCACCTCAAGGAATTTTTGGACTTGCAGATACGCTGCCATGTCCAGTATATACATGAATTGCCACATCACCTAACATCAACTCATTTAGAATATTCACATTTAGGTCGGCCCACTGCACCTTTAAGTGCCATTTGTAGGCAAACAGAATAACCATCCATAATTACTTTATCGGTCATGAATGTTTCTTGTAACATCACCAATGAATAAGTACTTAATTCGGCACTGGAGGCTTGGGATTAAGAGAATGCTCAAAGCCCTGGATGTGCCATGAGCATAGGTTAAAAACCCTGCCCAGCATCCTCATCACCCCTCAAATCACTTTCTGCAGTTTTGGCTAACAAGAACCAATCACGATTCCCATTCATGCACTCATACGCCTGTCTCTGTTTGTCTCCATTTCTCTCCGTTTGTCCCTGGGAATTTCCACCATATTCCCCATGTGCCTCATGTTGAATAGCCTTAGTTTTTGCCATGAGTTATTGTTCATATGGGAAATTATTTGTTGGACCCTCTAAGGTGAAAATATCAAAACCCTTTTTGATGGATCTCATCTGCAGATGAAAAAATTAGGTTTCTTATAATTTTAGATGGAACTGTAACTTTTGCCACTCCCCACAGTTCCCAGTCACAGAACTCAGTTCTATCAATATCTCTAGATCCAAACCACTTCAAACTGGGTAATTCATGCAAGGATCATAGGTCTATTCAGAAACTTGAACTCTGGATCTGGAAAGATTGCTTCCATGACAAAACATTCCCACTTGGTACATTGGTTATATTTTCATACTTAGGTCAAGAACCTTCCTTATAATATCTACCTCCAGGTAGTGAGTAATTCCAGTTAGGGTTTTTCCTGGAGGTGTTGTCAGTCACCCTTTTTCCCTGCGGTCCCATGCCCACCAAGCTGCCTTTAATAATTCAGGCAGCAGTAATGAGTTCCGCCAAGCATTCCCCTTTAATCTGGTTTTGGGGCCGCATCTAGATATCTCCTTCCAACTGCTGGGGCACTGTGTGGGTACTATCTCTGTCACAAGAGTGCAAAGGCCTTTAGGTGCTCTGCAACCACAACTCTCATAGTCATCCCTTGTGTACTTTGTTGTCATTGCCCATGCAGTCCACCCCTCGAATATGCCCAGCTGTCCCCTTTAGCGAGCCAATGGTAACCCCCACAGAAAGATTACCGTATTGCTCATCCTGATGTTGTACTTCTTTCGAGGGGTTGACACAGGCGGAGGACCCAGGTGTCCTACCCATTTCATCTCTGTTCTGCCCTGCTACTTGATCTGTGTTTGTGCCTTGTATATTTTCTGTGCAGGGCCCTACTGTGTGAGACTAAACAAGGAAATCCACGCCAAACATTTATTGTTATGCCCAGAGGGTGCTTCCCCATCATTATAAAACCATCTAGGGCCTTCAATGTCCTTCAGAGAATATTGTGACGCCCTCTGAGAATTAGTTACAGACCTTGTTTAAAAATATGGGGGCTATCTTCTGGGCCTTCTCAAAGCAATTAACTTATCATTAGAGTCCTTACACAAGGATGTATTTAATATTCTTACAAATGACCTAGAAGAGTTACTATTTGTCTTCTTACAAGTCTCCTCTCTCTCACTCATGGTGTCGGGCTCCTCAGTGGTGTTTTTGCCTGATTCATCTAGACTAATTACAGGCAAAAGAGAAGGACCTCTGGTTGTGGAGACTCAACAGGCATTTTCCTTATTCAAAGCCACACATTTTAGCTAGTTCAGGATATTTTCAATATTCATAGCAGATTCTAATATTTTTGTATGAAACAACAAAGAAGTAAATTCCTGTTGAATGTCCACTAACTTTTCTACAATTCCCAATACTTCATTTAAAAAACAAAAACATTTCACATCCTATTTCTTAGGAATACACTCCAAAAAAGTATTCTATGCCATGCAACTGTTCAGAATTTCTCCTAACATCCTTTTTCAAGATTTAAAAAACCTTGACTAACGATAATATTACAAGGTTCAGAGCTGCTAGAACATGTGGCCCAGAGTCTTGTCTCTGACAATTCAGATATTCAGTTAAGATGGGCAAACGCAAGGAATCATTTGCCCCTAATTCTAATGCAACTATCTGATTGTCAAAAGGATCAGGCGTATTAGACAGAGTCTCGGGATGGGCCTTCCTCGGCTCGGGCAATACTCAACCAGCGCTCAACACAATCTCCTATGACAAAGGGTTTGTTGGAGGCAGAGGAAGCTTCCATAGGTTCTTCCCGGTTCATAACTGCTTGAGTCAACATAATGTTGCAAGGGAAATGCTCCCCAATTCTTTTTTGAATTGAGGGTGCATTCAAAGTAGTAAAACCCAGATTCAAAGACTTCCCCAAAGAATCAGCTTCTGCTGTCAACGGACATGTCATTTCCAAGTTAAAGACAGCACCAGCTATGTGATCATTAGGAAGGTCAAATAGGAGGTAGCGATATGGTGGGTCATCATCTGAGGTCACTTAACCTTTTGCATGGCTATGTAAATTCATTTTTTGACCCTTATATATACTTGTGCCACAAGTCTAAACTAAGGACACACAATTCGCACAAGGATGTTATTATACTGCAAAGCACACAATCTGTTCTTAATAAGCCCTTTCTTACACCCACACCGGTTCGCCAAGGACTAAAAAAGGGGAGAAGGGCAATTCAAATGAACACACAATATAATCAGCACACTCCTCTTTTCAGTACCAGAGAGGCTATGCCGGGTAAGTCTCAAGTGTCAATGTAAAAGGAAAAAATTGACACACAAAATAAATAATCGGCACACCTCTTATCATTAACACAGAGGCTATGCTGTCGGTGGGCGCTAAGTCTCAAGTGTCAGTGTAAAAAGGAAGAAAGCAATAAGGTGCAGCCTAAACCAGTGAAGCAAACATAAAGCATGGTTGCCAAGTTCCCACTAGCACTCCTGTCAGCCCAGTCAACTCGAGATTGCAGCAGGAATAGTCAAGCACTAGTAACACCAAACACACAGCTGTGACACACTGCGGGCTATCTGCGTTGAGGGTGTGTTTTTATAACTGGTGCAGCTCTGCCAAGAGTGCTCCTCCTCCTGCATCAAGGAAAATGATGACAGACTCCCAAACTCGAGATTGCAGCAGGTATAGTCAGGCACGAGTAACACCAAACACACAGCCGTGACAAACTGCACCCGCTGAGGGTGTGTTTTTATAACTGGTGCAGCTCTACCAAGAGCGTTCCTCCTCCTGCACCAAGGAAAGTGATGACTGTGATGCTGGAAATGCATTGGAGGGACAGGGCCTCCCTGTCCTTGTCCTGTACTCCCTTATCATGTGTGTTCTGTGTTATTTTTGCACAGGAGTCCACTTGGGACCCCTGTCAGTAAAGCTCTTCCTCTTTTTGGTTGTGGTGAACAGAGACCCTTGGGATACCCGTATGGCACCCATGGGTGGGGGTACAACCCTGTACTCCTAGTGTATGTTTTTGGGCACCTGTGTGTGGCCCACAGAGCAGTGTATGGGTTGGTGGCTGCTCCATGCTGGATTTGACAGGTGCTCTGAATATCCTCCATTTTGGGATACCCAGGCCCTGCCATAGGAATCAGTGGATTTCTGATATGAGACAAGATTGCCCCTTTGGCCTCTTGGTTTCTATTACCTGTTACCTTGTTTTCCCAAGGTCCTTGGAAGCCCTGATTCTGTCTCTTCCCCTGACTGGCTGTTGGGTGGAAGAACCATATATGGTATTGTGGGGAAGTCCAGGCCAGATTGGCTGGAGCCTTCCCAGTGACTTTATGTTGTGGGTACGCCCTTGGGATGGGTCCTGAGTGAATAAAGTGTGTGACCAATATGCATTCTATGTTATGGGTGTCTGGTGTCTGTGTGTGTGACACAATGAATGAGGCAGCCCTGCCTGAAACTGACATGAATGCAGTGTAGTGTGCTGAAAGGCTGTGTGCTTGCCCAAATCCACATTCCTTGTTATGGGTGTCTGGTTGGAAGTGAATGGCCTGAATGCCTTTGATCCTTACTGACTGCCCGACTGCATGAATGCCCTTCTGTGTGATTGGCTGACTGAGCCTGGCTCAGCCAGAGTTAATGAGGGTTAGATGTGTCTATCTGGGGACCTCTCACTTACTAATTTGTTCAGAAGCTGAAGTTGAAACTTGAAGCTGATCCTTAAAGCCCAGGTGTAGGAGATTATTGCTGCTGCATTTCCTTTGATGTAATCCAAGAGCTGTCGAGTCTGTCGAGGATTGATCCAAGAAAGGACCTTGCTAGGAAACCTCTTCCTGAGTTACAAGGGACCATCATGCAAAAACTGCTGCTCTTCATCGAAGCACCCTGGAATCCAGTTCTGTGAGTTTGGCGTCTGGAGAAGGGGTCCTCCGAGAATCCTGAAGAGGGCGCCTGGATATCAAGGGTTGTCGAAGTCCATTGGTGTCGACAAGGGCCAGAAGATTTCTGTGACTGCTGGAAGCCAAGTCAAATCATGTCGCCCAGAAGCAGGGACACCTTGATGCTATGCTGCTTGACACCCAGAGACAAAAAGCTCTGCATTGCCTAAGAACATTTCAAAGAGGGCTCCCTTGCCATCACTGCTGACCACTTTATCCCGCTGGAGAAAGCGAAGGTCGTAGGCCACCAAGGAAAGTCTGCCGCTGGGTTTCCCGCCACCAGAAGCGGAAAAAGATAACCCGAGGACACTGACAGAGTGAAGATCTGAGGTCCAGCCCGTGTTCGAGTCCCGATTGCCGAAGCTATCCCGAGCTTCGTTCTCTGGCTGCAGCACCGACAGCCCAGAGGGCCGTCAAACACCACTCCCAACACCTGCCTCCCACTGCTGTGTCTGCATCCATCATCGCCAAGGTTTTTCAAGTCCACTGAGTCTTAGTTGCGGCACCAAACATTTTGCATTGAGGCCTACCGCACATCATCTTCCCTGGACTTCCACCATCAAGGAAATGATCGATTGTCGAAGAGCAGAGCAAAGGTCCACTTTTACTTGAGATTCTCGATGCCCAGTGGCTCCTTCTTCCAAGGGGTGCCATACTCGAAGGATGTCATCGAAGAACCATCGAAGAAACTCTTCTACTTCAGGTACCTTGGGGTGCTTGAACTTTTTAACTTCTTAACCAAGAAGCAAGGCTTATTGAACATTTATCGACTGGGCTTGTTAATTCTTTTATTAGAGTTTGCCCAGGTGGGGGGATCCACATTCAGAATTCTGCATCTATCTCCAAAGAAAGCATTCTGCCATTGCTTAACCTTAACCGGCCTCCCTTCCTTATTGTCTATGCTGATACACCTTACTGAATGATTTGTATGCTCTATTATAACTGCCAGTAGTTGATGCATTTTAAAGGAATCTAAAGTCTAAGTGTGGTACCACATAGACGTGTATAGATTTGTCATTTTAGTACTACCAGAGTACAAAGTGTGTTATTGAATAGTGTATATGTTTCTGAACCTTAATTTTATATAAAGAGCTGTGCTAGCACATAACATAGTGGGCCTCAGCACGAGTTGGGCTGTATTCCCGGCTGTAATACCACTGACTGTAATAGCCCTAGCACCGATCGGCCTGGTGGTATTACCACCAGATCACGGGTTGAGCCTTAACGGTAAATCCCTATTCCTGATTGAGTCCATTGGATCCAATGGTGAAGTTTCAGTGCTAATACTGCAGGCTAATACAGCTGGCTGTAATACTGCCAAAAACAGGGATTTTCACCTCCAGAAAAAAGCTGGAGGTAAAACAGCAGATTTAGCGCCCAACTTGTGATAGGGCCAGCCCTTAAATGCGGCAGTAATTCAGTTACCATCGCATTTAAGGGCTACAGCCCAACTGAAGATGAGGCCCACTTGTGTGGACATTCCTTTGTGAGGTCTTGAGGACTCATTGTACTTAAGAACCAGCCTTCATCACCGCATAAGACCTTAAGCCTTGGTTGCTCGTCCATAGCAACCATATAGAGAACCTTGGCTGGGATGCTCTGTTCCTCTAACCTACTGTATAAGCTGCAGAAATACAGATAGCCCCTCCAGTGTTTACAATGACAGACTCCCAAACTCGAGATTGCAGCAGGTATAGTCAGGCACCAGTAACACCAAACAGACAGTTGCAACACACAGTCGAGCTAAATATAAAGATTGATGCGTGTTTTCTGCTGATGTGGATAGAATGCTGAAAGCAAAGTATCAGCAAACAGGTTGGTGCCTCTGCAGCAGCCCTTCCTTCAATACCACACATTGTCAAAGGCTATAGTGTGGGCTTTTGTATGGGCTCTGGGAAACACACTTTGCTTATAAAGTAAACTGCTTTCATTGTTTCAAAGAAACAGCCATTGTCAAAGGACATAGTTTGGTGTCTTTGGTATTAGCACTACAAACCCCACTTTGCCTGTAAAGCAAATTGCTTTCATTGTTTATAAAATCTTGACGTCATCTATACTATTGATAAAATGTATATCTGCTTCCTATAACCTTGGGCAGAACCCTTCTCTGCGTCGTCATCATGTCACTCTGCAAAAACCTAGGTCCACAGTCCCCATCTTCAAAGCTCATTTTGCCCTCAATAGCCATCCAGGCAGCACCACAACCCACTGCTCCAATGTTTACACACATTTTTTAAATACAAATTATATTCAGTTTGTATCAAATCATCTCAACATCATATCAACAGATTTTAAAATCCATTGTATGCCAACTTTATATAAAATATACATTTGATATCAAATTGAAATCATTCTTATTTCTTTTTATATGAAATGTATATTCACTTTATATCAAAACCATATCAAATGGGGGAGGGACAAATACCAGAAACCAGGGGCGTGCACACCTGTCAAATGTTGATGTGCATGAAAAGAGGGACCCATACACTACTGTAGTGGGAAAGAAAAGCATCTCAGTCTTGAAGGGGTTTAAATGGAGGTAGTTGTCTGCCATCCAAGGCTGGATAGTGAGAAGACAAGAAGAGCAGAATGAATAGAATGAGCAAAAGAAGAGAAAGAAAAGAAGAGCTGCCTGTCATTTGGTAAAAGTAGTGAAAAGTCCATAGGAAAAAATAATAGAGGTAAGAGAATTTGCATAGTGAGAAAATAGAAGCGGACCTATGACTGAAGCCTGGTTGACGATCCCATTTTTGAAAAATATGAGTGTCCAAATGTAGCCTGACGGTGTTCATTTCCTTGGATGAATTGCTGAATAACCTTGTTAAAGGTTAACTTGTTTAACCAATAAACAATAAAAAACAAATTTAACAAAATAAAACCTTGTCTAAAGATACCTGATCTAGGCAACCTTGATGCGCATGGCAAACAGCAACACTGTTCAAACAAGTTTGTGACATTGTGGAGTGCAGCCATGTTTTTAGGCGCCGAAGAGCACTGAAACTCCCCGAAACTTCACATGTGCCTACAGGGATGATTATGAGCAGCCTAAGAAATCTTTCCAGCTCACTAAGCCGTCTCCTAACATCACTCCCGAGTTGTTGGAATGGGCTAACAGACTCATTTAAGGAAGTGTATGTGTAATGGTGTGAGAACATTTACAGTTGTACTTGCAGCAAACTAACATTGATATCCTGATATGGCTTTAAATGTTCAATGTTTTCATCAGTGAGACCAGCACTGTACTTCGCTGCATTGAGAAGTATTTCTTCCAATTGCGAAAATTCTTGCAATCCTGGTTATCTAAATCAGTGTCGTATCTGAGAAAGGGCCATGTGGATGATTTTAAAATACTCGATTTTGAAGAACTGCTCAGCTGTCTTGGCAGAGTATTGTCCTCCATTACCAGCTAAACATACTGGCTATCTTGTAGGTCGTGTAGAGGCGGTTGGTTCTAAATCCAGTTTCCAAACTATTGCGCTGCTTGCTGAAAAAGCAAGAGAAGACGTGGCTTATTGCTTAGCCTCATTAGGTTTCCTCGTTTGAGATTAACCTTTTTCAGCATTTCCTGATACAGTGCAATTGCACTCTTGTAAGCTTTTATTTAGTATTGTGAGTGGTTCCATTAATGACTGTATCAGTATTAAACTAAGAATAGTATTTCCTTTAAGAAAGTGCTCCAGTACACCACTTGCCATTGCTACTACTTCTCCAGTACTTTCTTCGATTCCTTGAAGACTTTGTATGACAAGGTAATACTGTCCTAGGACAGCTTCAATTGCAGATTGTCAGACTGTCTATCTGGTAGGGCAAAGAGGTCAGTTTTTTATGTTGTTAACTGGCACATTGTACATGTGGGCAATCTCTGAAAACAATGATCTGAACTTCAGGGATTCACCAAATAAGTTCCCCAGCTCATTTACCCAATTTAGGGCATTTCGTAGCAAGGAGCCAGCGTCACAGCTTTCTTTCACTACTAGGTTCACAAAGTGTACAAATAAAGGTAGTGGCTGTTTCTCTTTGATGAAAGCCTGGGCTCCACGATATGCCCCAGACATGTCAGCAGCTCCATCAAATGCCATACCTCAGAGGAGAGGACAAGGAAGAGGAAGACAGACAAGCACATCAAGAATTAGGTTGGCAATAGAACCACCCGTCGTATCCTTGGAATTATAGAAGGCAATAAACTCTTCATGAGGATTCATGTCAGAGTCCACATAACAAAGACAGATGCTTTCCTGCTTCTTTCCTGAGCAGTCCTGAGTTCCATCAACAATAATGGAATGATACATTGAGCCACAGTTAATGTCAGATATGATGAAACAAGACTATTTCATGACTCATTGAACAGTTGATTTAATTTTGTATTGCTGTACTGGTGGAGTCTTGCTTTCGCTGCAGCCACATTATGAAAGTTGAATTCCCTTCACAGCCACTGAACATTTTTAGTAACTCATTGTAATGACCAGATAGCGCAAAGCAATGACAAGCTTTTATAAGCATTCCTTGAAAGTTCTTGTGACTTCCATGACTATCTTGCATAGTAGCATCAATGCTTCGTCCATGTAGGGCATGTACAATTTTCCAAGATGTATGCTGGTGAGTATCAGATGACTGGCGAGCTGAAAACTTTTCCTGTGCCTTCTCCCAGTTGGTCCATTGGTACTAAATTGGAAAGTAATGCAGAAAAAGCTTTTAGATATCATACCTATTAATAAAGGTGGCTTAGAATGTGGCCTAATACCAGCAATAATCATCTAAGCCAACAGGACAATAATAGTTCATGCCCTTGAAAACCCATTTGAAGTGGGAGCTTGCAGGATTTCATGTTGACACTGCGGTGCTGTGTTGAGCTGAGTTTAGAGGGGACAGGGGACAGGGGAGATTGGCTGCTTCATCCCCCCACTAAAGCATACACAGAGCAGGGTACGGCTCAGGACTGTCCTTATCTCAGTTAGCTCAGCTTCTGTCTTACCTGTGTCTCCTCTGCCGTGATCTCTTTTTTGGCCAATAAGGAAATCCTTGAATGTGCACACAGTGGTGGTGGAAGGACTGCTGCAAGATCTTGTTCTGTCCTGCACACCTGAAGATAATAATTAAATAAGTGTATGAGCTACTTTAGTGCATGTGATCCAAATGTAGATCAATGCAAATCTTCATTCCGGAGTTGAAGATAGCAGGTGCTGGGAGATTGGAGTTGTGCTTGCTTGTTTACTCTGCCTGTGATTCAAAGTGCAGGTCACAAGCATAGGTTATGTAAGAAAGGCAATTTAAAATGCCATTTCTAACAACCCAACACCCAAACTGTGATATAAAAGCTGCTGCACACTATGTGAAATGTGGCTAAGGGGAACCACAACTATCAAGTGAAAAGAATCACTCTTTGAGGGCCCGATTCTCATGTAGGTGCAGCGAGCATGCTAAATTGCATGCTACACTGCACCTTTGCCTGATGCCCAGGCACTGCACTTGTTCTGAAGTGGTCCTGGGCATCAGTGCAGTGCATTGTAAGAGGATTCAATTCAACAATACAGCTAAGTCAATGCCTAGTCTGGGATACTGAATGGAAACCCTTATTAATATATCTTTATGTCCAGTTCATGCGTTCTGGATGACTACCCCTATATAACACCCCTCTCATGGAATCCCCCTGACCCCACTGAGCCAAGAAGTGGTTCTGTTTTGCACGTTTAAAGGTTTATTTGATAATTTAAACAATATATATATAGATCACGCTTTATAATAAATTAATAATTGAATATCACACTGAATCTGAGCAGTAATCAATAATGGATAGTCTGGCACTAGCACACTTGTGAATAGGAACAGAAGAATAAGGTGGTAGAGAATGCTTTATATAAGTTCAGATGGATGTAATGTTGAATGAAAATGCAATACAGAAAATACTCAATATGATTTCAACAAAACAATGTAATCACTTTTCTCTGGCAATCCACCCCCCCTTTTTGCAATGCGAGGAAATGGAAGGAAAGCACACAGTTCTCAGAAATGCAATCAACTGTAATTCAGTTCACCCCAGCAAGCTTACACTACAGAAGTTGGAAACACAGGCCCAAAATGCTTTTATATGTGCTGGCAATGAAGTGAAAAATATGCTAGAATGCTTTTAATTCCCTCTAGAGGTTCAGGGTGAGTGGTATCAAGTTAATATTAGTCCAGGCTCACTCTAGCAATGATTCAGGGATGGTTCTTAAGAGGCAAACAAATTTTTCGAAAGGCAAGCAAGAACTGCTGTTTTCACACGTGGGTAAATTTGCAAATCGCGGCAAATTCGCGAGTGCATTTTTCGCGATTGCGGCAAAAGTATCGAGGGTAGGAATGCGGTTCTAAGTTCGTAGGAAAGCTAAGATTTTAAGCTTTCAGAGGAAAGTTACTGCATGTCTCTAGGACAAACGGTCACGGAGATATGAGCGATTAAATAAAGGTAGTTTTTCGGATTTGGAATGTTAAAATTCAAAGTGACAAGTGCAGCTTGCAACTAGAAAATGACAGGTGACAGCTTTACAAATGACAGGTGACAGTTAGGAGGCAGTTCTACTTAGATTAAAATAGATTGAATTATATTATTTTAACTAAGAGATTGGTTCTGCACAGTTCCGCTAGGTACTCACAATATCTTTAGAAATAGAATGGGCCTCGCCACGGATCTGGTCAGGTTTTAGACTGGACTCTGGTCTGGTCTCGGCACTTCACAGTGATCTGGGTCAGCTCTGCTCTCTCTCTAGCCTCTCTGGATTCTGGAGATTGATGGATTTGAAGTCTGAATCTCTGGATGTGGTATGGTCCGGCAGAGCGCGTTGCAGCAAATGGAATTGAATGTCCCTATCTGTCCTGACTGTCTGCTTTTATGTGTTTTGAAAATGGGTGTGTGTGCAGCATCACTAGGCTCTACCCCTCTCCACTTGTCATTGGCCACTTCCTCCTCTTCCCCTTGATTGGGGGAATGAAATGAAGTGTCATCATGATGAGGTTGTTTATGATACAGAGAACCCACCCCTGTCAAATTACACACAATCTATATTTTGACCCAAAAGACATATTTGCACAGGTACACATTTGTTTAAAATTACATGCACCCATCACATATCACAGGAGGTATACCCTGTCCAAATCTGCTCTTCCTGGGAGCTTGCATTGAGAAATGGCAACATATTTCACTTTTTGGTCAGGTTACCAATATCAGATTCTTACTCAAATTTATACACATGTGCGCAAGGAGTATGGACATTACTTGATGAAGTGTCAGATTTTTAACATGCATACATTTTAAGTAATACCCTCTTAACTGCTAGTTTGCCCCCAGATCATGCCACCGGTTCTAAAAACCTCTTAAAATGTGGGCAGAAAAATCACAAGAATTATGGTATCATTTAAATAATTATGACAAGTCCGTACTATGAGTTATTCATCTTTTCCTAAGACCATATTCTGGCTACAGGGGTGTGTCTTTTCAGGTCACATGGTACAGAAACCAGTCTTTCCACTTTCTTCAAGCTCAGCCTCTGTCTCCAGTTTCTCCCCCTCCCAGTTTCTGCCAAGAGGAAGCCATTTTTATTACCCCTGCAATAAACCATCTGCCTGGGCCCTGGAAGGCCCATTGTTCAAGAGGAAGCCATTTATGGCCCCCATAATAAAACATTTGCCTGAGTCAGGACAGGGCTTTGTTCAATTTCCTGCAGAGCCCAGGTAATTCAATCAGGGAAGTGTCATATCCCTTTTGGTGGGAGCAGCAAAAGGGTAGCTAGGCCTGGGAACACAGCTGTTGTGCAAGTCTCATCTCCTGTCGGGGGTAGCTGGTGGGCAGAATTCAGTTCCTTAAGCCAGGCTTCAGATAAAATGTCACTTTTTGTTACCCAGTTTAAGTCAAGACAATGTTTACATATGCAGCTAGAATGCTGATTCTAAGTTTAGAACTATGACATTAAAACAATTGCAACCTATGTGACACTCAAAAGTAGGTCACTCATTTCTTTTAAACATTTAGATTTTTGGTAGTTTTAAATGCAGTTTCAGTTAGGCTGCTGCAGACCTGCAGAGCTCAACCAGTCTTGTTATGAACATTCAAGTCACTTCAGAATATAACTTTACATTGGATCCACCTCTCAGTAAGTCTTTCTTTGGCCTGCCTTCATTTATTTCATTCATTTATTCAGTTTTACACAAAAAGAAAAAAGATCTGGTGTTTTAAAACGCCGGCTTTCTGATAGTGGTGAGTACTGGTACTGCACCCATTTTTGGGATTTAAGAAAATGAGTTCCCCACAATTCTAGGTTGCTTTTGGCAATCAGAATTGCCATTCCCAATGGTTTCAGACTACTGTGTGGGTAGTCCAATGGTGGTTTTAGGCAGTGCCCTTCTGTGCCCATAACATCTGCAAAAATGAGTGGCAGCCTATTCTTCATGCATTTCCCTGTGCATTTTCTGGGAAGCTCTGGCCATCATGATGTTTTCCATGTCAGTACTGCACAGTTTTTGAGGTAGGGCTCGGATGTATGGGTAAAAACATCCCACAAGCCCCCCTCTTGCGATGGCCATTCTGTTTCACTGATGGAACTCGCAAGACCTGGGATGTTTCCTCATCTTCTTCCAATAGATGGCAGAGTTCAGCATCTTTTTCTCCATCCGGTACTGATCGATCGGTTCTCCTCGCCAGTCCTGATGGGAATATTGGGCGGTACCCTGGGCCCCTTGCGTCTCTGCTCCCGGTCTCCAGATCGTCCTCCTTGGCCCGTCTCCAGGTTTTCTTTCTCCTAGGACGACAAAGGAAGAGCGGCAATACCTATTCATGGACATTTCTCCCCCACCATTGATATAGTGGGGTGACATATAAATTTATAGTCAAAACATATGAACATGCACATTTCTTTTTGCATTCAAAAACAAAAACACCCACATTGAGAAACTCAGAATTTGATAGGCGATATGTCGGATATTTTAAGTTAGAACTGAATTAATCTGAGACAGTACCCTCTAGGATTCCAGAGGATTCCTCCAGTTGTTGCAGAGTGTGCCTGGGATGGCAACACTTCAACTGGTTAATGTGGACCCACTTGTCTTCCCCCTCTGCCAAACCGCCTTTGGGGATGCGGATCTTGTAGGCCACAGGGGAGATTTTGTCTATAACCTCAAAGGGTCCCTTCCATGTAGGCAAAAAGTTTCGCTGTTTGGCCTGGTTCCTTTGGAAATTGTATAGATAGACCCGGTCCCCCACCTGATATTCCTTCCTGGAAGTCTTCAGGTCATAGTGGGTCTTCATGCTATCAGCTGATCTTTCTAGATTCCGCTGAGCATAAGCAAAAGCATGTTGAAGGTGTTTCCTTAAATTCTCCACATACTCATGAGTTGTGGAGGCATTTATCAGTGTCTGCTCTTGGGTCCTGTAGAGCAAATGCTGAGGAAGCACCATCTTGCGCCCAGTCATCAACTCAAGTGGTGACATTTTGGTTGCAGATGAAGGGGTAGATCTGATGGCCATTAGGACCAGAGGTAATCGGATATCCCAACTTGGCCCAGAATCTGCCACAAACTTCTTTAATATGCTCACAATGGTTCGGTTATATCTCTCTACTGCCCCAGAAGAAGCTGGCCGGTAAGCAATATGCAACTTCCTTTTGACCCCCAGTATCTCCCACATCTTTGTCATCACTTCACTGGTGAAGTGGCTACCTCTGTCTGACTCAATCCTATGAGGTAGACCGAAACGGGAAAAGATGTGGTTAATCATCAGGGCAGCTGCTGTTTCTGCCTTGCAATTTGGGGCTGGGAGACATTCCACCCACTTGGTAAACAAGCATGTCACAGTCAACATGTACTTACTCCCCCTAGCAGAGCGAATCACAGGGCCTACAAAGTCGATTTGTAAATCTGACCATGGCAGTGTCATCCCCCTCTTTTGGAGAGGCGCACGGTGCGTGAGGGATGATGGCTGAAATTGTGCACACACAAGACACCCCTTCAAGTATTGGTTGAGGTCCTGGCCCATGTGTGGCCAGTATGCAACCTCTCTCAAGATTTCCAATGTTGTGTGAAACCCCCTATGACCGGCGGTGGCCGCATCATGGGCGTGACTTAACATCAGGCTTCGGAATGAGGTAGGAACCACCCACTGATCGTGGCCAGCTTTGGATTTCCTTACCAGTAAACCGTCTTGGATTCGGAACATTTTTGGACATTTCATCAACACTCTTAGGTCCTCTTTCCCAATGTAATCGGTATCCGTCAGGGGAAAGTTCTCAGGGTCCTCAAGGTGTTGGTAAAACTTACCAATAATTGGATCCCCCTTCTGAGCTGCAATCAAATCAGCATCAGGGGTCTCCTTGCTCCATTGTGCAATTGAAAGGTCGTTGTGAGCATTTGTCTGGGACCTAGTGATAGCAGTGACCTGGATTTCCCCCAACAGGGACCCAATCTCAATTAGATCCCCTTGGATGGCCCCGGTTTTGGCCAGCTGATCAGCCAAGTCATTTCCAGTTTTGTCTGGTCCCTCTACTTTGGAATGACCCTTGATCTTTTTCCAATAGATGGTCATCTCATTCGAGGTGACCAGATCATCAATGTTTTGGATCAACTTCCCATGTTTCAAGGGTTTGTTGTTAGCACATAACATGCCTCTGGTTTTCCAATTAACCAGGTGCTCCACGAACCCGTTCCGTACATAATCCGAATCTGTGATTATGACCAGTTCGCGGAGTTGATGCTGGACAGCAGTGAGGATGGCCTGATGCACAGCCATCAATTCTGCCACCTGACTACTTCGGGGACCAATTTTGTATCCAGCGGAGGGTTCTGGGAACTCCTTCACCCATGCATTCCCTACGCCGGCCACCAGTTCTTTCTCACCGTCGTTGTCAACATGGTAAGAGCATCCATCCACATAGACAGTGGGCCTTCCCTCACACTTGTCCTCTTCAAAGACTTTGTGTGGGGAATTAAGGTATGCCTCCATGTTGTCCTTGATTTTTAGACTTTCGTCCTCGAGACAGTTTTCTCTGGCACAATCATGCAAGTCAGCCAGACCTTGCGCGAGGGGACTCTTCTTGTTTTGGCCATATCTGACCTCCACAGGAAAGCCTTGCATTGACAGAATCCAGGAAGTAATTCGGGAATTACTCACATTTCCGGCCCGGATTCTATCACTTTGGAGATATTGCAGAGGCTGGTGTGGAGTCTCCACTATGATGTGTTCCCCCTGGATAAACGGGCGGTAATTCTTCAATGCCCACACCGTTGCCAGGAGTGCCTTCTCACAATCGTTGAATTTTTCCTCCACAGAGGATAAAGTTTTGCTCGCATAGGAGATTACTTTATTGACCTTGTCATGCTTTTGGTATAATACTGCTGTCAAGCACATATTAGAGAACCCCGTCTCCAGGAAGAACTCCTTGTTTCTGACAGGGTAAGCTAGGCAAGGTGCTTGTGAGAGGCTTCTTTTGAGTTGTTTTACTGCCTCGGCTTGTTCTGGACCCCATTCCCACTTGACCCCCCCTTCAGGAGATGAATCAGGGGTCTGGTGATCTCTGCGTAGCCCTCAATGAACTTTCTGCTGTAATTAGTCAGTCCAAGGAGGCTCCTTAGTTCCCGCAGAGTTGTGGGGTCTTTCAGTTTCTGAAGTGCTTCCACTTTCTTTTCCTGGGGACAGAGACCCTGAGGAGTAATCTCATGCCCCAAGAAATTAACACGGGTTCTACACCACTGTGCTTTCTGAAAGGAAAGTTTTGCTCCGGCGGCCCTCAACTGGGTCAGAACATAACGGATCTCCGCTATGTGTTCCTCCACAGATGAACTTTTGATGAGGACATCATCTACATAAGCCAGGTTACCCCTCGCACCCAGGTCGGGCATGGCCTTGTGTAGGAAAATGTTGAACTCATTACCGGAGTTAAGGTATCCGAAGGGAGTCCGGGTCCATGTGTATTGCTGGCCCCCAAAGGTAAAAGCCAGCTTGTATTGGTCCTCCCTACTGACAGGCACAGTCCAGTATCCATTGGTCAGGTCTATTGCAGTGAATACCTGTGACCCCTGGATCTGGGCCAGCCCTTGGTCAATGTAGGGCAGAGGCCATCGGGAAGTATGGACCCGTTTGTTGAGCTCCCTGAGGTCGGCGCAGAGTCTCCACTGGCCGTTTGGCTTCAATATTCCCAGCACCGGATTATTGAAGGTGCTGTGGACTGGACGGATTATTCCCCGGGACTCAAGGTTCTTAATTATTTCAGTAAGGGACTCCATTGATGCGAGAGGCAAGCGATATTGCTTCACAAACACAGGAGTCATGCCAGGGTCCGTGGGGATTGTTGTTGTGTGGATGTCAGTGCGACCACAGTCATATGAGTCTACCGCAAAGAGATCTTGGAAATCCAAGAAAACTTGTTTCAACTTTTGCTTTTGTTCCAGAGTCACACAGGCATCAGCTAGGTTGACTCTCTCTTCCACCATCTGCCTGAAGCCTGGAAAGACTTCTGGTTTGGCTATTTCAGCGGCCTCCTCCAGCTGGGTGGAGAAGTCCCTGGTCAGAGTGCTGATTTGGACTGGAGGCTTCAGGTGGGAGAGGCAGCCCTCATGGACCTGGAAAATCACCTCATCCCCTCTGAAGTCACAAGTCACATCTTCCTTACCGTAAGGGCAAGAAGTGTACACCAGGAAGTTCCCCCCATGCCGGGTAAAAATCCTGTCTGGTGTTGTATTGTCCTCACTGTCACTGTCAAAACAGTCCTTGGGGATTGGTCCTAACAGTTCATTACCTAAATCGATGGAAAAATATCGGTCATCAACCGCCATTCCAATAATGGTGCCTGCGGCTAGAGTAATACTCTTTAAGTCGCTGTTATCCACCTCTATTAGAATGGTGTCATGTTCTATGTTGACTAATGGTGTTGGGTTTACCCCTAACCCTTGCTGCTGGAGAGAAGCATTTAGATGTATGTAAGCATCAGGGTTTTGCAAATATTGTCCTCTTTTAACTTTCACTTCCAGGGAGAATTGTCGGGTCCTTTCTGGGATGGTGACTTCCTCTTTGATCTGAATTTCAACTGCATAAGGTAGCAATTGAGCTGACCTAAATGCTTTTTCTGGATCATCAAAGCCCATGGGATTATCCGCTAATCGGGACCAAGCTTTGAAGTTTATTAGGTCCAAACTAATGGCAAAGCGATTGAGAATGTTACTGCCTAAGTAAAAGGCGGCATGGACGTCTCGCACGACCCAACAATTGTGGACTATGCTCTTGTTGCCAATGGAGATTTTGAGCATACACCTGCTTGGCAGGAGATGTTTGGAATTAGGTGCTTCCAGGTCCATTCCCCATTTGTCTATCAGTTTGAAGGTGGGAATGGCTGGATCTTTTGGGAGTTGGCGAAACATGGCTTCGCTGATGAAGCTCTTACCATTGTTCACGCACACTCGAGCGAGAACAGAGTCCTTCCCATCATTTAACTGAACAGGGATGAACAACTGCTCTCCAATTTGCTGAATATCAGCCAGGCTCTGAGCTGATTTCACATCTTTCTGGACTATAGGAGTGGGAGTTTCTGATTGTGGATTGGTAAAGAATTTCAGGGTGTTTCCTTCCAGTGTGGAATACCACCTTAAACTGGAAGGAAGGTTGATTTTCAGAAATAGAGAGGACCCCCCATCACCAGTTTGTTGTCCTACTGCTATTACTGTCACGTCTGGAATTTGGCTATTCTGGAAGTGAAATTCTACTTGGTCAGATTTTTGTTCAACCATGTGGCAGGTGCCGTTTAAACTAACATGGTTGACACTCTGTTTTAATTTTATTGGTCGGCTAGTCTGGGTCCAGAGGACCTTGTTTACGCAATCTATTAGGAGTGACAACCTTCTCAGGAGGTCATTCCCTAGTAAACAAGGGGTGCCCTCTGGAGTCACAACTATGACCGGGTGTTTCAACTTGTGTCGCCCAATTTTAATGTCCAAATCTGCCGTCCCCTCGACGGGAATTTCCTTCCCGTCAAAGTTCTGGAGTTGTCCAGGAAGTGAGGTGAGAGGAATTTGATAATTCCCTCCCCTTCCTGCATTCAGTTCATCAAAGGCCCTTCTGGACAGAAGGGTAGCTTGAGATCCCGTGTCCACCAGCGCTAAAATTGTACCCTGCCCCTGTACTTGTACCGGGGCTTAATATCTTCCCTCCTTCTCCTCAAGGGGGCACAGATAATGCACATTTTTGGACAACTGGTGGGCTAACTTTCTGGTTTTCGACATCGCTAGCGAAGAGATTTGGGCAGAATTCTGTGGAGAGCCTTGGGAATCTGAAAGAAAAAATTGGCAACTGGAGATCAGAGCCATTGTGGGTTCCCCTGGCTCCGGTTCCAGGCCGACCCCCCCTTTTTGGAGGCAGTCACCAGGATGGGATTGAACCAGGGGATTTTCTTGCTGTTGGTTCTGGGATGAGATGGTGGGCGGCGGTAGCTCAGTCTCCACATCTCCCCAGTCTGGATTTGCATCCCTAGGGACCCATTTTTCTTTGGGAGGAGTTCCCCCCTCTCTGAAGGAGAAGATCCTTTTCCCAGGATCCTCTGAGGATCCCTCTCCCTCAAATTGGAAGATCTGTACCTCCTCCTCAAACTGTGTCTGTTTGGGTCTTTTGTTTCTCCTACCCCCCCTCTGCTCCTTAGGAGGCAGACTTTCAGGGGCAAGAGATTTTGTTTCCGGTTCCTGGGTTTCCAGGGGCTGTTTACAAGTGAGGAAGGAAGCTTCCTCCAAGGCTTTACACCCCCCCTTCCCTTTGTGCCTCCTCCCTGGGAACCGGTGAGTTATCGGGGTGCTGCCCCCGTCATTGTTCTGGGGCACCAGGTCCAGAGTTGGGTGCGTTCTGCGCCGGCATGCCGATCTGAGGGTTCTGCTGAGCCCTCAGTATGTGACCCAGATCCCGCGCCATGTTTTGAACCTGGCGCTCTAACTGGGAAACCCGCTCAGGCTGATACGGGGCCATGTTTTCTCCCCTGGGCTGATCCCGGGAAGGGTAGCTATCCCTTCTTTGGTAGTACCCCTGGTTGGGAAGATTTGGATACCCCTCCACCCTTGGCCTCCCCTCTCCCGGATTCGGTTGTCTGGGCTCAGGGAATTGGGGAAAGAAGGATGGATGATTTTGGGGCTGGAAGTTGGGTGGATACCTTGGGAAAAAGTTCTGCCCAGGATTTGGAGAATTTCTGCCCTCCGGTGGGAAGTTAGGAGGGAAGTTCCCTGGGTTAGGTGCTTGGCTGGATCCCCCCCCTTGGGCTGGAGGAGTCCACACATAACCCAGGATGGGTCGACTTCCCTTGTAACGGGGACTTACATAATCAGGAGAGCGAGGGACCCCATTTGTGGGGCTGCCTCCCTGGCTCCCTGTCTGTGCCTGGCCCGAGGACCTTCTGGGCCTAGCATTATTAGGTGCAGGTAGGTTTTTAGGCCCCCCCATCTCCAAATCTAAAACGGGGGTGGCCTTTACCTCTGCCACCTTGGCAGCAGCAGGGGTGCTGTTGGTTTTGGGATTTTTCTGGGTATTGCTTTTATTTTCTATGGGCTTCTGCACCTCATAGATCCGGGTAGCCTGTTCGATGACCCAGTCTAAAGATCTTTTCTCATGAAAATCTCTCACGAGCTGGGTCATTATATATTTGGGCAAGGCATGGAAAAATGTATTGACAAATTCTCTGCTGTCTGTGCGCACCCTTCTGGTGGTCTGCGCAAAGGCACGTTTCAGTTCTTGCACAAACTCTTGTGGGGCCTGATCCTCCCCACACTGCAAATTGTAGGCTGCCTTGCGAGCCTCTTGGGGATTTCTGTGAACAGAAAAATGTTTTAATATGGCCGCCCTATAGGTGGACCACCTGGAATGATTTTGGTCCTCCAGCCCTGCAAAGAAACTGGAGTACTCTGGGGAGAATGTCCACTTTACATATTGGATACAGCTTTGGCTGTCCTTCAAATGAAAAGTCTCCATCATTTGCTCATATAGCTCCAAGTGTTCCCAAACAGAGTACTTGGTGTTCTTATGATAAGGCGTGATGACACTCCTGATTGCCTTAATCTGTTTCAATGGGTCCTTAAGCAAGGCCCTTTTTGCCTTATTGGCCTTTTTGGTTCGGGTAACCCTTGTCCATTCGTCCTCTGACTCAGAGGCACTGCTCCCAGAGGTTCCTGTCTGATCTTCCAGGTTTTCCCGGATTCTGCAAGCCTGGGAATGGCTGGCAGAATGTGGGGACCTGGTCTCCTGTGTCCTGTACCCTTCAGAGGAGTCTTCAGATTCCTCTTTGCTGCCAGGATTTGATGGGTACCCCCCCACTGACCTAACTGGGCAGAGGTTTTCAGGATGCCCTTAATGGGCCTACTCTCCTGGGGTTCCCCACTAAATTGCACTGTGCTTGGGTGCCCATACCCGGATGCCCGCCCCTCCATTCCTGGGTGGTACTGGCCTATGAGCCCCATGCTTCTGGCTGGATAGTAATCTGCCATCCCTGTGGCCCTGTGCTCACGTGCGCCAGGGGACATGGGGGTGGCAGAGTCCAGGGACTGCGAGAGATAAAGGCCTCTGGTACTAGGGCTCCGGGGGATATGCTCAGGAGTTTCTCTTTCCCAGCGAACCTCATCTCTATCCGCCCCTGCTCCCTGTTGCAATGCAAGAGCCTGCGCCTTCAGTTCCTCAGTTAAGGCCTTACTAGACTCTATCAGTCTCTCCTGCATCGCTACCTGTTGTTGGAGCCTATCATTGTGCTGGCAGAGAGCCTCATTCTCTCTCTGCGTTTTCTGATTGGTCCTGGAGCACTGGGCCAGTCTTTGCTGAAGGAGGGTTACCTCCTGAGCTGTGTCCCTATTGGCCTGCTCCTTTCTTGCCAGAGCATCCTCCACCTTCCTGGTGTGCTCTAACAAGTTCTGGTGTTCTTTTTGGAGGTCACCCAGTCCCTGGAGGGCCAGGTGATTTTCTTCCATTTTCCTTTTTAAGTGGCAGACTTCCTGGCCTAAGGTATCCCTTTCCTGACTAAGAGCCTGCATCTGTGCCGCCAGGTCGTCCCTTTGCCTTTGGAAGGCACCAGCTTTCTGGCGCTCCTGATCAAACTCTGCCTGGGTATCCAGGTCTTTCAGAATCAGTTTATTGCTCTCTGCCTTCTCCCTAACTAGGTGGCTTTGCAGGGTGACTACCTGCTCAGCACATGCCCTATGGAAGTCTAACTGTTGCTCCAGCTTTTTCTGGCTCTGCAGTAGGGAGTCCAAACCTTCTTGGTACTCCTTCTGCAAGGCCAGAAATCTGGTATCCTGGTCAGCCTTTTCCTGTTGCAGGATGTCCATATCCCTCTTTATTTTAATGATGTGCTGTCTACTCTCATTTTCAGACTCCTGGCTCCCCTGCAGCCTCTGCTCAGAAGAGACCAGGTCAGATTGGACCTTCTCTAACGCCATCTGTCGCTTATTCGCCAGATCTTGGCTTTCAGTACATTTATCCTGCATGTCTCCCATATATAGGTACAGGTATGCCGCTATCCTAACCATCTTGCCTTATTCATCCATAGCTTTAGGAGCCATGTATAGTTCACTCAGGGCCACATGTAAGGGACCCTGATCTCTCCATATATCTGACCCTGTTTCCGTGATCTGGGGTGCGATTGCTTGCAACCAGACTGTCTGGTCCTGATGAGTCCACTCACCTCTCACAAATAACTTATGTAAGAAGTGCTCTCTGGCTATTTTCATGTCTACTAAGGTCGTCATTCTGGAATTTGAGTTCCTTCCTGACTTACAGAAGTTTGTATTTTATTTTTGCAAAACAGAGCTTTTCCTTAGAGCGTTCCTTTGAGGAGTGCTTTACAGCGTAACACAGCGTGGTGACCTGACCGGATATGTGTATCTGGTCAGCTGGCACGCTGTATTAATCTGCACAAGTGATAGATCTAATCCAAACGTCCGGCACGAGCCCCCAATTTGTAAGAGGATTCAATTCAACAATACAGCTAAGTCAATGCCTAGTCTGGGATACTGAATGGAAACCCTTATTAATATATCTTTATGTCCAGTTCATGCGTTCTGGATGACTACCCCTATATAACACCCCTCTCATGGAATCCCCCTGACCACACTGAGCCAAGAAGTGGTTCTGTTTTGCACGTTTAAAGGTTTATTTGATAATTTAAACAATATATATATAGATCACGCTTTATAATAAATTAATAATTGAATATCACACTGAATCTGAGCAGTAATCAATAATGGATAGTCTGGCACTAGCACACTTGTGAATAGGAACAGAAGAATAAGGTGGTAGAGAATGCTTTATATAAGTTCAGATGGATGTAATGTTGAATGAAAATGCAATACAGAAAATACTCAATATGATTTCAACAAAACAATGTAATCACTTTTCTCTGGCAATCCACCCCCCCTTTATGCAATGCAAGGAAATGGAAGGAAAGCACACAGTTCTCAGAAATGCAATCAACTGTAATTCAGTTCACCCCAGCAAGCTTACACTACAGAAGTTGGAAACACAGGCCCAAAATGCTTTTATGTGTGCTGGCAATGAAGTGAAAAATATGCTAGAATGCTTTTAATTCCCTCTAGAGGTTCAGGGTGAGTGGTATCAAGTTAATATTAGTCCAGGCTCACTCTAGCAATGATTCAGGGATGGTTCTTAAGAGGCAAACGAATTTTTAGCAAGGCAAGCAAGAACTGCTGTTTTCACACGTGGATAAATTTGCAAATCGCGGCAAATTCGCGAGTGCGTTTTTCGCGATTGCGGCAAAAGTATCGGGGGTAGGAATGCGGTTCCAAGTTCGTAGGAAAGCTAACATTTTAAGCTTTCAGAGGAAAGTTACTGCATGTCTCTAGGACAAACGGTCACGGAGATATGAGCGATTAAATAAAGGTAGTTTTTCGGATTTGGAATGTTAAAATTCAAAGTGACAAGTGCAGCTTGCAACTAGAAAATGACAGGTGACAGCTTTACAAATGACAGGTGACAGTTAGGAGGCAGTTCTACTTAGATTAAAATAGATTGAATTATATTATTTTAACTAAGAGATTGGTTCTGCACAGTTCCGCTAGGTACTCACAATATCTTTAGAAATAGAATGGGCCTCGCCACGGATCTGGTCAGGTTTTAGACTGGACTCTGGTCTGGTCTCGGCTCTTCACAGTGATCTGGGTCAGCTCTGCTCTCTCTCTAGCCTCTCTGGATTCTGGAGATTGATGGATTTGAAGTCTGGATCTCTGGATGTGGTATGGTCCGGCAGAGCGCGTTGCAGCAAATGGAATTGAATGTCCCTATCTGTCCTGACTGTCTGCTTTTATGTGTTTTTAAAATGGGTGTGTGTGCAGCATCACTAGGCTCTACCCCTCTCCACTTGTCATTGGCCACTTCCTCCTCTTCCCCTTGATTGGGGGAATGAAATGAAGTGTCATCATGATGAGGTCTGTTTATGATACAGAGAACCCACCCCTGTCAAATTACACACAATCTATATTTTGACCCAAAAGACATATTTGCACAGGTACACATTTGTTTAAAATTACATGCACCCATCACATATCACAGGAGGTATACCCTGTCCAAATCTGCTCTTCCTGGGAGCTTGCATTGAGAAATGGCAACATATTTCACTTTTTGGTCAGGTTACCAATATCAGATTCTTACTCAAATTTATACACATGTGCGCAAGGAGTATGGACATTACTTGATGAAGTGTCAGATTTTTAACATGCATACATTTTAAGTAATACCCTCTTAACTGCTAGTTTGCCCCCAGATCATGCCACCGGTTCTAAAAACCTCTTAAAATGTGGGCAGA
Source organism: Ambystoma mexicanum (assembly GCF_040938575.1). Classification (NCBI taxonomy): domain Eukaryota; kingdom Metazoa; phylum Chordata; class Amphibia; order Caudata; family Ambystomatidae; genus Ambystoma; species Ambystoma mexicanum. The sequence continues at coordinate 579,698,536 of NC_090933.1, read as the reverse complement.
AAAATCACAAGAATTATGGTATCATTTAAATAATTATGACAAGTCCGTACTATGAGTTATTCATCTTTTCCTAAGACCATATTCTGGCTACAGGGGTGTGTCTTTTCAGGTCACATGGTACAGAAACCAGTCTTTCCACTTTCTTCAAGCTCAGCCTCTGTCTCCAGTTTCTCCCCCTCCCAGTTTCTGCCAAGAGGAAGCCATTTTTATTACCCCTGCAATAAACCATCTGCCTGGGCCCTGGAAGGCCCATTGTTCAAGAGGAAGCCATTTATGGCCCCCATAATAAAACATTTGCCTGAGTCAGGACAGGGCTTTGTTCAATTTCCTGCAGAGCCCAGGTAATTCAATCAGGGAAGTGTCATATCCCTTTTGGTGGGAGCAGCAAAAGGGCAGCTAGGCCTGGGAACACAGCTGTTGTGCAAGTCTCATCTCCTGTCGGGGGTAGCTGGTGGGCAGAATTCAGTTCCTTAAGCCAGGCTTCAGATAAATTGTCACTTTTTGTTACCCAGTTTAAGTCAAGACAATGTTTACATATGCAGCTAGAATGCTGATTCTAAGTTTAGAACTATGACATTAAAACAATTGCAACCTATGTGACACTCAAAAGTAGGTCACTCATTTCTTTTAAACATTTAGATTTTTGGTAGTTTTAAATCCAGTTTCAGTTAGGCTGCTGCAGACCTGCAGAGCTCAGCCAGTCTTGTTATGAACATTCAAGTCACTTCAGAATATAACTTTACATTGGATCCACCTCTCAGTAAGTCTTTCTTTGGCCTGCCTTCATTTATTTCATTCATTTATTCAGTTTTACACAAAAAGAAAAAAGAACTGGTGTTTTAAAACGCCGGCTTTCTGATAGTGGTGAGTACTGGTACTGCACCCATTTTTGGGATTTAAGAAAATGAGTTCCCCACAATTCTAGGTTGCTTTTGGCAATCAGCATTGCCATTCCCAATGGTTTCAGACTACTGTGTGGGTAGTCCAATGGTGGTTTTAGGCAGTGCCCTTCTGTGCCCATAACATCGGCAAAAATGAGTGGCAGCCTATTCTTCATGCATTTCCCTGTGCATTTTCTGGGAAGCTCTGGCCATCATGATGTTTTCCATGTCAGTACTGCACAGTTTTTGAGGTAGGGCTCCGATGTATGGGTAAAAACATCCCACAGCATGACACAAGAAGTGTCATAGAATGTCTTAAATATGTCCTATTTGAACTTTACGGCGGGGGAGTTCTCCGAAGCATTTTCTTTAAATAGCATGAAAATCGCAATTTAACACTCAGTAGCTCCTATGGATTTGGCCGGGGGTAGAACAAGCCCAGTTCCCTCTTCAGGCTCACCTTAGAGTGAGCCCTACTACATTAGCACCAGGCTCCGCTTGTTGCACAATCCTGGTTATGCCCCGGGTGAGTATGAGTGAAAAGATGCATTTAATGGGTCAAAGGAAGGCATAATATCTATTCAGCCTCCTGAGCTCGGGGTGGGGCTCAACAGCGCAACAGGTTCACCCATTACCAGCTTTCGAAACTGCCATCCAGCCACCCCAAATGTTGTGCCTGGCTCTGACCATGACTGCACTTCTTCTTTTTCCGCCATTTAAAGCACGGGTGGGTGCTTTACATACTCTGCAAAAGGATATGGTCCTGGCTGTGAAAAGTCTTGACACTATCCTGCTTGCGAGATCTGTGCCGAATATCCTAGGTGCAAGTGGTTTACACATGATGCAGGGTTACACACGCTGTACACTGTTCCAAGGGGGGACTAGATGCAATCTAACCCAAGTGCAAACTATGCACAGATGATTCCATCTGTGAGCTCAGGACAAACTGTTATGTTGGAGCTCTACATAAAAGACAGATGTTAGCTAGTGTACACTGTTTATCCAGATGTGTGCAGGCTAATCACTCCAAGTATTGGCTCTTGACAAATCTGCACGAATATGAAATCTGTACCATCCAATGTGCCACCTGAGCTGTGTTCAAAAGAGCCCAAGTGTCAGCTCTGTTCACATTGTCCAAATGGGACCCCTAACTAGGGTTAGCCTGCAGCCCCACAACAAACATACAAACACAATAAAAAAAATACATACCTCTGCTCTGCTTTCAAATGCGTGTGCGCCTCCAGACAGAAAACACGAAGCTGAATGAGCTTTCCAGTTCCTGTCTGTGTCTCACTTGCATGAAGATGGAAAGCAACACTCTATGCCGGGGAAGTGCTGCCAGCCTCACAGCGTGGGCAACCGGGCCACGCACCACCCTGGCCAGCACCCTGGGAGTGGCTGCTGACTGTGAGTCAGGTTAGTCATGGTGAGGGATTGAGCCATGCAGGGCATCCCAGCCTGAGCATGCCGCACCACGTCCACCTGCTCGGCTTTATGTAAGAGCGCCCCAGTCAGGCTTGCGCGGTACAATTACATAATGAATGATTGCGGCAGCCCCATTGCAGCAATACTGACACCCGGCCCTACCACCCTCCCGACAAAAGATGGTGAGACAAAAAGGCATTCCATAAAAGTTGGTGGGGAACAAAAACCCTTGTACCCCCCAATAATATGTCATTTATTTTTTCAGTGTTTTTTTATTGTTCAGTGTATGAAATGATTAATTCTCAAAACATGTACAGCATTCATGTTTACAAAACAGCCTTGCTCCGCATTTGGGAATTCCTTTTTACAAGTGCGTTTGTATTTCCCACCACTGTTGTCCCTTCTTCTCCTGGATGGAATGCACTTTTAGTATGGGAATTTGCCTTATGCGCATGGAGTATGCTGTGGCTACCGCTATATTGTCTGCGAGTCATTTGCATCTACTATGGTGAGTACAATTATATATTCCACATGGTTATTGCTTCTTACTTATGGTGCTTTAGCTGTTGTTTATCGTTCTTGGAATTGCCATGTAAGACCCTCATGCCATAATTATACACGCAAAACTACAGCCAATCATTTCAATAATGGAAAGGGAAGCTTTGAGGAGTTTGCAGACCCAAAGTTGACATGACCTTAGAGTTGAGTAAGCATGCACATTAAGGAACTGTCACAGAGAGGTGCATGATACTACAGAGAAGAGTTGTAAATGCTCAATGTTGGAGTCCTAATCTTTATGCAAGTACTTCTAGGCTGCAGAAACAAGCACCGGTAAAGCTAATAGTTCTGACTTGTTTTAAGAAGGCCTTTTGAAATGTTAAGATATGTGTGTGTGTGTGTGTTTAGGAGATTGGATGGATGTGTCGTTTGCAAAGTATTTTTGAGAGTCTGTGTCTATTTTTGTGGGTGTCATAATATATGCGGTTTGAGTTTATGATGTATAGAAGGTTGTCAAAAGAAATGCTATGTGCGCGGATGCGCAAGACTAAACCTTTTTGATTTTTACTATTTAAAATGCTGTTGGTTGTTCTCTCTCTGTACGTGCTATCTGCTAATAAGGCCTCATTTTCCTAATGCTCCATGCTGAAAAAGTATGGTGCACATATGTTCTCTTTGCTTCACCCTGTCTATTGATGTTCAAGCAACTGCCACGCAGTTTGTCAGCATGGCAGCTACAGTGTAACATTTACGTTTTTGACAAACAGCCTGCTCGAATCTAAATTATCCCAACAGCCTTGAGCTGCCCTTAACAGTGGGCACCCATGAGCCAAATTGCACATAATTGTGCATCCCAAGGTTTGGGGCAGATTATTTGGTAAAATGCACATATAAAGCTATATCTGGTTTGATATAGCATACTATTAGATGATACAGCTTTAATTGCCAACTCCATCTGATTGTCAATTGCTTTCCAGAAACTCCTACAACTCTCAGAGATTGTGTGTACTGCTGTCTTAGGTTGAAGTCCGCCCACAAAAAACTGTTGTGGGAAGCCCTGGAACTCTGACTTTGTTCTTTGCTAGGACAGCTTGACACCTTCCCAAAGGATCAGAATATAGTGCCACAGGTTGTCAGATAGAGTCAGAATGTGATAGATTCAAAATGTGCTAGAGGGAGCCTGATCATGTAGAATGAAGCGAGAATGTGAAAAGAGTGGCATACATTTGAGGGACAAATTGGAGGGATCCATAATATATTGCCAGATGTCAGAGATAGAAAGAGTGTTTCAGGGGCATCTAAGTATGACGGGGAATGAGAGGGTGATGGGGGGCAGAGTACAGCAGACTTTGCTGGAGATTGATGGAGGGATCCAGAATGTATTCAGGAGTGTCAGAGAGATCCAGAGTGTGCTGTGGTTTGTTCAAAATGTTTACTGTTGTTCTAGCTGGTTGTAGAGGTGTTTGATGGAATTGGATGGGGGGCAGTGGGTGTCTCTGAGTATGCCAGACAGGATGTACTTGAGCGAGTGTCAAAGCTTGTTATTGAGTCTTAAAGTCTGCCGGGGCTAGCCAAAATTATCTAAAGTGTGCAAGGGTGAGCAGGACAGGTGACATCAAGCCTCTCTTCAAGTCCTTGGGAAGATCGAAACCAGTGTTGCATGTCCTGGATTTAGATCATCTGCACGCCATCAGATCAGATACATCAATATTTCAATATTTATTTAGACCTGGATTGCTATAGAGTCATTGGGCCTCATTACGAGTTTGGAGGCAGCCATGCCCTTAGTAAGGGCATGGCTGCCTCCAAACTCGGGTCTGGGTTCCCTGAATGGGGAAATACCGGCCCATTCCGACCTTGGAGGGCCCAGTATTTCCCCATTCAGGGAATCCGGACCCGGACCATCCCCATTCCCATGTGAGCCCCCATAGGACACAATGGGAATGGGGAGCATGCTAACAACGGGCCCGTTAATGATGGGCCCGTTGTTAGCATGCTGGTCCCCTTGTGGGACCCGCTAAGGACGTCTGGTAAAACCAGACGTCCAGAGCAGGTCCCGCAAGGGGACCTCGTAATAGGGCGGTATGGGTTTAACGGCCCCGGCAGCTCTGCTGGCGCTGTTACACCCATACCGCCAAGGTCGTAATGAGGCCCATTGACTTTGCTCATTGCCTTGCCTGATGAAAAGGCATAGACTGTATTTTATCTACAGACCTGTCTGTGCTGGACTGGGTTGTCCTCCAGGATCCCTGCTCCCATGGAAAGGACAGCACCCTTCCTGTATGTGACAGCATCAGTATTCCCTGTGTCCCTGTTCCTTCTGCCTCATGCTCAGGGGTTGCGGAGCAGTGCACACGAGTGAGACAGGAACAAACCTGGCCAAATGCATGCCTTCCTGCTCCCACAGTGATCTCCGGTCCTCCATCCGTGACAGGCTTACTGCAAGTAATAAACACCCTTAATTTCCTTATATTTCAACTGTTTATTTTGTGAATGTGTGTGCATGGGGAGTGTGTGGGTCATGGGCCAGGGGGAGGGCTTGTGGATGGAAGGGGTTCTGCACCTAACGGATTACTAGGAAGGCAGACAGAGGGACACTCGCATAGTTTTCGTCTCCTGCACTGATGCAGGGACAGCGGAAAACCATGTGGGATCTGCTGAAATTCCGCAAACCTGGCAATTATAAACTGCTCACTTCCCTATTCCCTTTTCACAATTTTTTTCGTTCCATCCCAGAAAGGCTAGACTAGTGTTTTGGAGCGATTCAGTCTGAAGTGAGCACTACTCATCTCACTCACTCTGCTCACTTGTCCACCCACCTGCTCTACTCGCTCACATTGCCAAAACAGACACTGACCCCTGTGGGAGAGGGAGCCCCCTGGCAGGTAGGTACTTAGCTTGAGAATGAACATTATGCTCAATAGTGAGGTTCTTGGTGGTATGGAGTTTTGGGGATGTCATAGAAGGTCGAAATTGCCATGTCAGGCAATATACATGAATGGGGCACCCGTGCTGTACTTTCTAATGTAATGAAGATGTATTAATGCAGGTTGACAGTGTCACCTGAAGACAGGACACACACATCTGAGGATTGTAATCAAGTCATGGGTCATTCCCGCAATGGGTCCACAAATGGAAGTAGATGGCTGTAGATGATCCAAACTGTGGGAAACCTCCACAGGCTAAAAACAGTTTAGGATCAGGTGAGCAGGTAGATCTCTGAGGACCATCAGGAGGATAGAAATGATCCCAGGAGCAAGATCAGTGGCAAGAGAGAGAGATGGGAGACAAACAGGGTAGAAGTATTAGCAGAATAGATCAAAAGATGGCAACAAAAAAAAAGTAACAGACAGGGACTCACAGCTTTTGCTTCAGCAGTTGTGAAGCAAACATACAATCTAAGAAGTCTCATTATCTAGCCATGGTTGGAGTTGGGATCCCAATGCCAGTGCACATGCAGAACAGTGAATATCCGCTCTTGCTGAAACAAGTGACAGTTCACTGTCTGATTTCCTAGCTCAATGTGAATGCTTTCAATGGCATATCCAGACCGTGTCCATGGAAACCAAATCATGCTATATGATGGGGCATGGCAGACAGTAGGAATTCCCAGTTATTGCTGCCCTATTCGATCTTGCTCCATCTCCCTGATTTTCCATGATAAAAGGTAAGTCCGACACACTCCACCATATCTGCGAGGTGCTCTAGGTATCCTAGCAGGTATTAGGTGAAGAAACGGGTGCTCAGAGAGAAAGGAGCAGTCTTCTTATTTTTTTTTGACACAACGTCCCACTGTGGATTGCCGTTGAGTGTGGGCTGCCATTGACTCTCGCCAGTCCATGTTTTAGTTTGGGCTATTAGGTGGCCCTGAAAGTGGGTGATGAAGAAGTAACTGAACGTGCAAATAGAGCAAGGGCTGGAGGCCTGAGATGGGTGAGATTTATTAATGATTGGGGCTTGAGTTTTGTGAAATGTGAAGGGACTAGTCTCAATTAAACTTGGCCTCAGGGAGGGGCAGCAAGCATGATACACTACTTTGTGGTATCTCAACCACACGTACACCAAGCAGATGTGGTAAAGGTACACACAATCACATTTGGATATAAAACTCAAATTCAGCTATCCACTGGCATATTATATTCGAACCTTGCTCTGGATGTGCTGTTGAAATTACCTGAAATTGAGCGTGGGAACATCCCTCTTAGATGGAATCCATCACTATGCCATCAGCTAGCATGTCGAGTGTCCAGGTATCTAAACAAGATGTATGAGGGGATGTTACAGCCATGTATTCCTTTTTTCAAAGAGAAGAGTGAATCACTGAAATTGTTACGGCCACGCTCTCCTTTTTTCTGAGTAAACACAAAAAAGGGTTTCTGTATATGATCATGTATACGATCGTAGTGTTAAACTGCTTAAACGTAGTAGGAATAAACAGTTGAGAGCATTGAAACATGATCATGTGAGTAATTCACAGTACTACTTAAAAACAGATATTACAAACTCACAAGAACAAAATGAGAGCACTGCAGATCTTGAGACACAATAAAGTAAACTGCAAACTCATTAAATCAATCTGTAATCGAGATACAAGAGCAATATGGGCAGTGATTAGGCACCAGGAATCGTTTGGTAAACCAAGTCCGGCAAGTAACAAGTAACAACATCTTGGCTGAAATCTGGGAAAGTTATATAGCTAGGAAGTATTGTCTTCCTGCATGGTTCTCAGGTATCAACTATCAGTTGTCACAGGGCTCAAACACTCAACTTACCAACTGGTCAACTAACGATATTGAATGGGCCGTTAGTAAATTGACTCATTCGAAAGCACCCGGTCCGGATGGTATCCCGCCCTGTGTTTATAAGGCAGATCCAGCCTTATGGGCAAGCATACTTAAAACTAAATTTGACCTAACCCTAATGTCTGGTAACACTCCAGAGGAATGGGGGACCTTGATTATAGTACCTATATATAAAAAGGGAGACCCCACCAATCCGGACAACTATGTCCCATTTCATTAATTGATGCTGCCGAAAACATTTTCGCTATTTTGATCCTGCAAGAACTAGAAAAATACATAAGTGCACACTGTATCCTGTCCAAATCGCAAACTGGATTCAGGAGGGGAATGAGCACAGTGTTAAATGCTACCGTAATGTCTCACCTATTAGATGGCACTAAAAAGAAAGGAGCTTGCCCTGTGTATATGGCATGCATCGACATGACTGCAGCATTTGACACTATGATAAGAAATGTGCTATGGCTCAAGATGTGTAAATTAAAGATTCCTCTGGTTCTGATCTATTGGATCGTAATGCTACACAGTCACACAGCTTACAAGTTAAGGGTAACGAGCAAAGGAGCGCACAAGGTGCCGGTTAGGATGCACCTAGGGCTGAAACAGGGCTGCAACTTAGCGGCCACGCTCTTTAACCTTTATCTGTGGGACCTCGATCAGCAGTCGGAAAAGGAAGGGATGTATGCTGTAAGTGTAGGATGTTTGAGACTGCACTGGCTAGCTTTCACGGATGATATCATCCTGCTTGATCATACACCCTCGGGGCTGCAGGCAAAACCCCATTGTTTTGAGGCATTTGCTCACTCGCACAATCTCAGACCTAATGCCACCAAAACCAGCATGATGGTATTCAACGCGGGGAAAAAGCTAAAACAATATACATGGAATATTGATGGCGCTTATATTCCCCAATCCTCTGAGATGATCTATTTGGGTTATTTTATTGGCAACTCCTCTTCCATCAAACTCTGGAATGATAGGTTGCATCTGAAAGCTAGACCTTTCCAATCGCAGATGAAGGCTATTTTTTGCAAAGTATAGCAAATGTTCATTCTTACCGTTGCAAGACTTTCTCCTTCTCAAAGTGGAAGCTGTGCTGCTCTATGCACTCGATTTGTGCTTGTTGGACCTTAACAATAATCTTGATATTATACAAGGGTGTTTATTGAAAAATGCATTACGTCTTGCACTCTCAATACCAAATTGTGTAATTCGTCACGAGTTTGGGTTAATTTCGTTATCTTGTAGTGCAGACTGGTGAGCCCTAGCTAATTATTCCAATTTCCTGGACCCGCCTAAGAACTCATTGTATCAGGGCCTGCCCGAATCCCTACAGGCAAAAGGTGTAACGTCAATTACCCAATATCAAATGAGAATGCAGAGTATTCTTGAAGATCTTATGGTGACCAACACTGACTTATGCATTAAACCAACATATGTGAAACGAAAACTATTTGAGAGAGATTGGCGTCACACCTTAGATCTGCTTAAAGAGTATAGTACATAGAAAGAATAGGCAAAGTACATAAGGAAAAGGGTGCCATGTTGTACCTACATCAGCATATTTCCCTGTATGCACACTCGTGCATACTATATGCCCTTCAAATTCAACCAATTGCACACTCGAGAGCGGTGTATGCATTGGGGGGGGAATGAAAGAAGTAAAGCGCCTCAGGTGAGCTGCTGATTTCAGAAATGTGGGGATCCTCTAGAAACCCTCAAGCACTTAGTGCTGGAGTGCCCACAATTTAGGGTTGCTCGAACTAGCCTATTGTTGAAATTTGCCGAAACCCACTTTGAAGACTCCCTGGAAACGCTATGGACAAGAATGATGGTGGGTTCATATAATCCTCTCATCTTCCCTCTGGTTCAGCTACTAAAAATCATTCAAATTGAGCTAATGGGGAGCCTGTAGCTGCTTGGTCCAAGGCTTATGTGCTATGTAGAGGTATAAGAGCTATGAGTATCCAAGAGTGAAAGGTATATGTTGTGTCATTAAATGCAGATGATAACTGACAGTAAAGTTAACAAAATGCATTAGGCTTTGAAAAAAGGCAGAATAATACGTGTTAAATGATTCAATGGTATGCAAGACTGGTACAAGTATGGAAATGTGTCTTTCATCGATATTGTTAGTAGTACGGAAATTAGTGTTTCAACAATATTGTTGCTAGCACTGAAAAGGTGATCTTACTGTCTCATATGAATCGTGTGTATTCAAAGCACTCGAGTATGCAAGGTATATACTGTGACACTGAACTCATGTAAACATCATTCTTACTAGTATCTCGTATACAGTAGCCTCACATGGCTTGAGTAAATATTCAGATTGAAATCTAATGATATATAATGACCTGTAAGTGATGGACTAGCATGTAATGTCTAGCACATGAAGGCGAAGCATGTATTTTTGTTACACGTTGCATTATAAATGTGTGTCTATCTGATTTAGTGTTAAAGCACGTGGAATGCTATGTGAGATTTGAAGAGGTATGCACTGAAGAACAGGGCATGAAGGGTTGATTTTAATATTTGCTATACGTTACTTTGGAAAATATGTGTCAATCTGAATTAGTGATTGAACATGATGACTGCTATTTAAGCACTGAACAGGTTCACATTGAAGAATGCGTCATGTAATGTTTACCTTTAACATCCACGGAACACAATTATTTTTCATGTGTTAAAATGTTACCTGTATATCATTTTCTTTTAATATGTGTTGTGTAAACGGAACACATTTTAGTTTTGTAAAGGTTTATTTTAACCATAAACAAATAAAAATAGCCCTGCTGCTAAGTTTAAGTTCTAATGAAACTTAGCAGCAGGGACCAGCGCTGCAGCACTGAGATAACGTCCCTGTGGATTGTTCTGATTCCCTAGAGAAGGGCTGAATAATCTCTTCCAAATAGCCAAAACGGCCTGTCATCTGCCTGGGTGTGCAGGAGGAACCAGGGGAAGAAAGGGGAGCAGCCAGGTATGTGGGACAGGTTCGCAGAATGTCGCAATTCCGAGAAAGTTTACATTTGCATTTGTGTAAGGAAGACGCAGGCAAACAGACACATGTGTCTGCAGGTGGGAGACAGGTGGCTGCAGGGAAGTGAAGGGTAGCGAAACAGGTTGCACTAGCTGATAAAGTAACAGCAAGAGAGGGTTAGGGTTGGAGAGAGTGAAATGTGTATGGGTGATGGGTGGGACAAGGTAACGTACCTACATAGGGAGTAACTGTACTTTGTATACAACTGGATGCCTCAGAGTAAGGACTGTGCAGCAAACCTGATACTGAATACGATATTTTCATTTTGTAAATGTAATATGCACAATCTACCATTTGCTTTCTAAAATGTTGCGAACCTTTCCAATAAGTATGGATAGATAACTTGAAATGCATGAGTAACCATGGTTGGGTGTATTAGATGAATGACAATGCCTTTGCACAATGCACCCTGCAGCAATCGCACTGCATCCCGCACTAACATAATTTAGCTCAGGCTACAGCGCACTGCATTCAGTCAACGCCCTCATCTGCATCCTACACAGACATCACTGCAACGTCAGCCTCTATGCAGAACTCTAAGCCTGAACCCTACTGCACGCGCTGGCCTGATGCCCAAACAACTCCAGCTGCAACTCCATGTCTCACCCTAGAACACATTGCATCACACATTGTGCAGTAACACTGCACCCCACAAAGCACACGCATCACTCCACAACACCTACTATATTTAAGCCGCACATCACGCAGCATTCAAAAGTACTGTTGGATGTGATTTTTCCCCAGTCCCTCTACCAGTTACCTGTTATTATTGGTCCTTATCTGCACATCTACAGAGCCTTGAAACTGAGGTGCGTTCCAATTTCCAGCACGGAACATAACTATATTGATACTTCTAGCACCCAAAGCAAGCAATAATTTACCCAACATACACAGATATTAAACCCACTGTATATCGAAGGCATGCCATAGACCTAGGTTCACGGAAAATGGTGGTCAAGGTTGCCAGTTACACAGAGAAGATACATAGTTTACAACAGAGTTTGTGGTCTTACACATCATGGGCATATTTGTTCAACCCACCGTGCACAGCATCATAATCCATCATTGTTTTGCTATGCTGGAACTATCATAGTACGCGAAGGGGGGAAAAATGACCTACTCTAAATTATGCTTCTAGAAATCCCTTTTTGCTAAATTGCGAGACCATAGATACATTTAATGTGATGAATCAACATAAGACAAGAACGGTTTAAACTGATCAGGATGGGGTTAGGATAAACGTTTATGGGCAATAAGGATTTTTCTGTAAATTGGCTGTTTCTGGTTTGGAACTATCTGGGGGATAAAAAGGTGCCCGGAGGTCCCAGGTATACAGGCGTGCCTCTTTTTCAGAAAAAGTCTGAGGGATATAGTGCCCAGCTTGCCATTGGCAATCCACTCCAGGGTTATAGTGCCTGGCTTGCTTCTTCTTGCTCCCAGAGATAAAGTGCTCAGTTGACCATTCAGGGGCACAATGACAAGCTCACTCTGTAGCAGTACTAGACCTTTTAGCATGCTCAGGCTTTCCAGCATGTTAAGTTTCTCAGTTCACCAAGGACCATAACCGTTTATTTATTTATTTTATTTGTACCACGCTGGAACATTGCCCTTAGCATAGAAGCACAAGGACGAGATAAACAACGAACAAACGAGAAGCAAGAAATCAGCATACAGAAACAACAGTGGTCCAAAAGGGAGTTCCCTCAAAAAGAACAGTCTTGAGTCTTGTATTTAAAGGACGATAATGTACTGCGTATTCTCAAATATGGGGGCAGGGAATTCCTGAGCTGAGGAGCTGCCACAGAAAAGCATCCATCCTGGACCTGTGATAGCTCGGCTGCAGATACTTCCAGCAGTCCTGTATTGTTAGACCGTAGTACTTGCCTAACCGGCAGCCATGCTAGTTGTTTTGTCAGATACACAGGACTTTTCCCATAGAGGCACGCATGAGTGATATACAGTGTCCTGAATAGAATCCGTTTTTGAACAGGAAGCCAATGAAGTGACTTTCTAACCTCAGAGATACAATCAGCTCTACAAAGACCAGTAACGGCTCAAATGGCCTTATTTTGGACCACCTGCAGCCGGTTGATCTCTACCTTGCCAATACCCTGCAGAAGACTAGCGCAATAGTCCAGGCGAGAGCCGATAATCGCAGGCACAAGTGTGGCACTATCCACTGTATCCAAAAGGGGCCTAATTTGCACCAGTAACTTGATGTGGTACAAGGACAGGGACACGAGACTGCTGACTTGAGCTTTCATAGAGAGTTCTGAGTCCAATACGATACCCAACGTTTTTACTTTGAAAAGTGTTGCCAGCTGACAATCAGCAACTTGAAAAGTGTGGTAGGGGGAATCCATTTTGCATAGCTTTGCAGCGGTCATAATTTTCGTCTTGCCATTATTAAGTACCAGCCCGTTAAGAGTCATCCAGTGCTGAATTAGATTGTAGGTGTTATTAATAGTCAGTGAATCAAGCCCATAGTTGCCAGTAAGAGGGAGAAGGCACTGGGTATCAACGGCATAGTTTGCGTACAGAATGCCTTCAGAATCAAAGAGATTAAAGAGATGAAGGGTGATAATGTTGAATGGAGTTGGAGATAAACTGGAGCCATGCGACACCCCAACGTCCAATTCATATCCTTCTGCCGTACTATCCTCATGGAAATCTTTGGCAGTTTGGTTGGAGAAAAATGATAGGACCCAGCTAGAGGCCTCTCTGGAGAATGAGGCAGCATCTTGTAGTCTGGAGGCCAAAAAAGAGTGATCCAAAAGATCAAAGTCAAAGACCGCTGTAAGATCAAGCAACATTAAAAGAGATAAAACTTAAACTTTATCGAGTTGCTGAAGGATAGTTGTTTTTAGATCCAGAAGAGTGGATTCGGTGCTATGAATGCTTCTGAAACCTGATTGTTTGGAGCCAAGGATTTTATGTAGTTCTAAAAAGTATTGGATTTGATGGTATGCAACCACATCCAGAATTTTTAGAAGCTCGTTAGTTGCCTGGTAAATTGGGCTCAAGCGGTTTTATTTTTAGGAGAGGTGATACCCATGCTTGTTTAATAGATGTAGGGACCAGAATCTCCCTGAATGAGAGATTAACGGATTTGGTGAACAGAGGTGTACAAAAGACTGACTTCACAATAGGTGCAGGACAACTATTGCCTTTGCAAATAGGTGGTTTGATTTGCATCAATAAATCAAGCATGTCGGATTCTGATGTTTTACAAAAGACGTGAGTTGGGCCCTTGGAAAGACACAAATTGCGGGCAGAATTTGACTTGATTTTAGCAATCTTTTGCCTCCGAACGTTCTGGACCGATGCACCAGGTACTATCTTTTATAATTGATGTGGTAGGTGGGCATGGCTCCTCCAGTTCTTTCGAGCTTGATGCTGCCATTTGATTCTTTGCTTATATGAAGATTTCTTAGCCTCGCAGAAAGCGGATTTATATGCTTTTGCTGCTAAACAGTAGCTAATTTTTTGCTCTGTAAATGCAGACTTCCTCCATTTTTTAAGTCCTTGTTTTTTCTTGCCTTTGAGAGTCTGAATTTAGGGGGTATACCATATTGTAGAGGGCTGAGATTTAACTAATCTTTGTTTTAACGGTGCAATTGTATTGAGAGGCTTAGTCATTGCTTCCACATAAGCTGAAGCCAGCTTGGAGGCAGAATCTAGGCTGGAAAGATTAGTCAGAATAGGTGCAAAGAAGTGGACATGGTCGTTGGGGAGAGTGTGTGCAAATTATGACACCCGACTTTCTTACGCAGGTCTCTCACTTTCTTCTTTTACACCAACTGGGAGAATTTAAACTGTACAATCGAGTGGTCTGACCAGGGACATGGGCTGGCTTCCACATTGTCCATGGCTATCCCACGGGTAACTACCCAGTCCAGAATCCCGCCTCCACTATGTGTGTCCTTAACAATGTTCTGTTTGAATCCCAGGCTCTACAGAGATGTTTGTACGGTTCTGGCCAGAGTCCAACTGGTCATCAAATCTCCCAAAAGAATAATTTTAATGCTAGTTTAAGGGCAGAAGAAAGCAGCTCACATAGTTGTGTGGACAATCTGGCATATTGTTAGGTGGCCAATACAATGCAAACAGGTTAAGTGTATTATTAGGATAAATAGGCCACTTTAGTTGAAGAAGCTCACAGTCAGAGATTACTGTCAGAATCCTTTAATAGATTGCCTCTTGTTGAACGCGTCGTGAAGTAAAGAATTCTTTCTATCAATGTGATTCTCAGGGGTATGAAAGGACAGACTGAGAAACCAATTGGTCGAAAGATGTTATGACCTCGCTAGAACCGCGACAGCTGCACGAAGACGAGGGATCCGGACAACTCCTGATGACTGCAGAAGAAATACCACTAATTACCAACTAGTATAGAAACCTCTAGTGATACCTCACATAATACAGATCACTAACCTGCAGAAGAACGTAACATTAACCACAGAAGTTTCGTACAATTTGATCCTCAGGAATGATGGGTTCTGTAGACCACAACAAAGGTATTTTTAGCATAGCAGATAACAAAAGGTACAGAGGAAAAAATGGCAAAGGCAGGGAAGAGTTCTTACCAGTGCGTCCGGGAAATGATAGACCCCCAGGTGAATTCTTGTCCTTGTTGCCTCTTGTAAACGGAGTCCAGTTTGGTGATAAGTGGCTCCAATGCACCATGCACCTACTCCGACGGCACGAGGATGGCTAAGGTGCCAAGGCAGTCTCTAGTCCAGCACCTAAACCCTGTGCCCGCCGGCACGAGGACGCCTAAGGTGCCTAGGCAGTCTCTAGTCCAGCACCCAAACCTGTGCCCGCCGGCACGAGGACGCCTAAGACCCTAGTTGAGCCAGACAGAGGGTAGTAGATGAGGAGCAGAAAAACAGTATAGAAGAGGAATAGGACAACAGTAGAGTAGAGCCCCAGGAATGATGGAGAAACAGGCAGAAGTATCAGGTAGGGAGCGGTCTTGAACCCACCCAAGGCCAGAATCAAGAATAACTCACAAAATCACAAAGCAAGGCAATCCAAGAACGATCCCAGTTCGAAAAATATCCAAGAAAACAACAATACAAGGGCTATCCAGGCGCAAAATCCAAGAGAAGCAATCCAAGATCAAGGTAACGGTAAATCCAAGAGAAAAAACAAACGCTGCTGTCAAAACACGATCAGAAGCTCTGAGTGGAGGGCGAGGAGGAGTTAAATACCGGACTTGCGGCAATACCCCAATCACGTGACTCGCTATGTAAGGAATCACGTGGGACATGCTGCGCCTATTGCCGTAGTCACCATGGCAACTTCCAAACAAAGCGTCAATAAGGTGGTTTCAGATGAGCGCGTCTGCCCAAGTTGGCTCGTGGACAAAACACCGCTCCCCTCCGTATTTTACCGAGTAAGCGTACCTGCTACTGCCTGCGTGAGGATAGAGTAACGGGAGGGACGCGAATCCGGGACCGTTTTCTAACAATTACACCTGTGTCAAGATGTCGAAAGTCAAGTGATGAGTGAAAGATAAGGGCAACCCCTCCTCCTCGCCGTGCCACACTATCGCCCAATCTCCATCAGCCCTTTCCTGGGCAAACTCTTGGAAAAGCTACTCTCCACACTTAATCTGTTGGTTGTCTCCATGACCATCAGTCTGGTTTCAGAGCTGCTCGAAGCATGGAAACTGCTCTCATGAACACCCATGTAGATCTGCTCACTAACGCTGATTCCGACTTTCCTTCTGTCCTCATCCTCCTTTATCTTTCCTCTGCTTTTGATACAGTCAACCATGCATCCTGCTCAATCCACTCTGTGAGAACCTGGGCATCACAGTTCAGGCCCTGGAGTGGCTGACCTCCTTACTCTTGGACCGCCCCTCCCAGGTCCAACTTGGTCCCTGTCTCTATGTCACCTCTCTCTCTCTACCTGTGGCTTTCCCCAGGGCTCTATCCTCTCACACTGGTTTTTCAACCTCTACGTGACCCTTTTGGCCCACCTGATCTTTACCTTTTCCTCAAATTTGCAATGTTATGCAGATGACATCAGCTTTCCTTCAGGTTCTCTTCAGGATCCTCTCTTCTCCTGGTCATTCCTGACTGTCTATCTGCGATTCAGGATTGGTGTGCCTCCAGCGATCTCTGCCTTAATGCCAGTAAGACGGAGATCCTTCTCATTGAGACCCATGCCCCTGCATTCCCTCTCTCACTCTGGCTGCCTACCTTGGGCCCTCTTTCTTCGCCTTCCTGCAAGGCAAAAAACCTTGGTGTCATCTTCGACTCCACTCTCTTCTTCTCTCCTCACATCTCGGACGTCGCACTCAAGACCCACTACCAGCTGCACCTCCTCAAGGGGACTCTTCCCTTTTTCACTTTCCCCCAGAAGCTCACTGTCTCCAGAGCCCTGGTTCTCTCTAGGCTGGACTAAAGCAACAGCCTCTTTCTCAATCTGCCATCCTCTACTCTCCGCTCTCTGCAACTAATCCAGAACAGGACTGCAAGACCTTTCCTTGGCGTCAATCCCAGGGACCTTATCTTTCCAGCCCTGAAATATCTCCACTGGCTCCCGGTGGCTACAATGATCAAAGGATCAAGTTCAAGACCCTTTGCATTGTCCACAAGGCTTTCTGGGGCTGGGGCCCACACTACATCCAAGGCTCTCTTCCAAAATACCTTCCTTCTCAAGCCCTTCACTCAGCTACCTCCAACTTTGTTAGACTCTTCTCCAGGCTGAGAGTGGGGGGTAGATTTCTCTCCTCTACAGGTGCCTCCCTCTGGTATGTCCTCCCTGCCCCTTTCAAACTTGTTCCGTACCACCTGAAGTTCCGGAAGCAGCTCAAACCTTTCCTCTTCTCCTCTGCTTGCTCTCTCCCTCCCCTGCTGACCTACCTGACCTACCTATCTGATGTACCGACTGGTTTCTTGGCTACCCTCAGAGTCTCACTGGGTACCAGGCTTTTTCTTGATCAGTCACTCTTGCACTGCCTCTGGGCCTACCATGCACATAGGGGCTGTAAATGTTCCCTACAGCCCCTTGTTTGCGTTGCACTACCCAGAGCAGTGCTGCCATGGCTGCACTTACTCAGAGCATTGTTGCCCTGTTTTCCCCTCCCCTCTCCCTTGCACTCCACCTCCCTTCCCCCTTGCACTTCTCATTCTTACACTTGCATGATCTGAATTACAAGCCTAATAAGATTGTTTTGTCTTATCCCCCCCTCTGTCTTCCTTCGCTTGTCTTGTTGCGCCTAGAAACACTTGTGTACTGGTGCATTATAAATTAATTATCATTTCATATAAGTCTCTGAGGATCTTATAACCTGGAGGTAACGCCCGCGTAAGGCCTGCAGCTGGATGCAGCCACGTTTCTGTAATAACACAGATATCTATGCCATTTTCCAGGATGAAATCACAGATCTCAGTGGAAAGTTTAATAAGTGATCTAGTATTAAGTAAGACCAGACGTACATACTTTGGACAGACTGCTTTATCAAGGCAAGGACTATCCCCATGGTGCGATGAATCAGTGGGAGAGGGGTCCTCCTGTGCTGCCTCACTAAAATGGCCCATATCAGAAGTCGTTCCAAATGATACTGGAATTGCACCCACACTTGATGTATCAGATATAGGGCAGAAGGCTGTTTGACCCCGATCGGATCTGCAGATTTCATACTCATATCAGTGTCTACTGCCTTGTTCTGTATGTGTTTAAGTGTGTCAGTAGTCGTGCTATCCAGAAGTCGACCCCAATCTCACTGTGTTTACAGAGGCACAGCTTCACTTCACTGATGAGGCCTGATTAGGCCAAAAAAGATGTGTCTGGGGTTGCTGTTGGTACTCTTTGTTAAGAAAGATTTCCAATTGTGGGTCATTTTCCCTCCAACATTTGCTACTGTCTGAACACCATAGTCTGACTTTTGCCAGTGGAGCACAGCCTTCTGCTGCACTCCCATGGGTTTTCGCTCACTTTATTATGGGGAAACTGACATGTCCTTAAAGACAGTCAGTACTGGGAGACTTTGTTTCCCTTAGTCCTTTCCAATGTTGCAACTTTTCTGCAACATGTTACCAGTGCACAAAGTACCTTACAGTACAGTGAGCTGGGGTCTTCCTTTCGTTTCCAAAGGCCCTAGACTGCCTCACCAGATGTTTCGGTAGAAGTACAGATGTGCCTTGGACAGGGCTCGTGGCAGCTTATCATTTTGCATATTTTTAACCCTTTCTTGCCATGCAAACCACGTTTATTGCGGTTGGCAGAGGAAGGTGGCCTGGCTCCAAAATGGCCATGCCACAAGCTTCTTTGTCTTTTCCTTTGGCCATCTTGTCCCTTTGCCTTCCCCAGGCCGAGCAGACCTGGGTCAGTCCTTATTTGGTCATGCATTCTCCCATGAAATGCCAAGCTTTCGCAGGCTTCTGCATGCTTTTTGTGTGTGCCTCCAGGATGCGGGCTGGACTGTCTAGTTTTGGGTGCCAGAGAGTCGGGTGTGCTGGGAATGACTGGGAACACTGTGATCTGTTATTGGTCCACGTCTGGCATGCCTGTATGTGAGCAGATATCCCATTGGGTCCTCTTCATTTTGGAGCGAAGGAGATCCTGGATAAGAGAAGACTCCAAACACCCATGCCAGGTTGATCCTCTGAGTTCTCAACAAACCTTGGATAGGAGCCAAGTTTCCTGAAACTACGAAGCAGAGTCGAGGAACCGCTGGTGACTAACTGGAAGGTTTGGCACCCTGAGCCCACTGTTGTCCCTCAAGAACCCCCTCTTTTTGGATCAAACAGAAGGTCTGCAAAGGCGCTTTGACCCATTGGAATAGTGGGATCAACTATTCTCGGCACCTCTAACTTATCCTGAAAGTGAGCCTTTTCGGAAGTGTTCCTGGGCCAACCAGCAAACTGACTAGCTTATAGAGGACCATAGCTCTGGAACTGCCACCGTCTTGAGTAAACACTTGAGACTTTGCAGATTGCTAGCTCTGGGTTCACGGAACTCTCATACCGAATTTCGTACACTTGGCATTCCCAGGTCTGGAATAAAGAGAGTTCGCCAGAGCCCAAGTACATGCGGTCACTGTGTCCCTAGCCCTCATGACGAACTTTGTGGGTGCACTGCTGCTGTGCCTCCCTTTGCCCTGAGACATGCTGCAGTGAAATTGTGTCGATCCCCGCGACAAGATAGGAGAAATCTTCACTGCCCAGCCACAGAATCATCCCTGGAACTCAGCCGCTGAAAGCCGCAGAGCCGCACAATTGTAGCAGTTGAACCTGCAACCGAAGAGGAGTCGAAGTTTGGTCTGGAGTGCACCTTGGGTCGGTGAGTACTTGCAACCCTTACTGGTGGCCCCTGGCTCATCCATCCATTTTTATGCACAAGTGTCCGCTGAGGGCCATTCTACCATTCTCGCGGTAGCCTGTGCTGCCAACCTATTCCTAATGCTTGGATCCTGTTCTGCGCTCTTGCGGAGACCCTCCTTCAATAGTGGGAACCTATTCTTCACTGCCACACCCACCCTCCTGAGCTGCTACAGCCCCTGCAAGAGACCCTGTTTTGTCTCTACCACACGATCGCATGCACCAGCACCAAACTGTACTTTTGAGTGCAAGCCTCCACGCTGCTTAGGGCTTGGACTGCTACTCAGTTAGGGTTGATAAAGTGAAGGACTACCTACAAGTATTTACACTGTAAGATCCCTTTCTTAACAGGTTGTGGACCCTTACTGTGTTCCATCTCTTTTAGAACTAGTTACTGTATATATTTGTTTGTTTGTTTATTCATTTGAAGTGCACGCCAGTCCCAGGGGTATCAGGGTGCAGAAGATAACAAGAATATTTATAGCTTGGCTACAGTGCTGTACAATGATGTACATATATATATACACGGGACATGCTACATTTACATAATATATTTACATGTATATACAGAGGACATAATACAGGTATCGGAACATGCAAAAGTGAGTAGCAGCAGTTTCCGAAATGAGGTTGCATAAAGGGAGGGGCCGATGTGTAGGTAGAGCGGGTTTAGCAATAATTTTCCTTTATCCAGTGAATGTAGTTGCGTCTGAAAAGTCGGTAGGTTTGGTCAGCCCATAAGGAAGGTGGGAGGGAGCTCCAATGTTATGCGGCTTTCACCTGGAAACTGTTGCCTCCAGTTTTGGAACGTTTGAATCTTGGCACTGTGAGGAGGTTGGAGTTAGCGGTTCTGGTGGGCCTGTTGGGGGAGTATCTGTTGATTCTGTCTATGAGATAACGGGGGCTGCATTATTGAGTCAGTGAGGCTACTTTCAGTAGGATTTTGTCTGTTGTGGTGAGCCAGTTGTTGGCTCTCCTGGTGTCAGATATATGTTTTTTTGGACAAGCTCTGTGCTGCTCTGAGAGCATTATTTTGCAGGATCTGGATTTTGTTTGTAATTTATTAGTTGGCTCCAAGGTAGAGGGCATTACAATAGTCCAGTTTTGAAAGGATAAGGCTCTGGCCAGGCTGGTGCAGCTATCGGTGGAGAGGAAAGGTTTAGCAGCTCTAATTGGTTTTCAGGAATAGGCTGTGGTGGAGGCCATGGAACTAACCTGTTTACAGAATGAAAGGGTGGCATCTATGTAGAATCCTAGCGTTTTGTCTTCTTTTGCTACAGTAATAGAGTTACTGTCTATGATGAGGTCCAAGTAGTCGAGACCAAGTTTGTTTAGGTTGAGTGTGGTACCAATGATGATGAGCTCCGTTTTGTCATCATTCAGGCATAGACCATGAGATGCTATCCATGCCTGGATGATGAGGTACACCTTGTTCACCACGGCCAAATCCTTGTTGTAATCTCCCGTCAGCCGTATGAGGATCTGGGTATCATCAGCATAGTTGGTGTAGGTGATACCAAGACCATCAAGATCGTCGAAAAAGGGCTCTGTGAACACATTGTACAGTGTGGGGGAGATGCAGGATCCCTGGGTTACCCCGCAGGCGATGGGGATAGGGTCAGCAGAAGCCAAGGTCGAGAAGACACGCATGGTTCTATTATTGAGGAAGGATTGAATCCATCCAATTGCCTCTTTTGAGAAGTGGGCTGCCGAGTTTAAATGGTTGCAGAGTATTTAGTGGTCTACCAAATCAAACGCCGCTGATAAGTCGAGCAGGAGGAGTAAAGCGGTTTTCCCATTGTCTCTGAGAGTGTCAATTTGAGCCTTGAGGTCGATCAGTGCTGTTCAGTCCCATGTTGTGGTCTGAAACCAGACTTCCAGATTCCCAGGAGGTGAATTTTTTCTAGTTGTTGCTGTATTTGAAGGTAGGCTACTTTCAATACCTATGTATTGCATACTAGTGTTGTGTTTGTTTGGTTATTACTATTGTGTTTTACTTCTGTGTTTGATTTAAAAGGCCTTTAATAAATGTATATGTATTTTTGATATACGCCTGACTCCGAGTAATTTGTAGCATCCTTGCTGTGTGTGCTCATTTTGGGCTTTTGATCACCCTCACCGCTTTTGAGATCTAGTCTGTAGTCTAGTCTAGTCTAGTTGATTGGTCTGGTTTGTCCAGAAGGTTGCCCTGTTCCAAGAAACTAGGCTGGCCTTCTGAACCTCTGCCCGCCAGGTCAGAGTTCAGAAATCCATCCTAATACTGTTGTTCAGAGGAGAATTGCCTAGCATTCTGGTGCTGGACTGCCCTCTCCTCTGTGAAAGGGACAGTGAACTAAAACGTGGTTGTAGAACTCACCTTCCCATAGAACAGGTCATTTGGCTGTGTTCCTTCTCGGTAGAGGGGCTCCCAGCCCTTTTTGTGCATTTTTAGGAACTTTGGGTTTCATCCTAAGGTACCCTGGGTAATCGAGACATGGACCCCTTGCTCACTGTGCATAGAGAGGGACAGCTTCACCTCACTGATGAGGCCCAACTAGGCTGAAACACGTGTCTGGGGTTGCTGTTGGTACTCTTGTTCAGAAAAGAATTGCCTAGCATTTCAGGGACTGCCCTTGTGGGTTGGACAAAGACTGATATGCAAATGGTTATTTTTCCTCTGTGAAAGGTACAGTGAGCTAAAACGTGGTTGTAGACACTCCCGAATGTGTGCACCTCCCCATAGAACAGGTTATTTGGCCGTGTTCGTTCTCAGTAGAATGGCTCCCTGACCTTTTTGTGCCTCCTCTAGTCTGGTGCCACGGATTAGCTCCCCATGCTCCAGGCTCCTTCTGCAACAACATTGCATGCGACACAAGAGGGTCGGTGCATACACAGTCAGTATAAGTACCCTGTCCGTGCACCTTTACTGTTAGGGTAGTACGAGCCACTAGTTTGTTCCCAGGGAGCCTCAGGACCACCGTATTCATGATTGTAACTGCTGCTAAAGGCAAAGTGGTAGTGACGCTTGTCGAGGGGATCGGCTCAAATTGTGTGATGTTTGGCAAGCACTCCTGTCCTGGGTGAAGAACAAGGTCACAATATTTTTGAAGTATGCTCCTTTAGCCACCATTAGTAGGGCAGACAATATGATCGATACGTAACAGGCCGACCACCGTAGGAGGTTGATGATGACCACCGTTTTACCTTAAGCAAGAAGTACTCCGCCAGCAGCCAGGACAAGCCCGGATGAGAACCAGCGAAACCAGGCTTGCTCACGCGCCAGCGCTTACGTGCCACTGGTGGAGCTTAACGTTGCATGGGGGGTCTGTAAATTGTAGTTCTAGAGAAGTACTGACAGCAATTTAGCCGTATTTTGCAGTCATTTGGCAGATTTTAAAATATCCACAGCATGCTTCAGGCAATTTCAGACTCATCATTTTGTATACAATTAAGGAAAATCGAACCTAGATATTCAAAGAGCATGATTTTTAAACTAAATTCTCAATTTGCAGATATATCTAGGCAGATCTAAGCAAATTGGTTTCAAAAAGCTATCTCAAAAAGACCTGTGGTAGCAATTTTACGAACAGTTGTTAAGAATCCACAGGCCCCAGACACGGTCACACCCAGCCACCAATGCACACAGAATGGAATAAGAACAAGCTAACAAGCCGAGCAAAACGGTAGTAGTCTTTTAAAGCTAAAACCAGCCTTGCTCAGGCACTGGTGCTAACGCGCCACTGGTGAAGCTTAAGGCTGCAGGGAGGTCTGGGAATTGTATTTCCAGAGAACTACTGATGGCAATTTAGCTGTATTTTGCAGTAATTTAGCAATTTTACAAGCTTCTTAATCACCACAGGATACATAGCTCCTTTTTTTGTTTCATATACGACACCCATAAGCAGAAACTATTGTATTGGAGTACAAATGGGAAGAAATGGCATATGAGGAGGGACATCAATAATAGTGTGCCAACTTGGCAGCAATCCCGTCCCCTGCACTCTGTGAAAGTCTAAACACCAAGAAGTTAAATGTAGTTCAATGTTTTTCTAATATTAACAAATATATTTTAACATTAATGCAACTGTAATAAATGTTTTTTATTCTAACATATTTTGTCTGTGTTCTCTCTATGTATGTTTGCGCTATTGTGTTATTTTTCTAACTTTTCAGACCTAGCCAGTGTTTAGAGGTGCACTTGTTTTTTCAGCTTGTTTGGTTGGGAGTCAGCTTGTTTTGTGGTTGTTCTGAAGGGCCATTCAGTTTATTTTTACCTCCTGACCAGGCAACACTGTTGCAGATATTGATGGCTGTAACTGGTGTGTTGCAAGGCGTGTGGTCTCGCCTCGTCTGAGTCCCATTTCTAGCTGCCTGTAGGAGAGCAGCAGGGACAGCACAATCGCAGCGCAGGCTCAACAGGAGTTCCTTCCCACCAGCAGGGAGCACAGCCTGCAATACCCCAATGCCCTGACTTTGCAGCATGCCAATTGCAGCCAGCCTCCGAGCCCTGTCAATCCGTAGATGGAGGGGGCGCTACCGCCGTGCTGATGGAATAGCTGCAGGAGTTGATATGATATGATATGGCATTCATAACACGTCTATACACAGGTGTTTCAAGGCGCGAAAAGGCAAGGGAGGGGGAACAAAGGGAAGACAGACAACGATCTTACTAGGCCAGGTGTCATTCAGATTGTGCAAGTGCATGGGAAGAGGGAATGGGAAAGGTGTGTGGGGTAAGGGGGAGGGGACAGTGCAGTACATGGGATAGTAGAATAAATAAGATAAATAAAAAACGGCCAGCTGGTGGCAAGTGCAGGGTAAGTGCAGACAAAAGTGCTGGTAGGGGGACTGAGGGATACAGAAAACAGTACCCAGGGGCGGGGGTTGCCAGGGAGGCAGTGGAGGTGTGCAACTGGCGGGGTCTCAGCCCGAGATCAGAAGGATAGGCAGGTAACCAGTGCAGATTCCGCCAGGAATTCAGCAGGGGAGAGGGGGAGAGAAAGCAGAAGCAAAGAGGAGGGTTTTGAGGTGCTTCCGGAACCGGAGATGGTTCTCCTCAAGTTTCAGGAAGGCAGGAAGGCTGTTCCAGGGGGAGGCCCCAGCCAAAGAGAGAGATCTACCACCAACTCGTTGCTTGGAGAAGCGACTGACCCTGAGGGAGTTGGAGGCGGATGAGCGAAGAGCTCGAGAAGGAAGATATTTAGGAAGAGAGAGTTGAAGGTATTGCGGCCCCAGGCCCCAGAAGGCCTTGTGGACAATGCAGAGGGTCTTGAACTTAATCCTCGCAGCCACTGGGAGCCAGTGCAGAGATTTCAGTCCTGGAGAGATACGATCCCTGGGCTTGAGGCCAAGGACAAGTCTCGCAGTCCTGTTCTGGATAAGTTGCAGAGGGCGGAGAGTAGAAGCAGGCATATTTAGATAGAGGCTGTTACAATAGTGCAGCCTACAGAGAACCAGGGCTCTGGAGACAGTGAGCTTCTGGGGGAAGGAGAGGAAGGGAAGAATACCTCTGAGGAGGTGCAGCTGGTAGTGAGACTTCTTAGAGACGTCGAGATGTGAGGAGAGAAGGAGAGTGTGGAATCAAAGATGACCCCAAGTTTTTTAGCCTTGCAGGTGGGAGCAGAAAGAGGGCCAAGAGAGGCCGGCCAGAGAGCTGCAGGGAAGGAGGGAGTGGGTGTGCCGATGAGTAGAATCTCAGTCTTACTGGCATTAAGGCAGAGGTCATTGGCAGCACACCACTCCCGGATAGCAGACAGACAGTCAGAGATGAGGGAAGGAGAGGAGGAGGCCGAGGGTAGCCTGAAAATGAGCTGGGTGTCATCTGCATAGCACTGAAAGTTGGGGCAGAGAGCGGCGATGAGGTGGGCAAGGAGTGCCAGGTAGCAGAGGTACTCGCTTGGCTTGAGCTTTCTAGGGCTTGAGATGGCGGGTCGATATTGGCAAAGTCCTCCCCCTGACTCAGTATTTAACACTGTATTATATTAGCACCAAGGGTGGGGGAACTAACCAATTAGGTTGCCTAGATTGCGGGCTGAATCCCACGATTTCAGCCCACATTCCGAGCAGCCTGATGGCTGCTTCCCCCACCCCGTCATCTTCCCCCCTCTCTTCCCTTCCCCTTGGGTTTTTACACCCCCTTCGCACCTCCTGTCCCACTTACCTGATTCCTTTGTCAGTGACGTCCACCCATGGCCGCTGCTCCGTGTACTCGCCAGCCACCATGCAAATTGAAGAGGGGCTCCATGTGGAGCCCCATCTTCCAGCTCCACCGTGGCCATCATGGGTAAGTATTTTGTTTGAATGAATGGGACAACGTGAAGCGATCCATTCATTCAAACAAAATACATTGCTGTTAGCAACCAGGTTTCCTAATTGAAAACCCAGGATGCTAATAGCAATATGCACCCATTCTGAGGGGTTCACCGGCTGGTAACAGCGCTGGGGCCCAGCGTTAAGGCCCTCCCTTCACCCAGACCTATAATTTGGCACCCTGGCTGTTACCAGCTAGTGAAGCCACCAGAACGGGTACTTATTGCTTAATTAGACTACATTTAGTGCAAGGATGCCACCCACTTTGTTAGGTGGCCCATTGGTTCCTGAGAGCTCGAGTTTTGACATTTTGAAGCCATTTTGCTAAGAACAGCAAATGTCAACATAATGGCTGATTTTCCATGCTGGCTTGACATAATCTTTTGCATACATTTAATTCTACATGTGCTTTAATGTTTTGGTCAACAGTCGAAGAAAATAATAACTATAGGGTGTGTTTTCTTTATTTAGTGTCCCCAAAATGGCACCATGAATCTATCTCTTGTGAAGAGAAAATCCTATGAATAGTTGCACAATCCAAGTAAGAATTTGTGTAAGTGATATTTCTCGATTTAGAGTCAAACGATTACTTCATCTCTTAGCTATTCATATGGTTATCTATTATATACTTTGACTATGTATGATTTGAAACGAGTTTTTCTTTTCAACAAGTTCTATTTTAGTTGTATATGTCTGTCCTGCTTTCCTTACTGACCTCTTTATTTTATCCCTCTTTTAGTCTACTTCTCAACATCTTACAAGACCAACACGTAAGGAAGTAGTTAGTGACCCAACCGTGTAGGCAACTGTCTATCCTTTGCAGTTGATGCCTCAAAACCTTTTTTTGGGGGGAAAGGACCTCCCCACTTGATGCCCTGTTTCCAAGAGATCAATAGCCCCATCATTCTCAGGCAATAGTATTGGGATGCAAGTGCAAAGTCCTAGTCAGGTGAAGAGATTTAGACTGTGAAAAATATATAAGCAGGCATCCTACTGCTGGCAGTTCCCATTGGGCGTGGCAGAATGCGCATTGTACCCATTTGTAGTTAGCGTTGATGCACATGAGTGACAATAAATCCTCCTTACTTGAACAACAATTGAGATATTAAGTTATTTTGGGAATTGGTGAGCAAGGGGCTCCCAGTGGAGCAGAATTTAATCCAGGGAGCTATCCCCGAGGGGGTTTGGGTAACCCATTTTGAAAGCCTGTATAAAGGGAATAGGGACTGGGGGTGATTTGCCAAATCGACTTCACACCAAACCAAGCCCCAATTGTTAGTGAGGCGGAGGTAAAATTGCCATTGAGCAGCCAAAAGTCCCAGGTCCTGATATGACTCCGGCTGATTTCATTGCAGATGAACCAAGAATCTGGGTACCATACCTGACTAGACTTTTTAATGCAGTTGTCCGGCTAGGAAGAGTTCAGCCTTCCTGGACTGAGGCAATCATTATACCCATCCATAAAAAGGGGGATAGAAATTCCCCTGCCCATTATAGGCCGATTTCCCTCCTTGTTGCTGGGGGCAAGATTTTTGCCAAGGTGGTACTGCCCCATTTGGAATTATGGGTTCGGGAGGTTAGTGCTTTGAGTTATTTCCAAATAACAAGGGGGGTCCTGGGAGACTCTCTGCCAGACATGAGTCCTGGTTCACGAGCCTTACCCAGAGTCTTTAGCTCACTATCTTTCACAGAGGAGAAATATCCTAAACATATCAGTCTGTGTCTGGGGTTGCTGTTGGTACTCTTGTTCAGAGGAGAATTGCCTAGCATTTCAGTGCTGGACTGCCCCAGGGCAGGACAAAGACTGATATGTTTGGGATATTTCTTGGCACAATACAGGATCACGATACTGATGTTCGCCGACGACGCTGTCCACCTGTCTTTGACCCCGGGGGACTACGTCGTCAGCTTGACATTTTCTCAAGCTTGCGCAGCGCAAATGGCTTGATAATAAATACTCAAAAGTCTAAGGCCATGGTTTTCATTGGACCCTGGGGGAACAAGTGCTGCACGCTTGATTTGACACTCGGAGCAGTACAAATTGAGCCTGTCAAGGCATATGACTACTTGGGCATAAGAGTGCGCGACAATTGTACATGGGGTGAACAAACTAAAAAGGCATGGCTGACGTTATCCATATACAGTGGCTCAATAGCTATTTGCAAAGTCACATGGGAGCAGGTTGTGCGTGTGGCTCTGGGAGCCTATAAGGCCCAGGCTAGACAAGCTGCTGTTTATGGTGCTGATCTTTGGGGGGTGATGCAATGTTGCACACCTGTCTGTTATTGAAAATGGTTTTCTAAAAAATGTTTTGGATTTGCTGTCTAGTGCCCGTACTTTTCAAATTCTTCTTGAGTTGGATCTTCAGTCTATTGAACAAGTGTGCAGGGCAAAACCGCTTTTATGTTGGCTTAGGTTGTGGAATAGTGAAAATCTTGTTAGATATCAGGGGCCCTAGAGGACGTATGGCACAGGAGGTCGGGTTGGCCCTTCCTTGGCTAGTGCATTTAAAGAGGGAATTTCTGGCTTTGGATCTCATGAATCTTTGGATTTATCCAGTGCCCATAAACACAAATGCAAAGTTCATACTACGTTCTGCTCTTAGGTCACAAAGGTCAGTGGAAACCATGTCGGGGAGGATAGCTCAGCAGCAAAGTGCTTGCCTTGGAAGCAAGACGACACGGAGCAACACAGGTTGAAACCCCGGTTCTGTGCTTAGAAACCTCTGGGTATTAAGCATGTTGTAAATAACCTATCATGTATTATATATGCAAAAGGTTGGGCATGTCCTCATTTTTTAGCACCTATTGCGCTCTAAAGCAGGATCAGGGCTATGAAGAGTATATAGAATGTATGTACTGTATGTATCCTAAACGGATGCGTTCTTTGTATGTCCAGCTACATCTTGGCAGTGGTGAACTCGAAATGGAACACTGATTAAAGTTCCTATTGTCCATTTAGTCCTGATGTTATTGAAAATATAGTAAATTCTTTGTTATTCTGTCCCATGTTTGCTTATATTAGGAAAAGGTAATTGGAGCTCCTTTTTCTGCAGAAGCAGGTTTACACTGTTGCTGAGGCTAGCAACCTCTGCCTGGCAGCAAAGAACCCCCTTACTATGTCCACCACTGGGTGGTTCTTGTTAAGGGGCTGATGAAGGAGGATGAAAGTGAGACATTGCGTCCCTTAACCATAATTACTATTTGAGCCTGTTTCATTGGGGCCTATGCACAAATCCATCTAATACTGCTTGAATTATTGTGGGGTTTCCACAATGGAATGGTCTTAATCAAAACAACTATGTACATCGTGCACATGAGCACTTTTTGCTGGTTTTCAATAATTGTTCCTATTTGATTTATGAATATGTATTTTATTAATGTCAACAGTTATGGTGTTTGGGTTTTGATGAGTGGGTGCTGTGATTGTATATGTTGTTTTATTTATTTATTTACTTGATTTAATCAAATTAATGATTTTTACAATAAGAAACAGAAGACGTAGAGGAAGAGAAAGAAAACCAAAACTGAATTTGTTCCAGTAAATTAGTTAGAGGGCCAAGATTTGTTTCAACGTCTGTGCTGTGGCGATTGTCCAAGTGGTCCTTTCCCCACTCATTAGCCTACCCCACCATTGCTCCTCATCTCTGGTATATGAGGCAGATAAGTGTGGTAGCAAGTACCTTTCTCCGATTTGCTTTGTGCCCGGGCAGTTCAGTAACAAATGACAGATGGTTTCAACCTCATCATTGTTAGAACAAAATCGGCATTTTTTTTTAGTTGCTTTGCCCTCTAACTGCCAAAATCTTGTGCGTTTCCAGTAGATTTAAGCGAGCCCTCATTAACAGATTTCTGACCGATTTACATTTTATGTATATGTTGACTTTTATGATAACTTTTATCAAATTAAAGCTGAAGTGAATTGAGAAACACCATATTGCCTTACAGAAAGAGCAACAATGTATTCACGTTGCATTTGCAGAGGTTAAAGATGTTTTGATGTATGTTGCATTTAGCAGTAGTGTACAGTGTTATGTTTTAAGGGATGTGTAAATAGGTAGCTGACATAGGTTGGCGTATGAGATGGAGTTAGAGAAGTGTTGCGGTAAAGGCAAAGTCTGGGGGCTAAAGTAGCAGGAGTTCCGCCATGTTGAATTGTAGGGCAGGTTACATGATGCGTTTTTGAAAGTATGAGAAACGGGTTCAACGTGGAACTGCGGCTCTGAGACAAGTTCTCCTTCCTTCTCCCCAGAAAGAAGTTACGATGTCAAGGTCACAGAGGGCCATGCTGTGTCAATAACAGTTAATTGAGTCCAGCCTCAGAGCTCAGAGGAGCTGAGGAGCTGGGAAAAGAATGTTGGGTCCAGGGAGGAAGTGTAGGGTTGCACCTTTTGAAGTTTAAATTAATGTGAGAAAGGCATGGGGTTCCGTGGCGCTGAGAGCCCTGGTGAACATTTAGAGCACTACTGCCCTCATCTGAATAGCGGTCATCCTATTTGAACTGTAGGCACCACCTTCTAAGGACAAATAAATAATCAAAGTTCAAATGTAAGAGTGGTGCCCCGATCACATCATTCATGGGCACCTGGGTTCTCAGAGAGTTAAGGGGGAGACTTGCTAGGGCTGTACCATGATTTGGGGTGGGAGGAGCAGAGGTGATGCAATAAATGTATCTACAATGTTAGGGAGCTGTTTGTGCGTGCCATCGTGTCTGGTATAATAAGGATGGCCACTGTATTATGCTATTCACACTTTGATCAGGATCCAACGGATGGGCGCATTTCACATGATGGTCAAGAATGTTTTACTTGTTAAAGAAATGTATTATGGTAACAATGTACCTGAAAGTTAATCAACCTCTAAGTTTCCTAGTGACGATGTGGTAGGTCATATGTTTAGGGGAATGTGTTTAGATAATGTGTGACCAATAGGGTAATGGGCTATAGGTGATATTTACAATTTTTTATAGGTGTTAGCCAATGGGGAGTGCAGAGCGGAATCATGTTGTAATTTTTGTTGTATGCATAGTTCTGTTAATTTGCAGTTTTCCACTATAAAAGATGTAACTTCTTTGGGTGGGGCGAGCTCTGTGTTAGTTTGGTTCTACGGGACCATCTGATACTTTTGCATCTAATAAAACTTTGTTTTCCTTGCAAACAGTGCATTGATTATTTTGCCTATGTGGGATTGTTTTTATCAATCGGTTTTGGGTAATTCACCGTACAATCAGTAGGAAGCCTCACCACATGATTGGCTCTCTGCACTGATGGGGCTCACTAGGCCATCGAAGAGTGCTCCAAATGCTTTTTTAAGTACGAAAGCTAGAAAGAGAGTTACTACATCAAACTAATCCTGTAAGGTAGAATGGAACAAATTTAGATAACCTTCTGAAAAACTTTTCTTCTTTGCACATTACTTCTTTCCTTTTGGAATGCACTTCTAGCCACTACAGGCTGATATAGTGTTGCATATATAATTCAACTTATTAATGTAGGAAGTGTATACAAAAGACCAATGTGAGCTTCATGAATGATGCCTGAAATATGCTTACATTTGTCCCCTTACTCAATGTTTGTGTTGCTAGCCAAGTACCCTCTTTTCCTTGTGTCTGCAATGCTCTGGGAAGGGAACATCAGGCAAGCACTCAACATAAAGGAATATTTCAGGATAAACTGCAGGGGCATACACATACCTTTACTTCTTTTACAAAAACAGCCACTGAAGCTCACAAAAACAAGCTGAAAACAGTTACCACCAATACCTATTTAAAACTCTATACTCTCTCTGTCTTTCTATGAATCCACTTTTATAATGTTCTTCTTTGGTAATCTTAATCCTGTTATAGTATTTTAAAACTTGTAACATTCAATGGATTTAACTGTTGAGAAAAGTGTGGTAGGCTGTGATCATAGGGAATTTGGATCTCCTTAGTGTTAACTGTGTCTCCATGTTTTTCTGGCTCTCAAAGTCTTCTTAAGGAACGTGAATAGTGTGGGCCTCATTCACAGTTTGGCAGGGCAGTAAAAAAATGGGCATAATAGAATTACTGCAATGTTTACCACAGCACTACAACTGAAACGTGCCAAAAACATCTGGATTTGTATGGAGGATATTTTCTCCTCACCGAACAATTACAGCATGAGGTAAATATTGCATGCAATAATTTGGCAATCCCAAAGGAGTGCAATGGGACTCCAAAATGGGGAATAACTGAAGTGGCTGGAGGACACTAAATCATGCAGACCATTCCCTTTACCACATGCAGAAACAGTAGTGGAGTTTGGTGATCTTTCTGAACCAGCTGATGCCACAGAATGTCTCAGTCTTGTCTTGATGTCAAGTTCCATGGTTGTAAAAATACCCTGGCAGTAAAAACTAACGTGAACTGCACACTTTAATTTTGGCTGGCTGAGATGTAGGCACAGTTTGTTTCAAATCCCACCGCTGCCACCAGTGTGAGAAATTGGATTCTACCTTGCAGGAGTACAAGCATGAGTAGGGGTAATATGGCCCACTTAGCCTTCATACTTCTACAAACCAAAACACAACACAATCATAAAGGTAAAACAGGGACAATAGAGAGATACCTCGATCACCTTTTGTGGTAATGCAGGCCGAGGGCAGGCTATACTCCTAAGAGGGGTGTGAAGGTAAATCATCAAAATAAAGGGAATGTCCAATCAAGGTTTTATAAAAATATAAACACTTTCATAAAACACACCATCAGCCAGTAAAACAAAAAAGATTACTGTACAAAAACCCACCCCAGAGGAAAGACAGAGAAGATGTGACTGACTGGAGAAAGAAGCACTTCGACCTTAGGTCCAGGGGAGATAGGTAAGGTACTACCAAAAATTATATCTTGGTGAAGACAGGGACGATCTTGACCTAACCAGTCTGTAGGGTCTAGGTGGACCAGGGAGGCAGTTCAGTGTCACAGTACCTGAATTCGGTTCTTGGTGGGCTGACGCACCAGGTCTGAGTTGAATGTTGATGTGAGTTTATCAGGCTCAGTCAGGCACGTAGGATTGCAGAGAACCTGGTAGCAAGCGGGCGTCGAGCCGGGTCGAATGCGGGTGCTCGATGTGGTTGAACAGTGGCGGTTCAAGTGCTGCAGTTTGGAGCAGTCCCAAGAATGCTTCAACGTTGGCCCAGCCGAGTCGGTCTTTAGCTGCTGCCAGCGGTCGGCGAGTGACACTCCAGGGAGTCGAGTTGACAGGCAGCGGTCATGAAGTTGTAATGAAGTAAACGTTGAGGTACAAGGAATGAGGTACCAGTTCACAGGCTAGCTGGAAAGAGCAGTGTGGTAACCTCTGGGCAGGATTGGTGAGTGACCCTCTAGAGATTTGGTTTGGTTTCGGCGTGAGCAGATGCTTCAGGCCTGGCAGTTCAGGGGCTCTGCTAGGACATGATTCTGTGTCGGGCTGATGGAGATGCAGTGCAATCGTTTTGGCTGGTTGGAGGAACACAGATACCAGCACCCGTACCTTCCCTCTCGTTCAGGATGCAGGGAACATGGAGCAACTGGTTCAGTGTGGATAAACAGGGAACTTTGGCTGGTCTGGCGCTCTGAGTTGCTGTGAGGACTTCACAAAGGGCTCGAGGACAGGATGCCCCCCTTCAGGGTCTGCTCTTCTTGCACAGAAGATCTGTTGCAGATTGGTTGGTTGGGTCTTGGTCCACAGCACTGGTCAATACCCATGGTTTCTGTGTGTGGTTAGGGGACAGATCTTCCTTATGTCTTGGCTGGAACATTCTTCAACTCCGACAGAGTGCTTTGGGCAGTCCAACTGTCCCAAAGGAAGTCCCCAGAATGTCACTTTGGCCTTAAAGGATCCTTGAAGAACTGAAGGTATTATTTTGAAGCAGTGCAAGACTCCTTCTTTTAAGGCAATAAGTCCTCAGGTGATTGGTCTAAAGCTAGCCTGCTTTAGTGGACCCATCCATGCTCCAGGCGGGAGTGACATTTGCCCTCTTGCTCTTGCATCCAAAGTGCTTTGCTCCAGGGGAAGAGGAGGAGACAGGAAAGGTAAAGAAAGACAGCGAGAAACAAGATGGTGGAAGGCTTCTTCCATTGTCCAGACCCCTCCTGCCTATCCTACTCCCAACCCAGTTACCTCCTACTGACAACAAAAGACCTTTAGACGTACAGCACCCTGGTGTGAGGATACTCCTCCTGAATGGGTGTGCTTCTTTGATACCTGGGCCCAGGGTCACTGCCTTTTATGTGGACATCTCTAGGGAAGGGGACTACTGGCCCTCACATAGAGAAACAAAGAGAGGCTGGATCCTCTGGGTTTCTGACCCACCAGGCGGCAGTATCAGCCCATCTTACCCTAATACACATTCCTTTCCACAGCAGAACTCACAAGAGCTGACATATGTGCAATATCAATTGGTTTGTGATGGCTGGTTGTAGGTCAAAGGATCGAAAAAAAGGATCGAATGGTAAAAGGATCGATTCAAAAGGATAGAAAACAAAAGGATCGAGAAACATTTTTTTTTAACTATCCTTTTACATTCGATCCTTTTACATTCGATCCTTTAACTGGACACCGTGGTGGCCACGATCATAAGTATCACCATGCACTATACCTCCATTCAGGCATAGCTTATTCTTAGAGATTACCCTGCCACCAGCATGGGGTACTCATAATAGTTGTAGTGTTGGTGTAGGGGGCATATCTTAAATGTTGCCCCTTTGCTGCAGTGACTTTGCTGTCACTGGGGTGGCCAAGTGGGCATCTTGTGGCCTTTGAACCTTCTCTGCACCATGAGCAGAGTGGGTGCTATGGATCAGGCTACTGATGCAACAGGGCACAAGAGCACTATGTGTTTGGCATGGAGTTACAATAAAGGGGGATCTGGTTAGTAGATTGCCCCTTTGAAGAAGGAATCACCCACATCATTTTAGGTACCAAATATTTTTTTTTAAGTTAGGTCTTTGCACCCTTTCCAGATGGCATTCCTCACAAGTCCCCCAGGCAAAAACTTTGATACTCACCCTTCTAAGGCATAGCTCATCCTCCTGGTGAATATTCATGCCATCTGCATTGGAGTGCTGCACACCCGGTTTGTGTTAGATGTCCAATGCAGTAACTTGTGGTTCTCTCCCTGCATGGCCAAAAGTCACCTCAGAAGTCTGTCATTGGTTTGGACAGTGAAGTGAGACCCAAAGATGTAGTGTTTCAGCTTGTAACACTTCACAGATGCCAAAATTGCAAGCATATGTCTGTATGATAAGCTCTTTGCCAAAATCCAGGATCTTAAGAACGTGGGCCTGGTACAGGCCATCCTTCAAGCTCTGGAAGGGTGACTGAGAGGCAGGTATCCAAACATCCAAATGACCTTTTTTGGCAGCTTCTTGGAAGTTACGCCGTTCAGAGGAAGGGCAGGAGTCCTATGCCCCTTCATAAAAGTATGGCAATAACCTGTGAGGCCCAGGAAGGCCCTCGCTTACAATGCAATCAGAAAGGAAAAACAGGGACAGTTAAAAGATATACCTATTTTGCCTTTTGTGGTAACGAGGGGCAAGGGCAGACAATACTCCCAAGAGTGTTTTGAAGGTAAACCAGTAGTGACCCAAGCAACACAGTGTCACAGTCCAAAATAATGGGAATGTCCAATCAAGGTTCTACAAAAAATATAAACACTTTAATAAAACACACCATCTGCAAGTAGAATGAAAAGGGATTACTGTACAAAAACTCACCCCAGAGGAAAGACAGGGAAGATGCGACAAACTGGAGAAAGTAGCACTTCGAGCTTAGCACCAAGGGTGGCAGGTAAGGTGCTATTTATATCTAAATGGATATCTTGGTGAAGATAAGGACAATCATGTTTCTAGGGCTCAAGTGTAGCGGCGGAGGGGGGAAGTTCAGTGTCACAGTACCTGAATTCAGTTCTTGGTCTGTTTTATTAACGTGTTTATATTTTTATAGAACCTTGATTGGACATTCCCTTCATTTTGGACTGTGATACCGTGTTGTTCGGGTCACTACTGGTTCAACTTCACACCCCTATTAGGAGTATAGCCTGCCCTCTGCCCGCGTTCCTATAAAAGGTGAAGGAGGTATATCTCTTAACTGTCCCAGTTTTACCTTTATGGATGTGTTGTGTTTTGGTTTGTAGAAGTGTGAGGTCTTAGCAAGCCATTTTGTCCCTGCTCGCCGTTGCACTCCAGCAAGGCAGAATCCAATTTGTCACAAAGAGATATAGGGCCTCATTATAAGTTTGGCGGTAGCCTTGCCGGTAAAACCCGCCCACGAATGTGCAATTAACAGGGTATTCCGGCCCTGCCGGACCCGGTATTTGCCCATTTGTGGGCGCCGGAAAAAAGATGCTCCCCATTCCCATTCGCCCGTTGTTGGGGAGAATTCTCTTAAAAGGCTAATTTCCCTTAACGATAGAGTCCCCCAGCAACCTTGCTGGATTTCAGGGGTTTCTCTTTTTACTCCTACTAAGAGTGAGGCTCTTTTTCCCACTCTTAGTTGTATTTTGATATGTGTTTCAGCCTATTTTTGTGCTTGTGGGCTATGGAGTTTATCTCACACCATATCATCTTTTTACATGTGTGTTACACAGCACCCTCAGTGCAGTAACACAGGGGTGTCATAGTGACCCCCAAACATAGACTCCATACCCTGGGACTGACTACTGTCTCCCAGGGCATGTAAAGTTACCATTGACTTTGCTAGTCAATAGTTATGAACAAAAACAGTACACACCATCTTACTATGGAGGTACTGGGAAGGGTTAATAGTTTTTCCCTGGTGTTCATTTTCGAGAGGGTACTGTCCAGTCCCTCTCTCCAAAGTTTCTGGATGGTCGCAATGGTTACTACCCTTAATATTCTACCGCAAATATGTTCCTATGGGATTTTCCCATTGTTCGAGTCTACCACTTTTTATGATAGCCTTTGACAAACCGCCGGGTCATTTTATTACTAACTTTACTCCAGTGTTTTTTTTTTGCCAGATTTGATATTTCTTTCTCGTGTCTCTCTCTATAATCCAAACCGAGGTCGGGGCCCTTTGTTCGTCGTTTTGGCGGGCTTCTGGACACAAGCCCTCCTTCAGGCGCCAGTGAGTCTGGGGTAGACCGGATGTTTGGGAGGGGGAATAGGCACCCTGGACAGGGTTGCCTAAGCAACCCAAGTCGCACTCTGCCCTGATAAGTTGGGGGGGTATGCCGCCAGGATAACCACCCCGCTATGTGAGTGAAAGCTAGGCTGTATGAATGGGGGGTTTTCTGCATAAAAGCAGGGACCTGCAGAATGGAAGACATACGTCACCACTGGACCTAAGAAATCCGAAGAGGAGAGAAGCTGAAGCCCTGCTGCAGATACTCACCACTTTTCTCCAACGACCAGAGAAGATCTTCACCTGCAAGAGCCTTCTTCCCTTGAGCTGGTGGGGCCAACCAGTTCGCCAATCGCCTTCCCGGACCTGCCTTTTTCGAATCATCAGTGCCAAGCACTAGGAGACCGGATAGCCAGGCACCCATCCACCACGACCGCGATTTAAAGGAGCATACCTTTTATTCCATTTTGGCATCACCACAGCCGGCTTGTTCCCTGGGCAGTGCAGTGACTTGAACCTTCCTCCACGACCAGAGCCTCTCTTCCTCTGCTGGATCTCCCGAACTGCAAGAACTGCCAGGAACTACTGCCACCGCTGGAGCCTCATCCACTTTTGAGGTACATTGTTCCGCCAGGCCTCCCGATTCATTGGGTACTGCTAAAGGTGTTTTAAATCCTTTATTTACTTTCTGGGCTGGCCGTCCCTTTCGTCTAACATTGTCTTTTTACCTTGTGCACCCTCCTTTTCAACCATTAAACAAAGACTTTACTGCAGCTACTAGAACCGTTTGACCCTCGGCACATTGCCCTGTAGCATTGACTCTGGCACAGGCCTATTGACTCTGGCTATTTCAGTTACAACTGCCTTCTCTAGATTGAAATGTGTTGGTGCACCTAAACTCTTATAACCACCTTTCCTTCCCCTTTATATATTGTTGAAGTGCCATTTTGCTCGGTTTTCACCTAAATATTTCTTATGCTAAAGCACTACCTTGCCTAACTTGTTCACAATTCAATTGGGAAGTGTTGCTGGTGTGTTTATGAGTCTAAACCTGTATAACTTGACCTTTCCCTCCCTCTGAAGAAATTGTTAGAGTGCCATTTCTGCTTGGTTTACACTGTGACATTTTGCGCAGTTTTCACTCTTGCTCAAACTTGTCTACAATTTAAATAGGGAGTTGTGTATACTTTTCTTGACTGTTTTAACTTGCTTTAATGATAGTGATTTGTGTGTTGAGTTAAGAGTGTGTAAAATAAATATATATATTCTTTTTGATACAAAGCTTTGGTCAGTGTTTCCTTGTCCCATAGTACTGTAGTCCTATTGTGTAAACCCTGAACTGCTCATCTCCCTCTTGAGATAAGTCTGACTGCTCAGCCACAACTACCAACTAAATCTTTGTGGTACAGACTGATACCAAAGAGGATTTGTTGCATATACCTGTCCTAATCTTCTGTAGTGCTCCCTAAGGGAACTGCATAGGATTCTGCCTAACAGCCCCATAGGGCTGAATGGGAATGGGGAGGTCGGATGCACCGGCACCGTTTGTAACGGTGCCGGTGCATCCAACATGCTGTGCTCACGGGTGCTGTGGCACCCGCGAGCACAACTCTAGTTAGCTCGTCCGGGAACTACGGTACGGGCAAGCTTACTGGTACCGTAGTTACCGGAATGGCAAACTTATAACGAGGCCCATACTTTCTTTTACTTAGTCGACATGGAAGATTATGACTGCATTCTGCAGTATTTGCAATTTCCTGGTTGAGAAAGTTGCCATGTCCAATAGGTTGGTTGCCTTATTTACGAAGTAATGAAATTAAAGCTATTGTGTTCCTAGAAAATGACTGTCATCAGAAAAGAAGTGAAATATGCTTTTTTGAAATATTCAGTTGAAAGAACCATGAAATAATGGCTATCAGTGAATGCCACACCTTCATACCTTTCTATGCGATCAGTATTCAGCTGCCCCTGGAGAGGCTTGAACCTCGTGGATCGGGCTGGCATCATTTGCGACGGCTAATAAGCAGGCACCATCAGTACTGAGAGTAGCCAGGTTACTGTGGGGCTGCCATTAGAGTCCTCCTCTGTGGTTGCATGCACAGTCAGCAAGTTGCATATGGAGTCACAGTTTGAAGCAGTGACAGGTTTGGGAACCTAGCAGTGTCCGTCCGGATTCCAGAGCCTGAAACTGCTTAATGCAGTGCATTAGGAGAATCCATGGGAGCAGACCCAAAATGCATAAACGGTGGTGGTTGTGCACTTTCTGTCGGTTTCTGCAGCATAAGTAGAATGGGGCCCTCGGTATCTCAACGGGGACTGTTGGTCATATTTTCCAAGACAAGCAACCCAAATTGACTCTTGATGAAACAAATTCAGTTTTAGTGTAGAATAAGGGGCTTGCAGTAGACCAGCAGGGAATGAAAGCAGATGTAGCCAACCCTACTCTAGATGTCTGCATTCATGTTATTGTCCCTTTTTGATTTTGTTTAAATGTCTCTTTCACAGTGCATCATTTTATACATCAACGATTTACAATATATTTTGAAAAACGATATTTTTGACCTACCGAGAAATAACATTGTTGAAATCTGTATATTTTCGGTCCAGCCTTAACCAGATTAGAAGGAACGTGAAGTGGACAAGAACACACCAAACGTCATGGAACACTTCCGAGGAACAGGAGAATCATAGAGTAGATACAAACAGTGTGCTGCCGCTTGCTGTCATTTCCTGTGGCACTGATGCTATGTATTCCCTAGTGATGAGGTTGAGGACTATGAAAACCTCAAGAGTCAAGGACAGCAACTGACAAAGGGATTTTGTGATCCCTGCCATCATCTGATGTCTGTCCTCCCCCAATCCCCTGCAAACTAGTGTTTTGTTATATGGGAGCTATGATCCCACCTGCCTTAATTAATGAGAAAAATGGAGGAAGTTCATTCTGATTTCTGAAAATTCCATAGGTCCTAGGGAAGCTCCTCACCTTGAGAGCGCAGACCACAATAGATACAGTCTACAAGCAAAGGTGTCTAGGTCTGCTACCATGCGAACACCAGTAATTTCTTGAACCCATGAGCAGTTTAACTTTTCAGGAAATGTATTCGATGGCACTTCCCTGGTGGCCAAGGCTGCCATCAGTGTTATACCGATAAGCCCCTTTTCCATTTACATTATGTGGAAGATGGAAGAGGTGGCAATGTGGGATAGGAGGAGGCAAAGTGGGGGTGAGGTGCCTGAAGGTGCCCTCAAGAATGGGCATGAGCTGTAGAGTACTGCCTGGGTGGTGGTAAGTTACAGTAGGTAAGTGGGGTGGCAAAGGGGAGGGGAAGAAAGGCAACAAAAGGGTGCTTGACCAGGGCGAGCAGGCAGGTAGGGGCACCCAAGAGGGCAATGGGGGGGCTATCCCTTCCCAATAAAACACTCATGAGTACTAGACAATGGACGACAGAGGCAGCAGTCAGCGAAAACCTTGGTGGGAAGAGATGGGTCAAGAACATGTATCACTGGCAGCAGACAGGCACATGCAGGCAAAATGTAATGGGAGGAAATTATGGAAACAACTTTTGGGCAGGAAAGGCATGTGAAAGTGGAAGTCGGCACAACTGCCTACAATACTTCTCAGGAAATGTCCTCTCCGTTGACAATTAAGTCAATGATTTTGAGACACCCTTTGAGTAAAAGGTTGGGCCAAAAGAATAACCAGAAATGTTGAACCCGCTTTGTGAATTCTTGATTAATATGGGCCTCCTCTTGCTTTTCAACCTCGGTTCCCTAGTCATTCGTCTTTAAAGCAGATTACTGCAATGTAGCGCATTACAAAACAAGATTAAAATAAAAAACAAAGAACCAGGTATCAAGACTGTTTCAGGACTCCAAAGGCTGAGCTGTTTGAGGTCATTGGCATTTGGGGCACTGCCAACATCGTCATTCTTTTGACCTGGTCCCGGATACTACATGGGAGGGGTGTCTGTTACATGCTTAGTATGCAGTACAATGGACTCAGTGGCTGTCCAGTCTAGAAAGAGACGATGACAG
Source organism: Ambystoma mexicanum (assembly GCF_040938575.1). Lineage (NCBI taxonomy): Eukaryota > Metazoa > Chordata > Amphibia > Caudata > Ambystomatidae > Ambystoma > Ambystoma mexicanum. The sequence continues at coordinate 579,657,158 of NC_090933.1, read as the reverse complement.
CAACTAACCACTTTATGTTTAAACGAACTTGGACCTGTTCATGAGCAAATGAGCAAGTAACTCATGCATCCTGGCTCTGCATCTGAAATAAAGCCCCACTCAACCCAGTCCAGATCTGCCTCCGTGCCACCGCACCCGCTCTGTCTGTATAAATACCCATTGGCCTAACAAAGCATTTCATGATATGAACGTATCATCATTCTATTAAACAAAGGAAGGCTATTGTTTGAATTCATTGGTTTGCAAACGGTATCTAGCTACAGTCAAAATGCGTCACTCCTTAGGGGTTAGGACAAGGGTGAGGCGACGGGAGGGTGTGGGGGGAAGGGGGCTGAGGGGGTGCATTGCACACACACCCCTCTGGCCTAGGGCTATGTCTCAAGGCAATGCGTCTGTGATGTGATGAGCAGCCCAGTGTAAGGTATTAGGCATGGACCGATGAAAGAGTACATTTTGAGTCCGTTTACGATCACGGAAGAAAACACGTTAACCTAAGGTAATTCTTTTTCCTCTAATAAAAAAAAGGAAATGCATAATTGAAGGTTGTCTGGCTATGGCTTGTCAACGTGATTTCACCCTTGAAGCAATGATATGTTCTATATGTTAATCAAACTTAGTTTTAAGAACAATTTCTGGACATTTTCTGAAACATTCTCTAAGCATTCTGTCGAGCAAAGCTGGGGAAAGAGATAACATTTCTTCAGACAGGAAGAAGGGTGCTGGCAGTGGTTGTATTTGAGCATGACATGTGATTTAGACAGAATGCAATTATAAGGGATTCCTCCTGGGGCAGCTAACGTTTACATGCAGCCCGATAAACTTTAGTGAGTGTTTAACTTATCTCATTATGCAAGAGGGACCACAGTGAAAAGTTGATGATATGAAATTAAGGGACTATCATTATGCCGTTTCCTTCTCAGAGAGGAAGCGCTTGGGTTTTGAGGTTTGCGAGGCTTGCTGTTACATTGTGAACCATCCTATGCGATAGGATCTTAGAAAGGACAGGGAAAACATCTTGCATTATTCAGACTCAAGCCGAGAAATGTACATCAGCAAATGCATAATGCATTCGATCATGCTATCTACTCGGATACAGTCCAAAGCCTACTCTTTTTCATTGCATACGAGTTGATTAACCAGCTACTGCGGGCTTTCGATACACGATGGTGTGCATCATACAAATGGGCTGCCATTTTAAACATCATGTTACTCTCCACGCACAGGAAAACCCTGTCTGGAGGGCTGATTCTGAGCTAAAATCTGTGCGGAAACATAACATTCTCCCCTCCAGTTTCCAGCACCACCATTCTGAAGTTGCTGGAAATATTGGATGGGAGATGTCGTACTTTCCAGCAGCAAAAGGTGCTAAAATCATCCTTTGGTGTGGAAACATGTTCTCCAAGAACATTTCTTTAAAGACTGCCACTTTTCTGATTTAAGAACGTTTTCTTAAACGTTCATTGAACTAAAAAAGTGGTGCTACGGTCTAAGAAATGCTATGTTTATAAAGGGTGAAAATGTGCAGTGGAGTTTAACTGCTCCGGAGGGCCTGATTCAGAGGTGTGTGTTGTCATGGAAAAGTGCTGTGTCTGAGTTGACACTTTTCCATGAAGACATGTATTCTGAAATAATTCGGGACTGGCGGCAATTAACAAAGTCTGCCACACTTGCAAAGCCGTGATTTACGGCATGGCAACAGCCTTGCTATCCACCTCACACGTAAGAGACTGGGTAAGAGACTGGAAAGGACTGTATTCAGAGGCTAGGACACCCTTCCTGCATCAGCCACAAGAGGCGTTCATTAACGGTACCCTGGCAGGTGCTGTTAAACACCACAACACACTTTTCCCCATTTGAAACAGCATTTTTCAGACTGCAGCACCACTTTCCTAGTTTAATGAAAGTTTATAAAAAACCTTCTTAGATTAGAAAGTGGCAGTCTTTTGGGGAATGCTCGCAATGCCACTGGAGCGCATATTTCCCCCACAACGTATGATTTTAGCAGCTTTTGCTGCTGGAAAGCATGACATTTCTCCTCCAATTTCCACCCATATCAGAGTGATGGTGCTGGAAACTGGAGGGGAGAATGTCGGCTTTCAACACTATAACCAGCACAAGCCCTGAATCAGTCTCTCAGAGGTGTTGTATTTTAACTAATTTTATTGACCTGCTAAGCCAGTGCTGCTGGGAGGAGAATCCCCTCCTCATGGTCGCTAGGGCTGTTGTCAAGCCGTACATCAGGCTCATGCAGAAGGCTTTCATGTCCCTGCACCACATGCTTTCCCTGTCAGAATGCGGTGCAGTTAAGAAATGTGTTGTTCCTGCTTGGAACAACACATTTATATTTTTACACAGACCTCTGCATCGGTCTTGAGAGTCCTGAGGACATGATGCAGACTACTGCAGGAAAGAAGAGGCCTCGTGACTAAATGTTCTATTGTATGGTACAGGAGGCGCTATACATTTCGCAAATTTCATCAAAACAATGCTCCCTCCTTGCTAATGCTAAAATGCGAAATCTGTGCACAAGAAGTGGATAGAGTTCAAGAGCTTGCTGAATGCATGTGGGTACGTGCCAGAAAAGTGAACAATTCGTGAACCCATCAGCTTTCACATGCAGTAAATACCGATAACAAAGGCAGTAATATGAGGAGTATGGCTGCATTAAGCATTTACCACAGCTACGGCGATAAAACCATTCCGCACATGTGATGTTACTGAAATAGTACATGCTGTATTTTTGAAAAAGTCCACGTCCAGTTTTCTGAAAATGTAAAAAAAAATAACATTTATATTACTTTTTGAGGGACAGCAGCGCACATAGGTTGGAACTGTCTCGGCTTCTGTCACATGGAAAATAACTGTTCAGAAGTGCCATTACTCCATGCACTAATGGGATAAACGGGGTTATTAAGTGGGGAGGGGAATGAAAAGGCAGAAGTCAAATTATGTGGTATTTGTGCAGTATTTATGTGTTGTATCACAACCCAAAATCATGCAACTTTACAGCATACTGCATTTGTTGATGAATACTGAATTTCAGTCACAATGGAGATCGGGAAGTTGCTTCATCGCAGTCATCTGGGGAAAAGGTGTTTCTTGGTCACACAACCCCATTGGTGATGTCAACAGATGCTAGTGGGCACGGTGTTGGCACACACAATTGGGAAATTTGCCAACGTAGGTGTTAGGGAGAATTCTCAGAAATGTGCTAATTCCCTTCACCTTAGAGACCCCCAGCAACTTTGCTGGATTTTGAGGAGTTGATTTTTTTAACCTAGAGCGAGAGAGAGACCCTTCTTCCAAATCTCTCATGTATTTTAATGTGAATTTTACCTCTGTGTTTCTTTTGGTTGTGGAGTCTGACAAACTTCATAGGCATCATCTTATACATTGTGTCACATAGCATCTTCAATACAGTGACCCAGGGAAGTCTTCCAGATTTCCCAAAGGTTTAACTACCTTCTCTGTGATAAACTACTGTTTGCCAGAGCAGTAAAGTGAAATTGACTTTACTTACCATTGTAACTTGCTAGATCCAGCACACACTATCTTAAATTAGAGTGCTGGAGGGGTTACTTAGTATCCCCTTTGTCTAGTTTCTCATGTAACATTTTTATGTTACCCTTTTCTCATTGAATGGCTGGTGGCAGTGGTTTTTTTTAAACTACCATCATATGCATTTACCGCGGGCTGTGTTCACAGCTGCTGTAAAGCAACTGCAAGAGCCATCTTTGTCATAATGGTGCCTGGTCTTCTTTTTTCGAAGAAAAAATAGAGTGTGTTAACTCTATTAAGACTGGTGCTCTCAGTTTGCCCTGAGTGAAGGGACTTAAACGTTTTTTTTTAAAAAAATTTTGCTGTAATTTTATAAACAATTCAAATGCGATGTTATTCTTCTTTTTCTCAGAAAGTCTGTTTATTTCACATAGTATTTCATCTCTCCTGGATATTCTATATCATATTCAGTGAGGACAGGCAGATACTGGTTTGCATATTATATACGATTGCCAATGCATTTGCGCGGCAGACTTGCACGGAGCGGCTATCACTGAGTAAAGGTACATTTACTCATTTTGGATACCGTCCACATGCGTTCTCGATTCGCATGAAGCACAAGCAATATTTGTGCTAAAATGGTGTAAATCTTATTGTGGAAGATACATTATACGGCCCTGATGAAGGTTTTCACGAACCGAAATGCATTGGCAATCGTATATAATATGCAAACCAGTATCTGCCTGTCCTCACTGAATATGATATAGAATATCCAGGAGAGATGAAATACTATGTGAAATAAACAGACTTTCTGAGAAAAAGAAGAATAACATCGCATTTGAATTGTTTATAAAATTACAGCAAAAATTTTTTTAAAAAAAACGTTTAAGTCCCTTCACTCAGGGCAAACTGAGAGCACCAGTCTTAATAGAGTTAACACACTCTATTTTTTCTTCGGTTATATTATTTGGGTCCTTATGCCACAGGCCCTACCTATGACTGGTAGCACCAGGTCAGAACTTGATCAACATATACAAGTGAACCAAGCTTAAGCATTGTACAGAAACAACACGTAGTGCCTCCCTTCAACTCCTTTGTTTGGTCTTCTTTTTTCACCATTTCTTTGTGAAAGGGTCCTTCTTGAGATTTTCTCTGCACGCCAAACTAGGTTTGGTCTCTTTGTTCATTTCGTCTTTGGCAGGCTTCAGAAGTGAAACCCGCCTCTGGCTCTAGGGTGTCTGGGGTAGGCAGGAAGTTAGGGAGGTGCCCGAAACTCCCTGTACTTAGTCTCCTAGGAGACCCAAATGCACTCTGTAGTGATTGGCCGGCTGACTGTCCAGCAAGCACAGCCACCCTGCTGGGTAACTGACAGCTAGGCTGGAATTAATGGGAGAGAACTGAATAAAAGACGGATTCTTTGGCTTGGAAGGCAGAGTTGACCACTGGACGAAGGAACCAAAGAAGAACTTGAAGAGGACACCTGCTGCAACTCCTGGACCATTGGTATGCCCGATAAAGCCTTGCTGCAGTGCCGAAATGCCAAGTTCGCATTGACAGAGAAGCCCCTGCAAGGACGACTGCTCCCCTTGAGTTGGTGGGACCAATCAACTCCAAAGAAAAGAGAACAAATCTTGAGGAAAATAGTCACTTGAGTCCACCGCACTTGCAAAACTGTTCAGGAGTTAAATAGGCTGCAGGTGACTGGTAAGCATGGGTACATTTGCCTGTGTACACCACACTGATGCAGAAAAATAATAAACATTCCAGTCACTCAGCACCAATGCTTAAGATTCTGATATGCTTCAGTTGCATATAATATTTATTTGACAGATGATTCAGGCTGAGAGGAACACCAGATTGTGTGCGTTGCTTTTAAGGTAGCCTAGAGCTTTTGGAAGATCCTCCGGACTCCCAAGAAGCAGGACTGACCAAGGCTGAGCCCCCTCAACAGAGTGCAGGACCCCAGAAGCAAGGAAAGTCCATCTCAACAGCCGGAACTGAGGTGTTACTATTTGCGGTAGACGCGAGGAGCTGAAACACTGAACAGCCACTGAAAGTGAAGTTTGCCGGTTGCAAGTTTTGACCATCCCAATGCATTGCAGGAGACCCCCGACGTCCTCCCTTTTGTCCCCACGACTGAGGCCCAGGAACAGTGAGATCTGCAGAGCTGCACAGGAACAGAAGTCATCAGCTGCATCTGTTCTTCATTTCCAAGGTACTGTAAAACAAGCTAAAGAGAATTTACCTCTTGCTGTACAGTTGCTTTGAAACTTCTATAACTCACAAGCCTAATCAACTTGTGGCCCTACATTTGATTCTTCTTTTCATCAAAGACGTCTAAGAACTTGTGCAAAGACTTTTCCATTTACTTGCCAGAAGTGCTTCATCCTATACAACGTATGCTTGCCACCTAGGAGGTATGCAGACGAGAAGTTAAATAGAACCGAGACAGAGTGTGTTCATGGAGTGGATTCCTGACCACAGTATTTTCTAATATTCTTTGGAGCACTCTGGGAGTCCAAGTTTCCCTTTGTCCCTTGATTTGATACTCTCAGCTAAAGGGGTGCTAGGATATTCTGAATCTGGTGGCAATGGACAGCACACAAATTTAATTCTGGTACGTTGTGAGTCACTGTGTTCCCATCTTTAGCAGCCTTGATCATGGCATCCTTGCATTCTGTGCCAGTTAAGGGGCGGTTTTGAAATGGCATCTGTAACGTATCCCTAGATGTTCTCTGCCAACCATCACTGTTTCCTCAGTGTACCTCGCTGACAAGTGGGCATCTCTGTTTTGATCAGTCTCTCATTGTACTCACTTCATTACCAACCCACATTCTCGACCACCAGTGGAACTAAATCACAAGAGACAGGAGGTGGGATTGTGCCTCAGAGCACTTGGTCTACTAACAAGGACAGTGGTGGAACCAAGTGAATGAATGCAGTGTTAACATGAATTGACTAAGACAGTGGATGTGACAGGGCAATGGCTTGATTATCCACAGGAAATGTCCTATAAACTTATTAGTGCATGGCCTTTTTGGATTGGTTCTTCTGTGGGACAGATCAAAAGTCTGCATGCATCGCTCACGTTTCCACCTTTGGAAATAGGTGCTTTGTCAGTCTTGATCACGTTCAGGCACCCATGACTATTCAATGATGTCAGGAGCTACAGAATTGCTCAGTTTGTGACCTTAGTGTGTGTAGTTTCTGCTTTGGGGTACCACCAGAACTCACTGATGATCAGTAGCAACTTCCTGCCATTAGCAAGACTGCTACTCGCATGCTCCTAGATTTTCAGACTGATTTCCAGACAAGAGAGGGGCTAGAATTGGGTTTTGCTTTGCTGCTTGACAGGGCAAGCACATTGTTCCTGCCTTTACCTTGGCCACTATTCCAGCAGCCAGGAATGTTCCTGCATACTGTCCGTCCTCTTGACAACTCTCTGGTGCATGGGTCAGTAGAATGGCACAACAAGTTTTGATGCGAGGTATGGACATTCCCTCAGAGCAGCATGCCTTCCTCTGAGGCATCCATCTCCTGCTGGGCATTCATAAGTGCCTGCAGGCCACACTGCGGTGCTGTGCAGCATCAATTCTCCACAAAAAGGCTTTTTCTTTGGCAACTCTGGTGGAATGCATTGACTTTCTGGGTGCAATCAGTCTGCTTGATCACCGCACACAACCTCCTGAAGTTTGGCATTGTCCACGCTGATCATAATATACTTTTATGCCTACTTAATTTCTTTGTGTTAAGCTGTCATGGCCAGTTGTCACATGATAAGTAGTCAGCTGTGTTGTCAACTCCAGGACTGAACCTCATTCTTAACTCATTGTCATGGAGCTTTACAATCCACTTATCATTCCACGAGGGACAGTCTCGTGATGAGCCCTTGAACGTGGTCTCTAGAGGAGTACAGATTAAAACAACAGTCAAAGGATGCCAATAGGCCTCATTACGAGGCTTGCGCTCCCGTAATGGAGGGTGCCGGTACAGGACTGGCAGCGTTCATTACAGGATGCCGCATTACGAGGTCCCCTAGCGGGACCTAGAACAGACGTCTGGTAAAACCCGTGAGAGGACCAAGGAGCTAATAACGGGTCTATTATTAACGGGCCTGTTATTAGCTCCATCCCCATTCCCATTGAGCCCTATGGGGGCTCAAATGGGAATGGGGATTGGTTTTGTGAATGAGGAATTACCGGGTCCTCCAAGGTTGGAATGACCCGGTAATTCCTCATTCACAGAACCTGGAACCCGGTATGAAGGCAGCCATGCCCTTATTAAGGGCATGGTTGCCTCCATACTCGTAATGAGGCCCCATAAGTATCAAAGTGGAATTTATAACAGCCCCACAGAACAGGGCCATCTTGAGTACTTTTGGGGCCCAGGGCACGGACACCTTTGGGGCCCCCCTTCACCAAAGCAAAGAAATGAAGGGTTCCAGAATATCTGGCCACACCACCCACATTGTAGTCATAACCCATAGCTTCATGTGCTGTCTTGCAGTGATCCAAGTAAGCCTGTGTACTCCCTTGTAGTCCCCTTACCCTCTTCACTCTTGGTGTAATGAGGATAATAAGCACATAGCATTTCAAGTGCAGCATTAGCAGTCCACGGCAAGGGCACTTGAGTTCTAGCATAGGTAGAGGGTACTTTTTTTTTTAATCAATAGCAGCCACGAGGAAGGTATACGGGTTGTATTATAAATGTAGGCCACAGATCATATGAAAACGTGTGTACAGCCCAGAATAGACAGAGAACACAGATCTGCAGCCTTGCTAAATGAAAAAGTGCTTGAGCATAAAGTCAGATCAGATGCAACGAGAAAAGTGCACATGCCATTGCATAGATAGTGGGTGAACATTATCAGCTACCAGGAAGTTGTTGGTATCCAGAGAGACAGATTAGAAGAGGGACATGGTTTTCAAGTATCCAATATATCAATGTTCACTATTATTATAGATGAACCACCCCTATTGCCAGTGTAACCTTGAGTGAGCCTTTTTGAAGATCATACCGTGAGAATAAAATCACTCTGAAGGGCTGAGAATTTTGAAAGGTTTTAGGGACTGGCAAATTTGACTTGTCAGGCAATAGGAGATTAAATGAGACTTCCAAGATCACACATTGGTTAAGAGGTGAAGCTGGGATTGTCGCCAAGTCTGAAATGTATGCACTTTACCGCTTTCTTTTACAGTTTTTATAATACACAAGGTGCAATTGTTTGTTAATGTAGGACTTTCATGAACTAGAATTATTCGATTTTACAGAACTAACTTGGAAAGTACACAATTAACCTAATCCAACATGACAGTGTTTAAGGACAAAACATTATAGAAGCATGTTTTGCAAAATGGGAATGATTCTTGCCTCATTGTCACCATCTTTCCTGAAGGGAAGAATGCAAGTAGCAGCATACTAATTTAAGTGATCTTAAAAGATTTCATATGGGGATCTCCTTAATATTTTAAAGTTTTAAATACACCAAAAGCACTGATTTGTGGATTGCTATTGATGATGTTTAGAAGAACCTATGAATTGTACAAAAAAGCAAACTGTTTATTGTGCCAAATAAGCAGACCTTAAAATATGCTTGCCAGGGGCCTGTGGTATCTGGTCTGCTCTTTTCTTTCTAGAACCCTTTCGACTCAAATGGCCAACATAAACAAATCAGGCAATGGGCTAAACAATGCCGCCAGCATGTGAGAAGACAAGCCTTTCCACAGCACATTATAAAATGATTTGTCCTGGATCACTGTATCATCTGCTGGTAAAGCCAATATACAAGCATGAACGCTTTGGGTTTGCAGTCTTGAATTTGGGAACCTAATTACTTTGCGGGCTAGCACTTTATGCTCATAATTGGGGAGGCTGCCTATTTTTTCCAACCCTCTGTCTGAAGGAAGGGAGTTCTACAACTTCACCATACTGAGGCTATGTTAGTTTTTATAGCAACCGCTATCTTGTTCAGGTACATTGGTATTGGCACCTATTGTGCTTCAAGCAAAGTACATATGCACACAGGTTTATCAATTTCAGACATAGGAAAGTCTGAGTCAGCCTTATTGGGATTTGGTATTTGAATTTTGCATATGTTTCCAAACCTGTGTAATGGTTGCGTAACACACTGAGCTATCTTCTGAACCATCACATCACTCAAATGTCTTAATATGCATTTTACCTATCGCTGTTGCGCATGATCAATATAATCCCCACAAAAAGGGGACAATGCTACAAGAGTTGTCCTGTACTGAATGCACAAACTATGTATATCAAGTGGATGCAGAAATCATTACTGAATTAATTATCAGAGCAGAATGAACATGTCAACAACAGATGAGCAGTAGCTTTAGAGGCTCAGTAGCACACCATAAAACATCCAAATGTGTTCTATTTAAGGTTTGCGAACAATGGGAACTGACTTCTTTATATCAGGAAGCCCTGAGGGACTCCCCCCTCCTAGGGGGCACGTGCCCCTGTTGCACTCCCATAACAATGTCTCTGCCATAGATTGGCAACACTTGATTGCATCTTGGATAACAAATGCACCATCACCTCCTATGCAGCCTCCTGTGCCCTAGATCAGGCAACAACACCATCAACTTCCCCATTCCCCGCCCCCAGCCATCACAGACCACCATGCACCAATCCTATTACCACGCTGGCTACCATTAGGGCCCGCAGCACCTGCAACCTGACCAGTGCCTGGTTGATCCCACTCCTCAGGCCCCCCCACCCACACACCACGGACACCACCTCCTTGGTACAACACTGCAGTACTCTGCTCAACAAAACTCTAGACCTCCTTGCGCTGCTCAAAGCCCAACAAGCCAAACATTTTCAACAACCTTCTGGACCACAAAACGCAACTAGATGATGCAAATGACCTTGGCAAACTCTCCCGTCTCCTACTTCTGGACCTATCTGCAGCATTTGACCTTGTCGACCACCATACTCTCTGCCACCACCTCACATCTTCAGCTCATTTCTCCCCAGACGCTGCTCAATGGATTGTTGCATTCCTAGCCTCCAGAACCTCACAGGGATTTTACTGCGAAGCTTCAGCACACCCCAGGCCACCCTCCTGTGGAGTACCACAAGGCTCATGTGTCTCTCCCACTTTGTACAACATATACACAAAACCTCGATTCGATTACCTTGACTCGTTGGGCATCTCATGCACCAACTACGCTGACGACACACAAATCCTCATCCCCTGTCCGTCAACCACACGCAGGACTCCCTCAGAGTAAACACGATTTATGAGGCCATACAAACTTGGATGGCAACACACAGCCTCTGCCTCAATGATGACAAGACGGTGCTTCTACTCATCGACCGCCCCGAATCGCTTAGCCATACTTAGCCAAGCTTACAAAGCCTTCACTATCGATGGACATAACATCCTTGTTGCCCCCTCAGTGAAAATCCTCAGTGTGTACCTGGACTCCGTGCAAAGAATGACCCATCAGGTCAATCATATTGCCTCTACATCTGAATATGCTACCAAGCTCATCACCGCCAGCAAACACTTCCTGTCTGCAGAAAAGACCGGCTCGAAGGTGGACATGATCGTATCTGCTCAAAACTTGACTGTTGCAACTTATTGCTCAGCGACACCTAAGTTAAAAACTTTAACAAGCTTTAGAATATACAGGATAATGTGCTGCAAGCGACCCTAGACATTGGCAAACATGACCCTAACACAAAAGCCCGAAAATCTGCCCATTTGCTCCCTGTGAAGCACAGAATCAACTTCAAGATCCTTTCTATCAGGTTTTGCACGATCAGACCCAGACCGTAAAAAAGGTCAGACTGTACGAAACGACCGAAAAATGCTACCACCAAAGGTTCAAACACCAAAAGTTTGAACCTTTGGTGGTAGTATTGCAGGTAAGTAAAAAAAAAAAAAAAAAAAACTGCGGGGGCTGTGGGGCTGTCCCACGCAACACCCCGCTCACTATACTGTGTGGCATAGTGAGCAGGGTGTTGCGGGGCACACTCCTGAAGCACATCTGCATAAAAAAGAAAATAAAACAGGGGCTGTAGGGGTGTCCCCCGCAAAACCATGCCCACTATACTTTACAGTATAGTGAGCGGGGTTTGCAGGAGAAACCCCTGCAGCCCCTGTAGTATGTAAGTGTGTTCTCATGAGAAAGGTGCAAACTTTTGGTAGTGCGAACTTTCTCATGCAAACATTCTGGCCGTTGCAAAATCAGCTGCGGTCAGATCACTTAGAATCTTCGATCACTCATTGCTGTTTGACGAACAACTCCCCATCATGCCTCATACATAAATTTAAAAATTATACCCCGGTAAAACCTCTAAGATGTGTTTACAAACATTGCCTCGTCACCCCTAGATTCAACCGCGAAAGATTTAAGGGGTCCGGTTTACCGGTCCAAGCCTCCAGTGTCTGGAATGACCTCTCTGCACACCTTCCTACAACATCTTCAGGAAAAAGCTGAAAACTCACCTCTATAACTAACATTTATCTACCTCTATTTCTGTGACTGTCACATGTTTTTTCCTTCTGCCTTACTGTAACCAGTGCCTAGATGCCCATGGATTTGGTGCCCTTATATAAATCCCTAAATAATATAAATAAATAAACAGATCTTCTCTGAATGTGCGAATGCATAACCATTGTTGGGGTGAGAGCTCTGCTGGCATATGCAATGAGCTTAGGTGAGACCATTGTAGCAGATGATTGACTCACCAAGCAAGGTCGAATGTGGGTGGGTTGGAAGAGGAGTATCAAGGAAGGTGAGCAATGTACTGACACCATGCAAGAATAACCCTTTGCATAGTAAAACCAAAATATGAGTTACCTGTGAAATGCCTTGCCATACCTCCTACCTGTCTTACCTGGATCCCGGTGCTCCATTAGCTCTTGAATAGCCACAGAGGTTTCCAAATAGTAGAACTGGAAGGAATAGTATTAGCAGATAAAAGAACAGGCCATCGCAAATCTTCCTACATGCATAGAGAATGGAATGATGAACATCAAAATGAATATAGCATTGCAAGAATAATGGAAACACCAAACACATAGCTTTCTTTAGTACTTTTGTATCCTCAGAGGCATTTACCAGAGCTGGTGTAAAGAAACACAATGGTATCAGTACACCAAACTCTTAATATGTAATACTAGACCCTCCATGAAGCTTAAAGATTCAAACATCCTAGAGATCAATGGACTGGGCACTAAATACTTTTGACCCAAAGTAAGAGTAACTTCTATTTGACAACTCCATGCCCATAACAGCATCTATGTGGCAGCATACAGTCAGCACTCCCCTCACAGGAGAGAAATATAAATGTCTACCACTGTTTCTGCCCTCTGTGAGCAGTCTGCAGTTTGCTAAAGAAACAATCTAAAGTGGGCACTTAAAGAGGGGGGGGAGGAGAAATTGCTGCTGTAGAAATCCACTGCCTGACTTTGCAACTTGCAGGAAGCCAGTGGACGACGGCTTCTCAGGTGGAATGGGGAATGGGGAGGATCCTCGGGACCCTCTCCTGAAGTCCTGGTGCTTGGCAGGGGTCAGTCACATTACCTCAACCCAGAGCAGCCCTGGGGTTCGTCCCTCCCCAGCCCGACAATACACCTGGACAGGTCAGTCTTGAAAGCCATGCTCCCTGATACTTATACTATGTCAGTAGTTCTAATGGACGGTCATACTAAACACTTAACCAGACCCAAGTCTTTCGCACAGTAATGGACACCTTCTCCTTTAAGTAAAAAAAGGTTTCATTCAATCGATATTATCAGTGAGCATTTTAAAACATCTACTTGCTCAGTGCAGGCATCAAGAACAACTCTTAGATCCAGTCTGCAGATGTCCTGCAGGCACAAAAAGCGCGAATGCTAAATGTGATCCATGAAACTAAGCTCGTACATGTTCACAGCGTTGGTGTCCAGTTGGACAATAATTGTTTTTTGGCACCTGCTTAGCCAAGGCAGAGATAGGTTTAATCTTTCCTTGCAGAGGAAGGAATACTTTGCCATGGGCCATTTCCCTGGCTCACCAAGGGATTCCTCACATGCTGAGGCGCATGCGGGTATGTAGGGGAAGCCTGGTTGCTACTGGGCAGTGCCCAGCAGTTTTATCAGGGGGAGATGGAAAGTGGCTAAAAGGGGGAAAGTGGCCTAGGGCTCCAATCAGTCTTAAGGTCCAAGATGATAGCTGTTCTTGATAGAGCCTCATGCCAATCTCCTGTCAGTCTACCTGACCACAGCCTCATGGCCCGATCAAAGCTGTGCCTGAGGCTCACTACACAAGTGCAGATGCTGAAGGGAAATCCTGCTCAAGGGGAGCAGTTACAGCCTTACATAAACCAAAACATTAATTCAGGGGGTTTGGGTAGCAGGAGGAAGAGGTACATATTTGGAGAAGGCTGGAGACTGGAGAGCACTTTAGGAAGAGGAGTCTAAAGAAGTCGAGCAAGCTGGAGAAGTGGAGAGCAAAATTAGTTTTTATCTGCAAGGAAAGGAGATCTGCCAGCAGGAGGTCATACAAGTAAAGGAAGTGGCAACACCAGCAAGGGGGATTATTCAGAAGGAGGTGGTAGTGGTAAAGGACATGGTAACATCAGGAGGGATGACCAAACCGAAAACAGTGGCTGATGGTAAAAGAATTGATAACATCAGGATAGAGATTGTGCAGGAGAAAGTTGCTGTATTAAGTGAGACAATAACATTAGTAGAGGGTTGCAAAGAATTAGAGGAGGTGGTTGCACCAAGAGGTAGTGAGAAGGATATGGATGAGTTGGTAATGTCAGGGGTAAGACATAAACAGAGGGAGCTGGTGGTAATAAAGGAAGTGGTAACATCATAAGGAGAGACAGGGAGGGTGGGGAAGTAACAAAGGAGGTGACAACAGTAAGAGGTGAGAAGGTGATAATGAACAAGTGGACAGTAGGTGACAAAAGGCATGAAAAATAAAAGGGAACAGTGAGGAAGAACTTGTATAATGAACTGGGACCATCAAAGGAAGAGATATGACCAGAGGAAGTGGGGTTTTGGAGCGACAGCTTGAGGAGGAGGAGGTAGAACTCCAGGAGGAGATGTAGCAATGGACACCAGGGGCCAGGAGTGACACTGAAGTAGTTACCATAGGGGAAGAGAGTAGTGTAAAGGGGGTGGCAAGGAAGCAGAAATGATCAACGAGGGAAGAAGTGAGAAAGGAAGACCATGGCCTAGTCAGCTAGAATAGTCATGTTGTGTTGCTGTGTACTATTCTGGCCCTTACAGGACCACAGAGTGGGAGGAGGAATGAGACAGCCTAACCTGATGATCCCCCTTAAGATCTCCTTGTGGGCCACAACTGATGACCCATCTTCCCCAAAGATCGGGTACCAAAAGTAGTCAAGGGGTACAGGAAACCTGGAAAGCCCTCATCTAGTTCAGTCAACAGAAGAGGGTTCAGGAATCCTGTCAGCCGACAATGAAAAAGACCAGGCAGATGAGTAAACTCCAACTGACATTAAAGACTTGGACATTCACTCTAGAAGCCTGGGGCTTGGATACCTGCACCCAACAGAGAGAGAATTGTCCCAAGTAGAATAACTGGCTTGCTGGTTTCTTTTCTCTGTGGGAGGTTCCCCATTTTGCTTTCTTTTCATATACAGCTGAGCTATTGTTTACAATGGGCGTAGATGGCTTGTTATGTTATGTCATGTGCCTGCTTATAACGCGCCGATAGCCCACAGGCATCAGGGCGCGAGGAACTAAGAAAGATCAAATTCACATAATTCTCACAATTAGGTCAGGGAAATAATGAAGGTCTGCATTAATCACTGGAACAAAAGGGTTTTTCAGCAATGTCCCGAACCTCTGGTAGTTCAGTTTTTGCCACAATACCATAGACAATTTGTTCCAATATTCGGCTGCCTTGACCGGAAAGGACTTGCCTTGCCCGAGTGCACTATTAGCACAAGGTATATTCAAGATACCCCTGTCAGCTGATCTTAAGCATCTTCATGGTGTGTAAAAGGAAAATAGTTTTTTAAAATAGCACGGGGCCTCTCCCTGTATGCATCTGTGGATTATTGTCATGGCCTTAAAGTTAACTCTGTCCTCCACTCTTAACCAGTGAAGGGCTCTTCTCCCTATTGATACATGATCTCTGTTTTTAATATTCTTAACTATGCGCACTGCATCATTTTCCAAAACTTGGCACTTTTGTATTTTCCTCTTCGTGGCTCCCAGCAATAGGGCATTGCCATAGTCAAGACGCAAGAATATGATGGCCTTGTACACCAACATTTCATAAGGCAAATCAATACAATCATTACTAATAGCTTTGGTTTAACGAATGAGACAACAAAGAGTCCCACTTGAGTTTTAAATAGATCTAGCTCAGTTGGTATTGACAAAACATCTGTTCCTATTTAAGGAGCAATCATATTGGCAGATAAAAGGAACAAGAATGGGCTTGACATTTGCCCTCAATGTAGTCAATATTTATATGGCTGATTATGAGGAAAGATGGATCTGTAATGACATCAACCCATACAAGAAGCATATTGTTAAATGTCATGGTTTAAATAGACAATGTTTTATCATATGGCAGGGGGACACTGAGTCATTTATGGAATGTAGAACCTGGTTACATGAACAGAATTGTCATATAAAGTTCACCTCACAGTGTGACAGAGAACAGGTTACTTTTATGAACTTAATAATAAAGAACTGTAATGGTAAATTGGTCACAGATCTATATAATAAACCTGCAGATAGGAATACTCTATTACAGTGTATTAGCTGCCATCCAATAAGTCTCCAAACAATTTGCCTATGGGACAATTTTCTATAATTCAACACAATTGTTCATCAAAAGAAGACTTTGAATGGCATTCAAGTAAATTAAAAATAAAGTTAATTTTAGAGAAAAGATTAGACCATGTAAGATCATCAAGAGTGTACCCAAAATCATCCTCCAACGTAGAACGCACAGTACACATTTTCTTATAGAAGTAATCAGATCAAAAAATGTATTAATCAAAATTGGCATCGGATTAATATATCTCAACAATCATTACCAAAACTCCTATTTGTCTTTAGGGAGGGGTTGAGTATTAGACAATCTTTAGTGACAACGTACCAGAACCTAAGAAACAAATCACAGGACACATTTTGTAGCGAATGCAACCCTTGACAGGACACGATCCCTCTGGGCAGTGTGTGAATTGTTAATACACATGAGTAACCAAGTGTTTCAGTTAGAGTGATATTACATGGAAATTGAAATTTCTTTCAATTGCCAAACGAAACAACTTATATATTCCATAAAGTGCCCGTGCTCATCTCCATATGTTAAGATGACCGCTAGAAAAATCACCACCAGAATAGGAGAACCCTCCTCTAAACTGCACAGAAAAGATAACACCAAGTTTATTGTACAACATTATTTAGTTAAAGGCCATAACCCTGAGATGTTAGAATGGTGGGTAGTGGAAACTGTCTCAACAAACTTAAGAGGTGGCAGCATTGAAAACATGTTACTTTTTTAAGAACAAAGATGGATTTTTCATTTAAAGAACCATGAGATAGGCTTAAATTAACAAATCCAATGGTTTAGCCAGGCAATTAGCTAATTGCGTAGTTCTTGATTACAGAATTCCACCAAAGTGAATGTAGCACAAACAGACTGGATGCAGAATATATTTTCAGAATACCTATACGAGAGGTCAAATCCTGTCATGAGTTAAGGAGCATCAATGAAATGATTCAGGATTTAAAGAGTGTTCAAATAAAATTTGAGAATTAATAGGATTTAGGACCAAAAGAGAGTTAAAAAATGAATTCTAAATCAAACAGATGGGTGGCATACCACGGTCACTGAGTTATATGCCAAATTATTTAGAAAGTTAACTTCAGTGTTGTAAAAGACTGCTTAAGCCATGAATATATGCACCCCAAAATGGCTGCCAAGTAACATGGCTCGTATCAATGAATGGAGCATTTTAGTATTGCTAGTTCATATAAACAAGAGAACAATATTCTATACATTGTACGGAAGGCATAATGGCAAAAGCCAAGTCGAATGTGTGGCGTTCCATTTGACATCAAGGGAGATAGGAGCCAAGCTAGCGTGTTGAGCAAACAAGTAAGTTACGAGGCAGAACACACAGGTTATGACAATACAGTTGTACAGTCCCTGTATCTAAATAAAACGTTTACACATGCTATTTTCACAGATTGTGGACAAAGAGGGTGCCCCCCAATAACAAGAGAAGGAGATCATAAGTGAACACAAACAAGTGCACGAACGGTGAGATTTAATAAGTTAGTGTACAAAAATAAAACAATGCCATGTTACTTATTTAGAATAATTTAGTATATGCACATGGCAAATAAACAAATAAGTGACTGATATAAATGTATCTCAAAGAGATTATTTACTACAGAAGAAATGTTTATAAATGAAAATGAGAAGGATATCTACACTGAACGTGAGTTTTCTTTGTGAATATTAATTGCTGGACTGCTTTAAAGATGCTAAGGAAGTTACATTTGTATTTCGAATGAATTCTTTTGAAGTAATAAAAAATCACTTATCGTTCACAGATGCTACACAGTAATTGAAGATTTAAGCTTTATAAATATTAACAGAAATCATGAGTAGTGATGTGGCATATTGATTTTGAACCAATGTAATATGTTGTGTGGACCAACAACCCATATAGCAGAGGAACATGTGTGAAAGTAATCACTAAATAGTTCTGGTTATAGAACACGAGGGAGAACCGTCCTGATGAAGACCCTGAAATAATGCAATATGGTTGAAACGTGTATGTAGACATTGGATGTAGAGGTTTAGGATATTGGATATAGTTGTCTATAGGTTAGGCATGTTAACATACATTTTTGTATATATATTTTTAACAGTAACCACAATGGTAGTAAGTTATGTGATGTTTCTGAGCACTTAGGTTGGCTGTGTTTACCCACAGCCCTCACTCTTTACCTGCACATCTACTCTGTCCCTCTGTTTTGCAATCAGAAGGCGTTTATGTGAATACAGGTCTTTATTTGGTTTTGTTACTCACTTTGAATTTGAATTAAACATATTAAATATGATGAATTAGTACCCGCCGGGGGTGCAATCGGAATGAAAGGACCATTCTGATAGGCCCTGGCCGGGGCATTAACCGGCCGGGAATCTCTGGATTCCATGCCTTTGTCCCCGGTGTGGGGCGTGGCAGTCCCTCAGCCAATGAGGAGGCTCGAAGCGGGGCCATCCCCGCTCTGAGCCTCCACACGTCTGGAGGTAGCCTTTTTTTTTTTTTTTTTTTTTAAACTTTTATTTTCGCTGGCAGTGGTGGATGACATATACACACATTAGGCCGATTATGATATAACAGTGCAAGACAAATGTAATACATGGGGATGTACATAGGCAGCGAGGGATGACCCCCAAGGTGAGGAAAGCAAGACAGTGTTGCAGAGAATTCCGTACATAACAGTGGAGACTTAGGGAGAACCAACACCAGAGGAGGGGACATCAAGACCGTTAAGATAACTGTTGAAGAAAGTCCAAATGTTTTTTGGCCGGGAACGGAATGGGAGAGTAGTAATATAGTCTTCTTCACAGTTTCGGGACCAGGTCAGTAGATTCAGCCATTTCTGAAAGGTGGGAGGAGCAGCACATTTCCAATTTTGCAGGATACATTTTTTGGCTATTATACAACATATATTCAAGAGTTTGGCCTCTCCTCTGACCCCTTCATCCCCCCACACTCCGAACAACACCCCCATCGGGTCAGGCTCAATCGTCACATCGCAAATTTCGGACAGTGTTTTAAAGATCTCATCCCAGAATGAGGCAAGTTGGGGGCAGTCCCAAAACATGTGGAGATGGCCAGCGTCTTCCGCTCCGCAGCGGGGGCAGAGCCGCATCTCAGAGCGGGCAAACTTGGAGAGTCTACGCGGGGTATAGTATAGCCTATTCAGCAATTTGTATTGTATTGTTCGGTACCGGAAATTCAGGGATACCTTGCCGGTATGGGAACACAATTTACCCCACAGATGGTCTGTAATGTCAACCCCCAGTTCAGAGGCCCAGTCGTCCCGGGCCCGTAAGGGCGGTGGTGTGGCAGCTGTGAGCTGGAGTTTATATAGCGATGAAACTACCCCTCGGGCCCCGCCAGAGTTGGCGATATAGGCAACAGCGGGATGGTCAGGGGGTTCGTTAGGGAACACAGGCCAAGCGGTCCGGAACGCTGCTCGGAGTCTGTAGTATTGCAGCAGTTCCAGCGGTGTACCAGCGTGGGATGGCTTCCAAGTCTGTGGTGTTATAAACACCCCATCCGGATAGAAGTCAGTTAGGGCCAGGTATCCTAGGGACCGCCAGTGACGCGCCAGAGCTATGTCATTCGTGGGTTCCAACCCGGGGAGCTGCCAGGCGGGGAGCCACTTATAGTATGGGTGTTCCGCGGAACCTGCAGCAAACAATCGCCCCCAGGCTGATAGTGTGGTCTGGACTGGATCTATAGGTGAGTCAGGTACGTACCGACGATGTAAAATTAGAGTCATGATATTGGCGCCGGAGGCAGCAAGGTTTTCAAGCTTGACGTGCGGGCGAGGGGAGGGTCCGGGGTACCAGTAAGTGGCAAATTGTGCCTGCGCTGCTATCCAGTATCGCATCAGGTCAGGGGCCGTGAACCCGCCTCTGTCGTAGGGCAGAGTCATATCCCCCCACTTTTTCCGCACAGCACCGGAGTGCCACAGGAACTGCGCACATAGCCTGTGCAGATCAGTGAAGTATTTCCTGCCAGGCCATATGGGAACATTTGTGAATGTGTACAATAATTTGGGAAGCAGTATCATCTTAACCAGTGATAACCGCCCAGCAAGTGACAACGGGAGTGGGCGCCAGCGCGCAATCTTGGTTTCGGCTAATTCTGCCACTGCTAGGTAATTGCTAGTCAAGAGAGTCTCCTTGGTCAAAGACACCTGAACTCCCAGATATTTAATCCCGTTGGGGGACCAGCGGAGTGGGTATTCAGTGGCCGGCTGGAGCGTGGAATGTGTGAGGGGGAAAATTTCGGATTTGGTGTAGTTAATAGTAAAGCCTGAGTATGTTCCGATACGAGTGATGTCCCGAAGGAGAGGGTCAAGGTGGAGATCTGGGCTCCTGACGAAGAGCAGGATGTCGTCAGCGTAGAGCGAGATAATTTCGGGTATACCCTGGAGGCGTATCCCTTTGCATGAGTGACGCTCCCTGACATAGTCCGCCATGGGCTCGATGGCAAGGGCAAACAGGATCGGGGAAAACGGGCAGCCCTGTCGGGTGCCACGAGAGAGAGGAAACAAGGCAGATGTTTGGGAGTTGACGCGAACCCTGGTGACTGGGGATGTGTATAATAGTTTGATGTATGCGATCATCCCGGGTCCGACGCCCATGTTTTCCAGGACCAACCACATGTACTTCCAGGACACCATATCGAAGGCCTTCTGGGCGTCCAAGGTGACCGCCACCGCACACACGTTTTGACTGATACGAGCCATGACGTTAAGGAGCCGTCTAATATTGTGCGATGTGGATCTACCAGGGACAAAGCCGGATTGGTCCTCATGTACCATGTATGACATAATAGGAATGAAACGATTGGCGAGCACCTTGGCGAAAATTTTCGTATCCAAGTTCATGAGTGATAGGGGCCGATACGAACCACAGTCATCTGCTGGTTTGCCAGGCTTGAGGAGGACCGTAATAACGGCTTCACGTAGAGACGAGGGAAGGCATCCCAGCTGGAGGGCCTCATTCCATACCTCTAGCAATTCGGGTCCCAAAATGGCCACATGCTCCTGAAAGAATTCAGCCGTAAGCCCGTCGGGGCCCGGCGCTTTCCCCTTCGGGAGACTTGATATGGCTTCCACTATCTCATCTAGTGTAATGGGGGAGTCCAACTGTTCTCTCGTTGCCGGGGAGATGATAGTGGTGGGTATCTGGTCTAAAAGCTCGCGCATATGGGATTCGCTATGTTCAGGGGGTTGAGAGTATAGTTTGGAATAGAAGCTTGTGAAGACCTCCAGTATGTCCTGGTCGGACCACTGAGTCGTTCCATGATTATCCTTAACACTGGTAATGTGGGCTTGGCCCCATTCCCCCCTGGCCAGGGCAGCGAGTGTCTTGCCGGGTCTATCTCCCTCACCGTATTTCCGTGCAGCCTGTGGACGACTGAAGTACTGCACTTCCCTGATTGCCTGTTCATTGAAGATCTTGAGTTCTTCACTGATCTGGGAGAGTATACCAGGGTCAACGGAGGCCGGGTGGGCCCGTTCCAGGTCACGTAGCTTAGTTTCAGTGCGTGATAGGGTGGTTCTTATGGATTTGAGTACCCCCGACTCCCTAGAGATGGACGCCCCCCTAATGAAGACTTTGAAGGCGTCCCAGCGGATCCCCCGGGTGGTGTCCTGTGGTGAGTTGTTGTCAAAGTAGGACTGGATATCTGCAAGTATGTCCGCTCTAAAAACTATGTCCTGTAGGGCAGCAGATTTAAAGCGCCATGTGTTAATGGTGGGGGCTGGCATGCCCATGTCAACAGACAACAGGATCGGTGAGTGATCAGATAGTGTGCGAGCGAGTATACATGTCTTGGAAACCCTACCTAGCATAGGACCAGATAGTAGGAATAGATCGATCCTGGACGAACTGTCGTGGACCGATGAGTAGAAGGTGTATTCCCGTGTTGACGGATGTAGAGCTCTCCATGCGTCATGAATGTCAAGTGTCTTGCAGTGGGATAGGAGTCTGCGCGCTGCACCCGACGGGGGCCTGGGCGCTATGCCAGTCCTGTCTAGGGAGGTGTCCAGAATAAAGTTCATATCCCCACCCCAGACGATTTGCACATCCGTGTATCCCAGCAGTATGGAGACCACCTGGTCAATAAATTCGGGGGAGTCGACGTTGGGGCCATAAGTATTTACGAGCAGGTAATCTCTATTGGCAATGGCGCAGTACAGCACAATGTATCTTCCACAAGGGTCTATGTAGCTCCTATGGAGGACAAACTTAAGAGACTTGTGGATCAATGTTAGGACTCCTCTGGCGCGTGTGGAATAAGAAGTAAAATATCTGTGGGGACCCCAGGTAGGCGCAATGCTTCTGGCCAGTGGACCAGTGGAGTGTGTCTCTTGCAGGAGCAGTACCTTGCAGCCGTGTCTATTGGCATAAGCCATGATCCTGCGGCCCTTGGTGTAATTACTTAGGCCTCGGACATTCCATGACATTATCGTCACTGACATCTTAGCGCATCAGACAAGAATATCACTAAACACAATAGCCATGGAGGACAATCTCCCATTGGGTGATACTCGCCCCAGTGTCCCCCTCCGTGTGCCGCAAATTCTGTCCCCAGAACCCCCGATCCCAGGGTGATTGTGATTGGGACAATTGCATGCATCTCTACGGTTTTAATGTACATCCCACGAAATTTGTTGAATTTCAAATAAAAGAGTGAGCATGCACAAATATAGGTGAGCCGGTGTGTATCGCCCTGCCATTCCGCCACTGCCTTTTTCTAAAACATTTCCCGGGTAACAAACCATACCTCCCCCCGCCCTCACTGCCCACCCCCAACTTGCAGTGTAAATCCCTTGCCCCCAAAAAAATGTGTCACCAACAGGTCCGATTCTCCCCGAGGGGTGGAGTTCGGAGGGCGAAATCCAACAGGGATAAGGCCCATTCTGTGCCCAACAGGGGCACCGAAGCAGTGACAACCAATAAACCAAAACCGTTGCCATTGCAGCGAGGTGTGCTGTAGCCGTGTGGGCGGTTCTTAGACAAAGATGTAGGACAGACAAGGCTGTCGTGAGTAGGTTCTGCGATGAGCGGATCTAAAGACAGGAGCCCATGTCCAGCAGAGCTTTGCGGGAGAGACCAGAATGAAGGAAGTTCTAGGGTTCGTAGACAATACGATGCTCCGAGCCGCAGGGGGAGCATTGTCCGCCGTGGTTGGGTCTAGTCTCAGCCCGGTCAGGCGCTGGGGGAGCCTGATGCGATGGATCTGTAGTGTGCTGTTTCCATATGCACGTTCAAGGTGACGGATGTTCCAGATGGAGAAATAGTGACCGGCCTGAGTTACCACTCATCACCCCTCATCAACCGGGGCCCCCGCTGGGCTGGGGAGCGGCAGGTGCATCTCAATGAATTTCACAGCCTCCTCTGGAACAGTGAAGAAATAAAGTTTCCCATTATGTGTGATTTTGAGGCGAGCCGGGAATAGGATGGCATACGGAACGTTACGTTCTCTGAGCAGCTTTTTAACTCCGATGAACTGACGCCTCTCCTGCTGGACCGCTATTGAGAAGTCCGGGAAGATCCTTATAGTATGAGATTCGAGGCGCAGGTCTCCTTTCTCTCGTGACAGCCGGAGGATGAGGTCTCTGTCCCGATAGTTGAGGATCCTGGCTATAATGGGTCTTGGGATGTCGCCCGGTTTGGGCCTCGGTGACAGAGCCCGATGAGCGCGCTCAACGGTAAAGTATGGGGACAGGACTGGGTTGCCCAGGAGGTCCTTAAGCAGGGATTCCACAGCGTCTTCCATGCGGCCCCTGAGGGCATTCTCAGGGACACCGACGATCCGCAGATTATTTCTGCGAGAGCGCGATTCAAGGTCGTCGCACTTCGCTTTCACACTGCGCATGTCACGTGACAGGTACGCCACTGTGTCCTGTAGTGCATGTATTTCGTCCTCATTGGTAGATATACGATTTTCAGCGTCGCTGATTCTGGTCCCCGCCTGATCCATCCGCGTTTTTAGGGAGGCAACATTGGCATTGATGTCGTCTAATTTCTCATGAAAAGACGCAAAGTTTTTGGCCATCGATTCCATAAGCGTGGTCAGGTCTGGGGGTGCGGGAGTGGGGTGATGGTCAGCTTCCAGATCATCCTGGATGGGCGAGTCCTGCTCCGCCTCTCCCCTCGGGACAGCTTTAGTGAATCTGTCCATGGTACCCCCTTTATGGTTCCCCTTGCCCTTGCCAGGCATTGTTGTTATAGGATCACGGACAACGCAGACAGAGGGCCCGGCCACAGGGGGGAAGAGTATGGTCCCAGGTCAGGGGTGCAGACTGTAAATGTTGGGATTACTCCAGCCGAGATGTGAGCAGGGCCCAGGAGGGGCACGAGTATGCAGGGATCAACTGGTACGGTGGTGTGAGGTGGTTCCAGGGATTGCCAATGAGAAGGTGCTAAGACCACAGGGTCAGCCGCATCTGGGGGGTGGCGTCGCGGCACAGGTGAGGGAGCGGGGTATGCCTTACTGGTTGTTATTCCGCCTGCCACCCCGTTGAAACGCCAGAGACACACAGGGGTTTGGGGCCAGTGTCAACCAGGCTGCTGGGGCAAGAGGTGCGCGTCCTGGGCAGGACCCACGTCGAGGGGCGCAGGGCCAGGCGTAAGTACTCCAGGGAGGGGTCCCTGTACAGCCCCCAGCAGGACGTGAGCGGGCGGCAGCTCCACGCCACCGGGGAGCGGAGCCAGACGGGAGATGTTAGGCGCCGGGGCTCGCCTGGACGAGGGCGCCGCAGCGCGCTGCACGATACGGGGACAGGTCGGGCCGCAGTCCGCCCGCCCCCCCAGGAAGAATGAACAGAGGAGCAGCGGGGGGGAGGAAGGAGGGCAAAACGATCCCCCCCTTGGAGGGGACCAAGTTGGCACTGGCAGCCACTCCTCACCTCGGGGGGAGCCGCTCCACGCTCCCCAGGGCCGCGACACCCTACGTGGGATGATGACGAAGGTCCACCACTGGATGGGCGGCGGGCGAGGCCGGGGCGCGCTCCGGCGACGGCCCCAGCCGCAGACCACCGGTTCGCCGCGGAGTCCCCAGGAACGCGATCAGGCCGCAGTCTGCCCAACAGAGCGCCAGGAGGGGCAGGCGGGCCGAAAGGCGGGGGCGGGATCCAAGTCAGCGCCGCGGCCTCCGCGATGAAGAGGGCCGCACCGGCAGAAGGTCCAGTCCGGGGCTCCCCAGGGACGAAGAACAGCCGGAGCCCCCCCGGCGGCAGCACAGTGATGTAGGGCAGCGGCACTGCAAGTAACAGGAAAGAAACGCACGCTGTGGCCGCAGATGTAAGCGGATTTCTCCCGATCCCACACGGAGCTCAGTG
Organism: Ambystoma mexicanum; assembly: GCF_040938575.1. NCBI lineage: Eukaryota > Metazoa > Chordata > Amphibia > Caudata > Ambystomatidae > Ambystoma > Ambystoma mexicanum. The sequence continues at coordinate 579,631,540 of NC_090933.1, read as the reverse complement.
GCTAGGCAGCCATCTTGGGCTGCTCCACAGCGCCACCTCCTGGAGGTAGCCTTTGTCCCCTGCCCGGGATACAGGTATTTTTTTTGTCCTCCCCCCTCCCCACCCTCACACCCCCACTTACCTTCTGCCTGCTTTGTCCCCTGTGGGAGACGATGGCAGCCTCCAGCCGTGTGGAGACTCGAAGCGGGGACATCCCCGCTCCGAGCCTTCGCACGGCTGGAGGCTTCCATCACCCATCGTCCCCTGCCGGGGACCCAGGTACGTTTTTTTTTTTTCCCTCCCTCCCTTCCGCCCTCACAACCCCACTTACCTTCTTCTCTATCTACTTTTGGGAACGGACGTGCTGGGAACTGTTCCTAATGCGCCCGCTCCCGATGGCTGCCATGGAAAGGGAAAACTGACTCTGTTTTCCCTTTCCCGGCGGCCATTGTCTCGGTCATTTTCTTTTCTTTTTTTCTGTCCCGAAACGCTGCAGCTTTTAGTGCCCTGGTCACGCAGATCTTTTAGTGCTGGGGTAGTAATAGCTATATGCCCCTCATGGTGGGGGCATTACTGACTATGGTAATGCCCCAGGTCCTTCGTTAACTATGTGCCCTGGGACATTACCTGAGTCGGTAATGCCCCTGCCGCTTGGGGCATATTGTTTAAATGAAAAGCAGTATATTTTTTATATTGAATACACTTTAGGTTTGTTGATACATTACGAGCTGTAAAAGTGTATTCTTGAATTCAGTTCCCCTTTATTATTTGATAGGCCTGTGAGTGATGTCAGTCTGGGAGGAGCCAGGAGTGTTAGACAGTACAGAGCTATTACTGGTTGTCACTCACCATGAGTTGCAGTGACTCTTCTGACTTCCCCACCCAGTGGCCAGAGCTCAGTGGGGGGGCACCAAGTCTGCGAATCCCTTTTTCATTTCCTGACATGATATGCTCCGGTGAAGAGTGAATGGCCGTGGAGGCTCAAGCAGCACCAGTAGTCTCACAGGCCTTGGCCGTGCTGTGTCTGTATATGCTCAAATGAATCTCCCAGTGAGATGCTACTTGCATGACGCCAGACCCATTTCACTTCAAAGGTTAGTGCAGTATATAGTGTCAGGCCACTGGATTGTGAGCACGGGTTGTGAATGAAACACTGCTTCAATATGCTTACCCATCTTGGAGAAGCTTTCCAACCCCACTCTGCAAAGGTCATGTTTTTTGCCTGAAAAACAAGGCCAATCCATGGCATCCATGTCAGAGGATTGGCCCATGGTAAGTATCCACCATCATGCTGTGTACATGTTCAACTTTCTCTCTCACATGAAATGCAACTTAGTGATCACACAAGGCAGCTTGCTGTGCAGTATTGCAAGTTTGTAGGTGTACCATCTTGTTGCAGAGTCAGTGTTATTCATGGAATACGCATTGAAATTCTTCTAAAATGTTGTCCAGATTGAGGTTGTGCACACACATTGTGAAGCTGATCAACTAGAGATCCTTTTCCTGCCTCGGTTAGGAAGATCTTTACCATGACTTACCTCTCTCTATGTCATAGCTTTGCCTTGAAGGTGGCAACTACTTAGAGGTGGATGCATCCCCATTGATTTTCATTGAAGTGATACAGACCTGTGCACGTTGAATCATACACCATTTTCAATTAGAAGCTTCCATTTTAGTCCTGGGAATGAGATGCTGATTTGAGGGCGACCTCACCAAGTCTTGGCACCATTTTTTCATGAGGGAGACAATGCAGAGTTTATCACTTACAATTTCCGCATTGTCAGTTTATGAAATTTCAGTATCTGCATCTTGCCCCTTGTACGCAGGCCCTATGTTTTTACGATGTTCACTCTTTGATTACAGCATGGCCCCAGAGCAGCATACCTTTGAGAAGTTGTTGAGATTGCTAGACATGGATCACCTGAGATCTTTCTTTGGGCATGGGCTGTTGCGAGACTGATCAACACTATGGAAGCTGCACAGAGGCTTTATTTTTTCATTGCGGTATGCTAATATGAAATTGGATCAAATTCTTCTTGTTTGATGACATCTCCAGACAATGCCTTTTCATGTGCACATATCTGGTGTGAAAAAGCCCTTAGTTCCTTCATAGCTCCCTTTGTCTAGGTCCAGTCTGATTCAAATCAAAGCACTCACTGGTGACATTCACCTTTGGTCTAAGAAGCCATGGAATGTAATAGAAAGCAAGCCAAGGATTTTAATCTTGGGTGAGGTTGGATCGGTACTGTGATGAATTTACTTCTGCTCTTCAAGTGTACATGGATAAGTAGAGCCTAAGTGCCCACTCAGCCCTCACACTTCTAAACACCAAGGGCCAACACCATCATAAAGGTAAACCAAACACAGTTAAGAGATATACCTCCCTCACCTTTTGAGAACGGGTGTTATTTTTATTATTATTATGATTTAATGAGCGTGGACCTAGCTTCGAGAAGCAACAGAGTGCCTTACAGAGGTGTGCACAATTACAGATGGATAATAGAGCACTTTTCAATGGTAACAACAGAACAGATATACAGCAGGGGGTAGGATACAGAGGAGGACAGAGGAGGGGTACAGATGTACCGGGTGTAGGGAGTAGAGGGGAGGGCAATGTCTAGCGAGTCAGGTGGCACGAAGGGTGATGTGATGGCCTAGATGTCGAGGAGGAGCGACTCCTTGAAGAGGGGGGTATTGAGTTCTTTTCTGAATTGTATGAGCATGGGAGCCAGTCTGATGCTGACAGGGAGGAGGTTCCATAGTCTTGGGAAACAGGGAGACAAGGCTTGTGTTCCGGTCCTTTTCTTTTTGCAGTGGCAGATTTCAAGTCTGCACGTGTCCTGACATCGGGTGGTGCGCTGTTCGCTGGAGATGCAGAGTTTCTCTCTGAGGTAGCTGGGTGACGTGGGGGCGACTGCCTTATAGATTATGGAGCAAGACTAAAAGGTGATTTATGCATGCAGTGGGAGCCAGTGAAGGTCGATGAGGGCCGGGGTGATTCTTGATGAGTGTGTGCCCTTTGATTCCTGTTCCTAGGCCAAATTCTATAATGAAGTTGCACCGGACTTCATGGAAAGTATATTGAATTGAATTGTTTATTTATATAGTGCACCTGACCCTCAGGTATCTGGGCGCATTACATAGGTTACATTGTACAAAAGTTACAGTAGCAGGTTACAGCATAGTAGGTTATGTGCAATATAAAAGACAATCATATGGGGAGATGTACAAGCATACAGGATTGATAATGATATTGATGTTGATAGTGTATTTGTATAGCACATATACACATATAGAAGTAGTAATGTAAGCATTTATACATTATAAGTACAGTAAAATAGGTAAGACATTAACAGTTAAATAAGACTAGCGAGAGGGAATGGACCATTATCAAATCTCCTGAGTAGTAAGCCAGTTTTTTACATTTGTCCTGAAGCGGGAGAATGATGGTTCTGCTCTTAGCGCTATGGGTAGGGAGTTCCACAGTTTTGATGCTAGGACATGGAAGCTGCTGCCTCCTGATTTCTGTAGGTTAAATCTGGGGACTCTGAGACTATATAGTTGTGCGGATCTGGTAGGTCGGTCTGATCGGCTTTTGATAAATTTACATGTCAGGTATTTGGGTGCTGAGTTGGACAGGCACTTGTGAGTGAGAGCAAGAGTTTTGAACATGATTCTGTTCTTGACTGAGAGCCAACAGGATTTACGTCTAGTTTCAGATATGTGATGGTATCTCGGCATGTTGAGGGCGGATCTAAGTGCATTGTTTTGCATTATTTGTAGTTTTTTATGTTTCGCTTGTTAGTTACTAAGTATAGTGCATTGCAGTAATCCAATGTGGATAAAACGAGCGCCATTGGTAACGTAGAGCAACTTGCTGTTGATAGCAAATGTCTGAAGGCACTTATTAATTTGCATGTATACGCTGTGGCAGAGGCTGTCGCATTCACTTGTCTGGTCAAGGATGACTCAAGATAGAACCGAAGTGTTTTGACTTTCTTGGAAACCGGTATGTTGATGCGGTCTACGTTAAAAGAATTAAACCTGATGTCACGGTCTTCTCATCGTTAAGGCAGAGGTGGTGTGTGGCCATCCATGCCTGAATGATGAGGTAGTTTGTGTTCAGTAGTTTTGTGTCAATGTCATAATTCCCAGTGACAGGGTTGAGGACTTGGGTGTCATCTGCATAATTAGTGTAGGTGACACCCAAGTGGTCGAGATCATCGAACAAAGGCTTGGTGAAAATATTGTACAGCGTCAGTGAAACGCAGGACCCTTGTGGTACTCCCAGGGCCGTCACAAGGGCGGACGGGGGGGCAAACTGGTGGCTGCTTTGCATTTTATTGAAATCACATCTGATTGACAACACCAGAACAGTGTTTGTTTTTCTCTTTCACGCACGGTCCTAGCGGTCAGGTGTGGTGCCACCTGCGCAGCAAGAAACTCTTCTGGGCTGGCTGGTGGCCACCGGCCGGCCCGTAAAACAGTCAGAGTGAGTAAAACAGTGCACTGTGACTAGTGCCCATCAGGGCTGAGAATCTCAGCCCTGGGCCTTGCAAAGTTGCAAGTTGTTGCTTTTGCCCACCCCCACGCCACGCCGCCAGCAGCCAGGATGGCGTTGGCGGGCGGTTCGGAAGGAAACTGTATCTGTATGCAGGGGTGGATGGGTTGGGCTGGCTGGGGCCGGGCAGCATAAATCAACAAAGCAAGGTAACACCCATTGTTACCTTGCTTTGATTTGCAGCATGCATGCATGATGTATGCATCATAAATTATGATGCATGCATCAGGCAGCATGTATGTGCAAACCAATTATGCAAATTGCAAACAACAAGAGGGCCGGGGGCGAGGATGGATTGGTCCGGTGCTCAGGCCCGGCTTCCGCTCTGTCAGCTCCAAAGAGACAAGACAACAAGGGTTTCTTTGCAATTGCAAAGACTGTGATTCACACCTGGCCTCCTGGGCAGGGCAGTCTGCTGGAGCCAGGCTGCCTGCAGGGGAAGCGACGTGCACGGTGCACATGAAAGTTGCTTTGAAAGTTGAAAGCAACTAATGGGCAAATTGAAATACAGCACCACGAGACGAGAGTCTGTGCCGCCACCAGCACTCAATGCCTGGGTGCCCGCGTCCGCCCCCCTATATTATGCCCTCTGACCCTATCTGGCCTGACACGGACTAGTAGCTGGCAACAGGTGCTGTCTGTGCATAGAGGACTGCGGCTGGGCTGCAGTCAGAGAGCCTCTTAGCCAGGCACAGATCGGAGGAGGACCAGTGCCACTGCCAGCGCAGGAGTCCTGTCCAGGACAGACCACACCAGGGCAGGGCCGTGGCCGCCGGGAGAGACAGTCAAGGACAACTTGGTCCAGCCTCCACGAGGACAGGTCAGGACCAGGTCGACTCGAGGAAGAGGCCAGGAGGCCTGGAGGCCAGGCCAGGCCCCAGGGAGTCCAGGAGACCATTGAGGACCACAGCAAGCAGCCAGAGGGCCGCCTGCCAGTGTGCCACCCCCCCATTACCCCAGCCAGCCCAGGAGGGCATAGAGAGCGGCACTCAGGCAGCCACACCACCTACCCAGGCCGGCGGCCGGCACAGGCGAGACGAAGGCAGGCGACAGCAGTGACACACACTTGGAAAGGTAAGAGAAGTTGAAATGTGACAGTCTGCCTGCATGAACAATGCATGTGGTGTGCGTCTGTGTGAATGCGTGCAGTCCACTCCTTCTCAAATTTCACCTCACAGCAAGGGTGTAGGGCGACGAGGCTGCAGGGCCAAACAGGTGCCAGCCTCTCTTCCCCACAAACAACCTTGCATGCACTGTCAGTCACACATACGCAGTACGTACAGTAAGTAGACTCTTCTTGACGCAACTCACAAAAGTGTTCTCACAGTTAACATGTGTTAATCTATTGGCTCTGTCAACAGTCATTGCAAACAACACTCCCTGCCAGCCTTGCCACTTTCAAAATGTGTGCATTATCCCTCACTCGTTGCAGCCGCCAGCCGGTGCGTTAACCGCGCCGCCACTGTCGCGCAAAAAGTTGGTGCATTGTGGCAATGGCGGCTTTCCCACTTTCCGCAGATTGTGCTGTGCACAGACTATGTTGCGGTCCCAAGCCCCCGGTCTCACCTAATGACGCCCCTTGTCTCCAGCTCCGTATTTACAATGTAACCGCCTTTTTTTATGGCATTCCCTGATCGACTGGAAGGTGGGGAAGTTAATGTGAAGTTTTTCGGTAACCGAGGACTATGCATCTTTCATATATAAAACAAAATAAGAGTACTGTTTTATGCAGTGCTTACTGCTGGACACGTGGCGCTGTACTGCAAACAACTCCAATGTGCCACCAACAGTGGGCCTGATTGATTTACAAAGCGTTTTCGAATGGCGCAATCCCAGTGGAAAAGGTTTTGTAAATCAGGCACAGTGAAACGATTGTACTGGGCGCATGAACAAATATATCCAGAGGTTTTTGTTGAAAATCTCAGACCATTCTAAAATGCAGCAGGGGTTTACTGCCTTTAATTTCCACGTCCTGCAAAAACAAATAAAATGACTGCGATCTTCGGTGAACAAGTCTGTCTTCTCCCGAAATGTGCTAGTTAAAAACATCCATCCATACCTGAACATTAAGAAAGTGAAGTGCTAAGCTACACCACCTCTGTCGCACACAGACACAGTGGCCCTCATTACGACCCTGGCGGAAAGGGGTTTACGCCGGCGTAACCCATGGCGTACCTTTCCGCCCGACTACGAGTTCCCGTAGCGCCATGGTGATTTTTACGCCTGCGCTACGGGACTTGTCGTTAATTACGCCACCGTAATTTACGGTGGCGTAATTAACGCCTTCCCCACTCCCATTATACCCTATGGGGCAAAAATAGGAATGGGGAAGGGTAAATAGGGATTGGGGACTTACCGCCCCGCCAAGGTCGGAATGGGGCGGTAAGTCCGCCAACCCCCATGGCGGAGTTGGCAGCTTTGCGCCATGGACCATGGTGCAAATTGCACCATGGTTCTCCGCCAGGGTCGTAATGAGGCCCAGTGCCTTCTATATTATATGATATCGGCTAACCAAAGCATTGATGTCTTGTTTTGGACAGATGGCGCGTTTGCTTTTAAAAGTGTCGAAATTACGTTTGAAACACTATTTAAAAGAGAACAAAATAGGGGAGTTATGTAATAGTGGATACACCTTGATTGCATATGCGGCTTTAGTTTTCAGTTAGGGAGCAGCCTGGCCACGGTGGGCGAATTTCCCATTGCAAAGTGTGGCATCCACACTTCTTGGATCTGTGCATTTGTCTTGACTCGAACGGCGCACACCCTGGATGCACGAGCCCACAGCCAGAGTGGGGGTGACAGGCCAGCATCCTATATAAATAATGCATGTCCCCTGCCCTGCCTCCCTAGAATTAGGACACAAAGGTCAAACCAATTAGCGCTGGCAAGTGGGCCAAAGTCTATGTGTGTCTAAGTTTGTGTGTATTGCAATGCAACACAGTGTCAGTGTCCGATCGACTTTCTAATGTATATTTCGTTTCTAGGATGTATTTATCTTGAAGTCTTTTCTTATTAGTGTGTACTGTGTGTCCTTGATCATGTCTTCTGCATTATTTGTCACGGAAATTGCACAGCGCCACCATTTCCCTTGGGTTCTGACTGAACCAACCATCTTGTTTCCTGGTGTGAAACCACATTTTATACAGTACAGTACTGCTACTTATTTGTGAATCACTTGGCCAGACCACCTTGTACATATCATTAAAAAGATCTGCCGCCAGGAGTGGTTCAGGGTTAATTCCTGCAAATATTCTTTGCCCTTCTACATTGCATTTAAAAACATGGCCGTTTTTACTTGCTGAGGTACAATTTGCACCAAAGCCTCCACTATTAGTGCCCATCTGCCAACTAAGAGCAGCTGCAGCGACGCCCCTTGTTACGTACCAATGTCTCGACATCAATTAACGCTGGGCACTCCTTGTAGGCACAGCTGAAATAATAGCCCCGCGCTCTGGGGTCACTTTCTGCTCTGATTAAGTCCAGGGTCTTGTTCCCATTTCCTCACAATCAAGAGTTAACCACACACATGTCATGCCCTGACCCAGGGTCTTTATAGGCTGGAATGCAGCTCCACTAGAATATTTTTAACCTGTCAACATAAATAGGTCTTCAAGTTACAAGCGCCCACACTGTCGCTTCGTGGGGTTCCAAGGCAATGGCTAGAATTAGCCACCTTGTGTGGTCTGCAAACGGTTCATGTTTTTCTGTTGGGTGCACTGCATGGGAAATTACATACCAGCCCTTTTGCCAACATAGGACAAAGACAAACAAGGACTAACACATGCACTTGTTACTATGATGAGCATGCCTCCAAGCAAAGAATATGGCATGAGTTACATGCATAGTGTAGCATCTTGGGAAATGTTGTCATACATATCTGCATCTAAGCAATTGGAAGTCCTTTCATTTTCCCTTTCACCTGCTCTCATCTTTACCATCAGCCTTGGATGACCCGCCCAATCCGTCAACTGAGGAAGACTGTGCAGCTCCATCTAAGCCAGTGGCAATGGTATGCAAGGGGATGCTGTACGATACTGTTTGGCAACAGCAATGAGTCATCCTGTGCTCACAGCAGTGTTGCAAAACACAGACCTATTTACTGACCCTCGCAGGTCTCTTTCACATCACTTGGACCGCAATTAGAGCAAGTTTAACAACACACAAATCACAGCGTTCTTATAATTACAAGTTTGTTGTCAACACACGTTAGAAAGTAAGCAACAGAGTGGAGAGCGGGAAAGGGCAAGAAGCGTAGGCATTTTGTGGACATCCACACCCACTTTATTTAAATAACAGCATGATATATTAACATAAGCTCTGAAGTGAAGCACAGAGCTGCCGATAAAACACAGTGGCCCTCATTAGGACCTTGGCGGAGGACCATGGCGCTATTAGCACCATGGTCCATGGCGCTAAGCTGCCAACTCCGCCATGGTGGTTGGCGGACTTACCGCCCCATTCCGACCTTGGCGGGGCGGTAAGTCCCCAATCCCCATTTACCCTTCCCCATTCCCATTTTTGGCCCCATAGGGCATAATGGGAGTGGGGAAGGCGTTAATTACGCCACCGCAAATTACGGTGGCGTAATTAACAACAAGGTCCCTTAGCGCCATGGATTTTAACGCCTGCTAAAAGCAGGCGTTAAAATCACCATGGCGCTAAGGGAACTCGTACTCAGGCGGTAAGGGGCGGCATGGTTTACGCCGGCGTAAACCCCTTACCGCCTGGGTCCTAATGAGGCCCAGTGTGATTAAATGATCTGCCCAGGATCACACACTTTGGTTAAATGGTGAAACCGGCGGGATGGGGACAATTTAAGCAACTGAGCACATCTTCACAGGTTTAGTTGATATACATATTTATTTCTAATAAGTGCTTGAAGATAATGCATTCACTACTTTCAACAGTGCTTTGCTGTGACTCGTGCACCTTGTCTATGACAATGCTCTGTACTTAGGGCTCCCCTTTTCAAGTATCTCCCAAATGCAACCTTTTCACAACTCACCTGCTAGACTTATTGCAGGCCTGAATAAACATGGCTGCATTACCCAAATTCATACTAAATTACACTGGTTTGAAGAGGTTTTCTCTGTCTTTTGAAGCAATGTTTGTAAGGCAGTGAGGCACTGGGGGAAAGGCAGTGAGGCACTGGGGGAAAGCAGAGGGTTTGGGTGATCTGCCATACACATTGCTATGGCACACGTGGAGACTGTGCAGTGGCTGCCTATGTAGGATTTTTAAAAGCATTGTGCAACATTAGACGATTGGAGGAGGAGCATTGAAGAAGGGGAACACGGTACACCTATCTCCCAGACAGGGCCGTCACAAGGGTAGGACTGGGGCAAATAATTGTCTTGGGCACCAATGAAAAAGTGGCCATAGTCGCAAATGGCTGTTCATTCCTTTTATGGCAGACTGACTATTACACAAGGGGGAGTTTTCTGATGAAATAGGATGCAAATTGTGCAATATAAACAATATTTATCCAGCCACAATGGTCAGAACTACTAGCCGCATAGTAAAGTAACTCATCAAACTGGCCCAGCCCAGAGAGGTGCAGTGCAGTCCTCTCTCTTCGCACTGAGTTTTTATTACTACTCAATATCTAAAAGTAATGCTACTTTTTCGGCATGTACCATTCAATAATACCTACTTTTACTCTTTCAGTGCTTAGAAATTGTTTCAGAAACGTTGCTAAGCCAATACCCAATACATCAACGTCCCTTGGACAAAAGATGTCATTTCTCGAAGGATGGATGAATATTTTTCCTTTAAAGATCTATTTCCATTTGCCTTTTATGTAGAATTATTTGCCAGGGAGGACATGGGTCGTACGTGTGATATCGGAAGAAAGCATGAAAGTGGGTCTGTGAAAAGACAAAGAAAATTGTAATGTGAAAAGGCCCTGACAGAAGGAAGAAGGACTCTACTTGAATTTGGTATCACAAAGACTGCAAAGAAGGCACCTATCTCCCAAGCAGAGGAGCAGATATCAGAAGCTATTCAATCACATGAGGAAGAGAGGATCTACCAGGACAGCGTAAAAGAACCTGCAGCTGAAGATCAGGAACCTACATGTTCAACTAATCTGCTTGTATTGGCCCAGTTGTCAGAATTGCAACCTCATCCTCAATTACAACTTGACAGTGGTAGAGAAGAATGTCTTAACATAGCGGTTGCTGCTGTATAATTAAGACAAACAGCCACAAACATTTCTTCTGATCCAGGAACATGGGGAGAGATTCTTACACAAGGTGAAATTGACTTTCTCATTAAAGAAGGACCATCAGTTATTAAGGATAGTGGTCTCCCAAGAGATGGTGATAATAGAAAGTTTCCTAAAACTGTACTCTCCAGTGTTCTCCCCATTGGCGAACAACGTTTTCGAAACTATCTGTGCTGGAGTGAGAGGAAAATAAGCTTTATTTTGTTTTCCATGTCGCTTGTTTTCTAACGAACATCCTGCACAAAGATCACACTTAGGTCTTCCAGATGGATACATGGTTCGCAGATTTGGTGCTCATAAAACATTACATGAAAAATAGAACTACATGAGCAAAGCAAACCTCATTTGTTTGCATTTCTACAGTGGCAAAATAGACGGCGCAGTTTAAAGGGAAAAAGCATTGACGCTGCTATGCAAACAGCAGTGGTTAATGAGGTCCAGAAATGGAAAGGATTGATGAAACGTTACCTTGATGTGACTCTCTTTTTGGCTTGCAAGAACCTGTCATTTAGAGGCAGTAGTTCTTTAATTGGTAGTCCGCAAAATGGAAACTTTCTTGGTCTTCTGGAACTTTTAGGAAAGTATGACAATTTATTAGGAGACCATTTAAAAAAAATTCAGGAGTCTCAGGAAGCTGGAGAAAAGACAGTACATTATCTTTCAGGCACTTCTCAAAATGAATTTTTATCACTGTGCGGTGAACAAGTCAGCAGAGAAATTATGAAAAGAGTAGCAAAAGCAAAGTATTATGCATTGATCTGTGATGCTACTCCAGACATAAGCCATATGGAGCAAACAACCATAATTTAGAGATACACAGAATTTGACATGCCCTCAACAAGTTGGACAATTGAAGAAAGATTCATTGAGTTTCTGGAGAATGAAAAGAAGACCGGTGTTGAGATTGCCTCATTCTTGTGCTCTGTTTTAGAGAAACACTAGTCTTGCAGACTGTAGAGCACAGGGGTATGACAATGGGTCAAACATGGCTGAAATTCTTTGTAAAAACAAATGTGCACTCTTCTCTCCTTGTGCAGCGCATTGTCTCAACCTCTGTGGAGTCCATGCTGCCGAAATATGTTCTGAATGTGTGACATATTTTGGAAGCATACAAAAGTTATATACACTTTTCAGCTGTAGTCCAGCAAGATGGAAAATTGTTAATGAAGAAATGAAGATTACCTTCAAGTCACAGGCCCTCATTACGACCCTGGCGGAGGTCCATGGTGCAATTTGCACCATGGACCATGGCGCAGAGCTGCCAATACCGCCATGGGGGTTGGCGGACTTACCGCCCCATTCCGACCTTGGCGGGGCGGTAAGTCCCCAATCCCCATTTACCCTTCCCCATTCCCATTTTTGCCCCATAGGGTATAATGGGAGTGGGGAAGGTGTTTATTACGCCACCGTAAATTACGGTGGCGTAATTAACAACGAGTCCCGTAGCGCCATGGATTTTTCCGCCTGCAAAAAGCAGGCGTAAAAATCTCCATGGCGCTACGGAATGTCGTAGTCTGGCGGAGAGGTACGCCATGCATTACGCTGGCGTAAACCCCTCTCCGCCAGAGTCGTAATGAGGGCCACAGTCTCAAACGAGGTGGAGTGAAAGACTTGATGCTGTAAAACCAGTCGCCAAACACTTGCCATCTGTTATTAAAGCACTTGAGAGAGTTCAGGCACAAATCAATTTAACACAAGATGCAAAGGCTGAAGCAAAATCGCTGCAGCTTTACTTTTCTTCATTTCCTTCAATCTTGATGTCCTGCATATGGTTTGAAATTCTTCTGTCTATAGATCATGTTGGAAGAGTGTTACAGCAAAAGCAGCTCTCCCTTTCCATGTCAGTGCAGCTAGGTAAGCAACTTGTGTCTGATCTTAGAAATCTTTGTGATTCATGGCCAAAAAGACTGCATGAAGCAACATTAATTGCAACAAATTTAAACATCCCAGCAGAATTTCCAGCGCAACGGATAAAGAAACGGAAAACAATGTTTGATGAAACACCAGAAGAGCCATTACCGCCTGGATACACAGTTGAAACACTTGAAGAAAAGCGCTCAAATTCAGCAGAACAGATTTATAACAAATTTTTTGTATTGTGGAACTTTGACCAAATGGATCCAGAATCTATTCACAGCAAAGCCACCAATTTGCTAGAATTTTATAAAGAGGATTTTTCTGAACAGCTCATAGACCAACTTAACCATCTGTGCAGTGTGGAAAGATTTTACAGAACCTGATCCTCTACATTTTTTGAACACAATATACAAGGAAAATGTGGAAAATGTATTTCCACAGGTGTGCATAGGACTTCAGATTTTTCTAACAATCACAGTTAGTGTGGCTACAGGGGAACACTCCTTTAGCAAACTGTCATTAATCAAGAACTACCTACGGTCAACAATGGGCCAAGAGAGATTAAATAGTCTATCTATTTTGTCAATTGAAAATACACTGGCTTCCAAAATTGACTACAAAAGAATAATTTCTTCATTTGCAGAGAAGAAAGTCCGAAAGTGGAACTTGCTGTGAAAGCTGGGTGGCATGTGTTCATATATTCAATTTTTGACATATATATATAGAGTTGTAATACAAGTTACCTCAGAAAGTCCCTTTTAAAATAAAATGCATGCAAATCTATATTTAATGTGCATGATACAAAACCAAGTCTGGAATAAACCTTTCTTCATCTTAGAAACATGGCTTTGCTTTAGTTGATTTGCAGTCATAAGAATAAACCATATTCGAGTTCTTCCATAAATAAACTCAAGTAGAAATTTCTCGCTTCACTTATTTACAGTGCCACTGGCCAAGTGCAAAAAATGAAGGGGCCTCACCAAATGTTTTGCCCCGGGCCTCATCTCACCCTGTGACAGCCCTGGGTACTCCGCAAGTCACCAGTGCTGGATCAGCCGATGCAGTAGGTGAGAATACTCTCATCGTTCTATTGTCAAGGAAGGATTTTATCCAGGCTGTAGCTTTGTCTGAGAAATGAGCTGATGAAGTAAGGTGCTTGCACAAGACTTCATGACTGACAAGGTCGAAGGCAGCTGATAAATCTAACAACTTTTTGGTTGTATATTTGAGTTTTCAAGTCTATTAGGGCAGTTTTGGTGCCATGTCTGGGTCTAAACATAGATTGTCGCAGGCCCAGAAAAGTGTTAATTTCTAAGTGTGCCTGTATTTGTAGCTAAGCAGCTCTGTCTACAATTTTCAGCAAGAATGGCACTGTGGTGATAGGTCTGTAATGCATGGTAATGCACGGCTCGAGGTTGTTTTTTTTTAACAGTGGAAGGACCCAAGCGTCCTTCAGATTAGTTGGGACTGTGCTAGTTTCAAATTAGGTGTTCATAAATGTGGTGATGGAAGGTGCGAGTTCTCTTCCTGCCTCTTTGATGATGTTTGCAGGGCATATGTCGCCCTGTCATCTTGATGGTTTGAGGCTAGATATTATGTTTTCAACTTCCTTAGTGGATAGAGGAGTGAATTTGAATAGGCTAAATGGTTTACCAGTTGAAGGCTGGGACTTATGTAAGACTGGTTTGGAGGTGATGCTGAGTTTTATCTTTTCAATTTTGGTTTGCAGTAGTGACATTTCATCTAGTAGAGCTGCGTGTATCTTAGTACACCAAGTCTTGTCTTTGGAGCAAGTTTCAGTAAGGGGTGTGGGCGACTCAAGCTCTCCAAGGATAGTGAATAGCTCTCTCATGCCCAATTTAGCATTGATGATTCTGTTATTATAAGTGTTGCTTTTTGTTTGCGGGATGGCTAACTTATAGCATCTGGTGGCTTTTAAGAATATGGGCCTCATTACAAGTAGGGTGCAAAGTAGTACCGGGCACCGGTAATGACACTGGTGCCGGTAATCCCTTTACGGCCTACTACGTGTTCCCTTTGCGGGTCCTTCCTTAACGCCTGCTTTTAGCAGGCATTAAGGACGGGACCCGCAAAGGGACACGGGGGTCAATAACGGTACCGTAATTTATGGTACCGTTATTGTCACCTTCCCCGTTCCTATTGAGCCCTATGGGGGCTCAAATGGGAATGGGGAATGGTTCCCGGAATGGGGACTTACCGGTCCCGCAAAGGTCAGAATGACATGGTAAGTCCCCATTCCGGGAACACGGACCCGGAATGCGGCAAGTGGGTAGCCATGGCCCAATGTCTTTGTTAGGGGCCGAGGTGTGGTTTTTCCATGTGGTTTCGGCTCTTTATTTGTTGTTACATAAAGTTTTGAGGCTAGGGGTGAACCACAAGTTTAGGTGAGTTTGAGGCTTAGCTTTGCGCAATTTCAATGTAGCTACTGTGTTGATGGCTTGGCAGAGTGCTAGGTTGTATAGATCTACAAATGTCAAAGGGTCAATATTAGGGGTTGGGTAGTTAAGGATAAGTTGTAGAGAGGCAGTAGATTCTCTGTTGTAATATTCTTAATGTTTCTGGTTAATGCCTGTGGTGCCAGGGCAATGGGAAGGTTTGGTTGAGGACTGGCCTGTAAGGTGAAAGAGACAAATTGGTGGTCTGTCCATGCACATGGTACATTAGAGAGAATGTTAGTTTCGCAATTAAGGTCTGCAATCGAATCTAGGATTCTTCCTTTATATGCTTTATTAAGTTACATCATATAAGTGGCTGCAGTTTCCATTCAATCTCTGTCAGCCTTTAAATGCAAGAGCTTCACAACATAACATTCCATGACCTCACAGGTTCTCTGCAGAGTTCCACCTGTGAGGCAGTGATGAACTATATACAATATAAAGATATTTACACTATACAACACGATTCCTGTGGTTTGGCTTCTTCTGGGGAAAAGACATTGGGCCTGATCACGACTTTGTCGGTAACCCTTAAATCCGGCGGTAGCGCTAATACCGCCAGATTTAAGGGTCCGCCAAATCAGGACTTCGACGGATTTCGCCCCAGCTCTTAGCTGGGGGAAATCTGCCAAAAATTTGCGCTATTACCGCCGGCGGGAATTCCGCCGGCGGTAAGAGCACAAATTTTCCCCATTGAGCCCAATGGGGAATGGGGCATTCCTGAATGGGCTCAATGGGGAATGGGGAATTACCTTACCGCCAAACTCGTGATCCGGCGCTATTAGCGCCGGGGAGTTCGGCGGTAGGGCTAATACCGCCGGCTGTAATACCGCTGGCGTTACCGCCAAAGTCGCGATCAGGCCCATTATCTGGTCTTACAAAGGAACAAAGAGAGGCAATCCCCCAAGGCCACAGCCCTACCTGTGGGAAGGGGAGCCTTGTTTGTAATAAATACACATAACCCTTTCACAGCTGATCTGGGCCCACATGGCTGGCACATGTGTGATCTCCAATTAATGTGGCTGGGATAGATATGAGAGATGCTGGCCACCATACCCTAACTCATGTATGGCTTATATTTACAGTTTGCCGTGCCACCAGGACAGATCCTCAGAGTTATGTAGTTTTTGGAACAGGGGTGCATATGTTATATGCAGCCCCTGCACGCCAGTGACTTTTGCTGTCACTGCAGCTGTCAAGAGGGCACCAGTGACATTGAACCTGCTCTGTGCTACTGGTAGAGCAGGCGCTGCACATCCGGATACTGAAGCAGCAGGGCACAAGTAAACACTATGCTTTTGTCATGGAGCTTATGAAAGGAGAATCTGATCAGCAGATTTCCCTTTCAGAGATGGAATTTCCTGCATTATTATATTAATAAAAATAAAGAAAAGTTAGGGTTTCTACACCCTTGCCAGATTGCAACCCCCCAGCCCCCAGCCAAATAGGTTGAGACTCACCCTTCTAAGGGTCTGACTCACCCTCAAGACAAACACATCTACTGAGACCAACTGCATTAGAGTGCTGCGATCCAGGTTTGCGTTGGATGTCCATGTCCAATCCCTGTAGGGATATAGCCCAATGCAACAATTTGGGATTCTCACTCTGCATAGCCATAAGCCACCTCAGAGGTCTGTGGCATGTTTGGACAGTAAAATGAAGCCCAAATATGTAGGTTTTCAGTTTACAAACCTCTCACACGACCACTTAAGCCTCCTTTTCAATTGTGGTCCAGTTGCACTCTTGCTTGGTCAAGAGTCTACTAAAGGTTGTCTACAAGGTTGCTCTACTCCTTCAGAGTTTAGTTGCACTCACACTGCACACTCTTGCCCATAATCTGGTATCTTCAGAACTGGGGCCTTGCACAACCCATCTTTCAAGCTCTGAAAAGAGGTTTAGCAGGCAGAGGTACATGGGACCTCCTTTGGCATCTTTTTGGATGTTACATCATTGAGGGAAATGGAAAATGTCCCGCACCCCTTGATGAAAGGCCTGCAGTAGATGGTGAGGCACAGGAAAACCCTCACCTGAGTCTGGTTAGTGGTGATATCCCAATACACCACTACCTAATCTTTGGCCTGCAGAGGCTGTTTCTTATCACCACCCACTTGGTGTCCCAGGTAAGTACATGAACTGTGTGGCACTTGGATGCCTTGATGGTAAAGCCAGCCTGTTACGCTCACCTGGTATCCACGGGGACGCCACCCAGCTGCGGGGACTCTGGTGCCCTTCTCAGCCGCTCCCTGGTATAATCAGCGGGGAAGTTCTGCCTGGAAAACAGGTGGGCAATGTTCAAGACTGGGCAACTGTGGTTAGAGCATCCCAACACCCTGTGTGCCCGCAGCCCCTCCCCGGACCTTTCCTCACCTTGTTATGGGTTTTGGCATGCTCTCCGTCCTGCCTTCTTGGCAGGGGCGCGTTGTCCTTTGTGGGCGAGTGCGATCTAGTTACTTCAATGATTCTGCCCTTTAGAGTCTTTCAGGTAGGTCTTATTACTGTTATACTGTAAGCCTTTCTTGGATTCAATCATGTCTTTTCTCTCTATTAAGGTGCGCGGAAGCTCGCTGTGGGACGTTGCCTGAATTTGGACTCACCGGCAGGTGATGGTGTTTCGAGAGCGCCTTGATGCAGTAAGTAGGCGCTATGTGCAGCGCTATGATGTCTTGCCTTTGCTAACCTGTTGTCTTTTGTTCCGGTAGGTTGCGTTGCTCACCAAGAGCAAGAAGTCCCAAGGCAGTGCTGGTCGATGGGCGACTTGAGAGGTAAGCTGCCGGCACAATTGTAAATGTCTAATGTCTTGTTTCTCTCCTTTTGCAGATCCAACGGTCCGTGAGGCTCGCTGTTCCTTGGATGCTGTTTGCAGGAGCAGAGGGAAGCTAGCGGTGGAATCACAGGTAAGCTGCTGCTAATAACGATGTCCCTTTTGTTTTTCAGGTGCTGTTCTTCCGAGGTTCGCAGATGCTGCTGAACACGAGGAGCGTCACGTTGCAGGATTGCAAAGTAACGCAAAGCGTGTTCTCCTAGTCGGGTGTGGTTTAAATAGCTTCAAGAAAGTAGTCCAGGTAAAATAGTCCCTAGGCTACCACACCCAAACCACTATACCACATAGCTTGGTTCCAAGGAGCCAAGCTATGTGGATGCCTCCTTTGCTGACTGGCATTGAAATAAAGTAGTTCCCAAGCACAAGTCTTCATTAAGTATGAGCCTGGCGCCAAAGGCGCCAGGACTGGCCCCAAGAGGGCCTAGGCAAAGGATGCCTAAGCTTGTTTGGGGCCCGAGCCGAGACCCCTTCTGGCCCATGGGCCTGCCAGGGGGGTTTCAGGAAGTGGGTCGTGACACAGCCTTCTTCATGGATTTTAGCACTTACGTCCAGTAAGATAGATGGTCTTCCCAGGTATGGCTGAAGACAGCGACTTCATCAAGACAGGAAATGCTGAAGTCCTCTAACACAGACAGGACTTGATTCACCATCCTCTGAAAGGTGGCAGGGGCATTCTTTAAGCAAAAAGGCATCACAGTAAACCTGTAGCGCCCCTCTGGTGTGAAGAATACAGACCTCCCTTTTGCTTTGTCCGTTAGGCCAACCTGCCCATATCCTGCTGTGAGGTTAAAGGTACTCATACATTTGGCAGCACCTAACTGGTCAATCAGCTCATCTGCCCAAGGCATGGGGTATGCATCTATCTTTATGACAGAATTGGGCCCCCTGTAGTCTACGCAAAAACAGACTTTGGTTTTCCCACTAATGGACTTCTCTGGGACCAGTACCACTGGGCTAGCCCAGGGGCTGTGGGAAGGCTCAATCACCCCTAGGTCCATCATCTTGGACACATCCTCTTTGATGGCATCTTTTACTTTATCGGACATCTGGTGAATTCTGCTCTTCACCGGCTTACTGTCCTGAGTGTCAATATCATGGATGAACAAATCAAGTTTACCTGTAGTCAGTGAGAACAAACTTGCGTCTTGGCCCAGCAGCTGATGTCAGTCCTGAAATTGCTGTTAACTCGGGTCTGGGGAGATTTTAACTCCCTTAGGGACCCATCTGTGGACCCCGCGTGCAACGAGTCTGGGAGGGGATCTGCCTCCTCCTCAGGCTCATGGTCCGTCATGAGAGCCATCACCAAGTCCTCTTGGCTGTAAGAAGGATTCAGCCAGTTGACATAAAAGACCCTGTGGGCCTCATTACGACCTGTGCGCAATGCGTTTAACGGCGCAGGTAATGGTGCCGGTGGCGTTAAACGTATTATGCACTATTACGAGGTTCCCTCGCGGGACTCGATGTGGACGTCTGGTTTTACCAGACGTCCAGAGCGGGTCCCGCGAGGGGACCAGGGAGCAAACAACGGGCTGGTCGTAATCGGCCCGTTGTTAGCTCCCGCACCCATTCCCATTGAGCACAATGGGGGCTCAAATGGGAATGGGGAAGGTCCAGGCCCGGGTTCCCTGAAGGAGGACTTACTGGGCCCTCCAAACTCATAATGGCCCGGTAATTACCCATTCAGGGAACCCAGACCCGGACCCGATTTTGGAGGCAGCCATGCCTTTATTAAGGGCATGGCTACCTCCAAAGTCGTAATGAGGCCCTGTGTGTTAATGAGCTAGTTAACCTCACTGATCTTCTCAAGCACCACACAGGGCCCAGTGCACTTGTCATGAAGGACACTGGGTTTGACAGATTTCATAATCCAGACCATCTGTCTTGGAGTCACTATTACCTTCTGGTCATGCCAGTGCTTCATGAGCTATTGGCTGGCCTTTCGATTTTGAGTGTTCTGTTCTCTATACTTGGCCATCTTGAATCTCAGGCCAAGTACATAATTCACTATGCTGGGGGAAGGAGTTCAGGGATTGGCCTCCCCTCCTTCATGTACCAGGCTTAGTGGGCCCCAAACAGGATGGCCAAACAGAAGCTCAAAGGCACTAAACCCTACAACACTCTGTGGCACCTCCCAGTAGACAAACAGAGGGCATGGCAGGAGAATAATCCACTTTCTCCTCAGATGCTCTTCCACAACACCCATCATGCCCTTTAGGGTGCTGTTGAACCACTTCACAAGCCCATTTGTCTGTGGGTGAAAGGCTGTGGAGAACGTGTAAGAAACTCCACATTAATTCCACAGTCTTCATATTCGCAGATATGTAGTTTGATCTCCTTTCAGAAATAACTTTCATGGGGAATCCCACACGAGAGAATATGCCGATCAAAGCTTTCACCACCACTGGGGCTTTGATGCTTCCAAGGGTACAGCCTCTGGGTACCGGTTGGCATGGTCTATCACAATCAAAATATACCAGTTCCCTGAAAAGGTCTGGATTCTTGAGCTCAGAGTACAGGAGACCATTCTCCCAGTACACCTTGAACACCCCAGGGGCTTCCCCTGGGTCTGTTTCTCTCACTGCTCATGCAGATCTGCTAGAGCTGGATAGTCGCGTTGCAGCTGGAAAAATTCAGCTTGGCTGGGACGGTCAGTTAAGGACAAGTCACTGATCTCTGGCAGGCCCTTGAAGTCTGAGACTACTGTGTCTTCCACCCAGGATGTGGTTCTATTCCAGTAGTCGACCCTGGGTTAAGTGAATCCGGTGCCACCACAATAGGCACTTCAGTGGCCACAGTGTGTTCACACCATCAGATATGTGCACTTCAGGTCATGCAGCTGTGGCCAGTCCCATTCACAGACATGCTGCTGATTGGTGTCTGATTCAGTCTATTTATCTTGTCGCCATCAGCTTGCACTGCGAATGCATATACCTGAGACAGTTCATGTTGCCCTACACATTTCTATGATAATGGCATATGCCACTGCAACAGCAGGATGCGTCATGCACATGGTTTTTCTGGGAGAGTGGGTGGGGACATGCATGCCTCTACACAGCTGGCAGGGCCTGCTTGTATCCGGGAAGAACACACTGGGTCTCATTACGACCCTGGCGGTACAGGGTTAACGGCGCCGTAAAAGGTGCCGGCACCATTTACCCCGTACCGCCTCATTACGAGGTCCCCTCACGGGACCCAGGAAGTAACGCCTGGTCAAACCAGGCATGCTTACCGGGTCGCGCGAGGGGAAGAGGGAGCAAACAACGGGCCAACTCGTAATGGCCTGTTGTTTGCTCCCTCTCCCATTCCCATTCAGCCTTATGGGGGCTGAAATGGGAATGGGGAAGGACCGGGTCCAGGTCCTTGGAGGGAGGAATTACCGGGCCTTCCGAACTCGGAATGGCTCAGTAATTCCTCATTCTGTGGACCCGGACGCGATTTCGGCGGCAACCATGCCGTCAATAGCGGCATGGCTACCGCCGAGGTCGTAATGAGGCCCACTGACTTTAGACTTTTCCGGCATGTTGATAAGATAAATGGGCCTTGTTTTCTACATGGTTGTGGTGTGGAAATGGAAATACCCATTTGGCACAGTGAAGGACACACTGTTTTTGAGGTTTTCCTCAACTGATTAGTGGTGAGGGAGCATAGCTGTGGTGGACTTAAACAAATTGTGTGGGGGACATCAGTCCTTCAAAAAATGGCTATGAATATGAGCGTGATATATGGTCCGGCCAGGTTTGGAGACAGAAGGGTCTGGAAGTGGTGTTTTGCAGACATTAGGCTGCTCTTCATCAGGGATTTATCGGACAACAGGGTGGAACGTTGTGAGTATGCATGTCCTTGTGTGTCCCACTATGGGCATGTGTGTGAAGACCTGTGTGTATGATGCATTTCCCTGCATGTCTCCAGGCTCTGCGTAGGAACTGAGCTCAGAGGAAGACTTACAAGACCTCCGCATCTGATGTAAGGAAACCTCTTTGCTTGCATAGCCTTATGCGTATGTGTGTGCCAGCACGCTGTGGGAAGGGATAGGATATCATGCCCATTGTGGGTTCTGACTGTGATTTCCCTTTCCTTGCCCATAAATACATAGTTGCTGGTTATGTCTTTATGTCTGTTGCAGAATATTTGGTCTAGATGATGTATTCTACTGCAAGGTCATGGCATTCTCCTGCCATTTCGTGTTTCCCTGTTGATCATGCTCAATGATGTGGATGGAGGGATGTGCCCCTATGCTGTCCCTGTGATACTGTAAATGGAATTTGTAATACAGTGTACAGTCGCCCTAGGCACCTTCAAATTATCTTTGTGTAGTACATGGTGATAGATGCTCGTCTTGGTACCCTGCACTCTATGGTGGTGTAGTGACGAATTCCAGCCTGGCTTCCATGCAGGTTACGTGGCTGTGGAGGGGTGGTGGGTGCAAGGGGCATTGTGGGAAGGTTTGGCATTCTGAAACACTTGTGTCCGAGCGCAATATAAATAAAATATCATTTCATTTTATTCAGGGGTCAAGTCCTAAAAATTAAAGTGGGGGGACTCATCAACAAACGCAATCGGATGTGACGTCGTCAGAAATTAGCATATCAAGGTGAAATATGCTCATTTCATTAAATTGGCTTTGCATAACCACCCAAATTGAACAGGACGAATGGCATTTGCCTTTCATAAAATCAACACACACAAAACCAAGACAGGATATTTTCTTCTAATAGTGATTTTGAAAATGTTAAAAGGTGTGCATGTTTTAAACTCCAAGAACCAATACAAATGTTTTCCCTGGGACTTGCAGTACCGAAATGGGATATTTCACCTTACCTTTAGTTGTTTGTTATTTTTGATCAGGTTATATAGTGCAGTGGTGAAGTGTCCGCCCTACAAACCTGAGATCTTTATAAATTCAAAGAGGACATCCATGTTTCTCTTTTAGCTGGGGGGGACTGAGTCCCCCCTCTGAATAAAGTGGGGGGACTCTGTCCACCTGCGTGCACCCTCGACTTGAGCCCTGATTTTATTTAATTCCTTGTGGGACATGCAGTGGTCCTGTTGTAGTCTACTTCCAAATGTTTCATGGTGCTTGGGAACGGCTACTGTATTCATGATGCACTGATGCAAAGATGTGTGTTAGGGCCTTTCAACACATGTAAGGTTATGCGATTGCCTATGTGATGGCCTTACTTCACATCTGGGGTGCAGGTGATCCTGTATGCCACTACGCATAGCGCTGCGCATGACTGACGCTCCATGTTCAGACTCTAAACTGTTGTGTGCTGGTGTGGTCTATCTGCCTTTTCTGTGTTCCACTTGACCTCAGCCATGTTAGCCACTGGCCCTAGGGCACTCGCCTTTGTACACATGTGTGGAAGGTTGCATATGGGCTGACATGTTGGGAGGTGGGACGTGGGACACACATGTTGGGAGAGGCGATGTCCGCACTGACTGTGGGTGTAGGACAATACTCCCTTATGTGGGGGAAGCAGACTTGTTTGCATA
Source organism: Ambystoma mexicanum (assembly GCF_040938575.1). NCBI lineage: Eukaryota > Metazoa > Chordata > Amphibia > Caudata > Ambystomatidae > Ambystoma > Ambystoma mexicanum. The sequence goes on along the minus strand of NC_090933.1, from coordinate 579,608,147 downwards.
GTTTGGGGCAGTTTTCAAGTGAGTCTCCTTTGTGACAAGCAGTGCACTCTCCCTTTCACGTATTGTACTAGGCAGTTAAGGACTGTTGTGTGAAAGAGCATTATCATGTCACCACCAGCAGTACCCTGGATGCCACGGATGTGCCATATTCTTTTCAGTGAGCGATGTATTTATGCGTGACTAGGCACTTGATCACAGTGCACTGGTTAGTGTTGGCAATTGAAGGACCTTTTGTCATCATTGCAGCCTCAATGTCTGTTTCTGTACTGCGTCCTGGCCTGCCTGCCGATGGGCCTGTAGGTGGGTCAGGTCATGTAGATGCACAATCTCCATTGTTGTTGGGGGGATTGTGCCCCATTGGGTCAATGGTCGTTGAGCCACTGCATGTTATATGTTTGCAACAGTTGCCTCACAAGCTGTGAAGTCTTCACTGTATTCCACCTTTGTACCCACATTCGGATTATCTGTGTCCAGCCACCAGTGCAGAGGTGAGTATGGTTCAGGCTTCTGACTTTTGATATCGAAGGACTCGTGGATCTTGTTAGATGCTTGGTGATACGTCACCACGCCTGTGTCCACCATGAGTGCATCCCTAGGGACAGGCACTCACACTGGTTTCAGAAGAACATTGGACACTTTCAGGTAGTCAAATGTTCGGATGTGTTCCTGCACAGGGGCAGTTTGAAACTCTTGCTCCCATTGCTCCTGTTCAGCAGGGTCTCCTGTCCACACAGACAGCATGTTCTGTGCACCAAATGGTTGACCATGTGTGTGGTTGATGTCATTGTGGGAAAGGTCCCTGCCATGAGTAGTGCCACCACAACCACGTGGCACAAAGTCATATTGACCCATTTTGTCTCTCAAAAGTGGCCAGTGTTCCGCTTTCCTTTCAGTGCAAGAGTGTGGTGTGAGTGTGGTGTAGTGCTTTCTTGTCATTGCTTGCTTCAGGCCAATGGATGGGCGGCAGATATTCTGCCAGCAGATGACATAATCTCTGCCTAACTACCTCCAAGTTGGGGCAGCTAATGTTGATTTGTCATTCTGCCAGAGTCATGTCATTGTCACGGTGCTGGGGAGTGGTTGGACTCATTGTTTAACTGCATTGTTATGTGTGGCATTTGTTGTGCCCCACATGCTTACTGGTGTGGGTGACCACCTGCACATTTATCATCAGATTCCGGTTGTGCTGAGAGATAATTTTTTTTTCTTTTTAGTACTTCTCTGTGGAGTGGTGCTGCTCTTCTTCTCCACATATTCACACTTCCTCCTTGATATGATTTTAGCATTCTTCAGGAGTGTTGTGGTGGCATATTTGTGTGTGTATGTGGCCAATGTTTGGCCATTCTGTGTGACGCTTTGGGTGTAGAGGTGTGAATGCAAGGAACGTGTGTTTGGTTTGTGTTGGTATGTCCACATACATATTTACATGGTGTCTCAGGCAGATGACTATGTGCAAGCATTATCTGGCACTTATCATCCTTTCATCATGGACTCCCACTTTTGTACGGTCATTGTTATTTTCCATATGCATACGTGCTCATGTGAAGCATCTGTTGAAGCGCTGCATTCGAACTGTGTGCTCCCTGGGTCGACGGCCTGAAACATGGCTGGGATCTGAGGTCAGTATGATTTTGGCATGTTTGCCACTGTGCACTGTCATGTTCTGCAGTACGCAACAGGCATAGATGATGTTGCTAATGACGTGTGGCCTGTACAGGAGCACACTGCCCCTAAGTGGTCTAGGCATCTGAAGCAGGACTTCGTAATGCCTATAGACCACTCAATGATGGCCCTGGTGACCCTGTATGCCATATTGTACCTTTGCTGTTGTGTACTGCAGGCTGTCTTTCGGGTGTCAGGAGGTAGGTGTGCAATGGGTAACTGGAATCACCTGTGGGAGGAAGGACAGAATTGGTGAGAGTGCTCAATGGTATTACTTCATATTGATTGGCAGATGCAAGTTAGTTGGCTTTGTGTGGACCCTGTGATGGTGTGCACATGTTGAAATGGTCATGTGGCAATGTGCCAATGTGTCAATGTGAACCTGAGTGTGTCTGTTAGGATACAGGGGCATTTTGGCACTTAGCTAGCAGCCACATGTCCCCATAGTGTGCAAGGGCGCGCACAAGCTGGAACACCTGAAGATGTGGCTGTCATGGAAGGAGCCAGAATGTTGGCATGGACATCGTGAACAGGCCACCGGCATCGCATACCATTTGGGTGTTGGCAGAGCTCCAGCAGTGCTGGTTGCGGTAGATGTACGCAACAGCCTGAGGGGGCATAGTGCTACATGGGTGCAGTCAATGACACCAATGGCCCGGGGGAATTGCTGCACCACATAGAAATGGCATGCCACTTCTATGCATTCCTCCTGGGTTGAGAGCAGGTGGACACGTAGTTAACTGTGTGATGTTATGGATACCACTACCAGGATGTGTGATTGGGTGTCCTGGAAAATGTCTGCTGCAATACCACTGGTCCTCTGGAAGGAGCAAGTAGCAAAGAAATGCAGTGCAGCCAGGAGCCTCACATGTGCCCCAATGACATGTGAACACATGGTGGTGGACGAGTTGGAAAGCAATATCTTCGCATCATCTCAGTGTCAGCAATACTGAAGAGGGAGTGCCTGGTGTGGAAGACCTGCTCCATTCATCTCCTCCTCTGCTATGGTGTGACACTTGCGGCATCATCCTCATGTTCCTGGGGAAGTAGCACTTGCCCAAACTCTCAGGGATATGTTTCATGGAATGGAATTTGTGAAGGGGCACTGTATGCCTTTACAATGGCATGTGTCCTTCCATGATGTGTCCGCAGGTGTACAGCTTTGCTGTATGGGTTGAGGTGTGTTGGTTGATCTGCAGCTGTGGGTGTGGCATTCAGGTGTGAATTGCTTGGTGGCGTCCTGTCTGTGTTTTGCATGGGGTTGTTTGTCCAGTGCTCTGGTTTCCACATTTGTGTCCTTGTTCCACTTGTGGTGTTGTACGGGTCGTATTTGGGCTTTTGGGAGGCCATCATCCTCTATAGTGGTTTGCAGGTGATTATGACACATGTTTTTGTTTTTGTAATTTTTCCTGTCTGAGATAAGTTTTTTGTATGTTATTTTGTGCTTTTTGCTCTTTTCGGATTGGCGTATATTCCGACATTGGCGGAGGTTCCGCCATCACATACACTTTCTTTTTTCACTCACGCCTTGCATTTTAGGGAGCGTAAGCCCTCTTCGTATATGTGGGTTTGTGGGTTTGTTGCTTGGCAAAGCGTTAGCGTATGGAGGCAGAGGCCTTATGATGAACATGCATTATGCTTTAGGTCCATAGTCATTGGCACCGTCGGTATCATGTCACCCCTCATGCTGCTCAGGAATCTCCATGTTGTTTACACGTGCAGCGATACTTTTTATAATTAGTTTTTAAGACAAACAAAACATTGTGTTGTGTATTCTTTATAATAATACAAGAAAATGTAGCAGGCGCCACTCTCTAGACATGGCATGAAACCTGTTCTGTGGTTTCTTCCCACTTTGAGAGTCTGCAGCCATCACTTTTTGCTCACTGTACTTTTCACAAAGGAGGAATTTCCATTTGCATATTAGTCTTTGTCCCGCCCACAAGGGCAGTCCAGCACAGAAATGCCAGGCAAACATCCTTTGAACAAGAGTACCAACAGCAACCCTGTACACATGTTTCAACCTTGATGGACCTCATCTGTGAGGTGGAGCTGTGCCTCCCTGAGTACAGTGAGCAAGTGGTCCACGTCTTTATGAGAAAACATTTTTAAAATATAAAATAATCGAAACATTTTGTGTATTTTTTTTACCTTTTTATGGAGCCTTTCTGAAAAGTGTAAAGCTACCGTAAGGTATGTCTAATAAATAGTACCTATGAGAAAATTAAACCCTGGGCAACGGCGTGTATGTAGGCTACTAATATATATATATATTATATGATGTCGAGCTATTTACATAGAGTTATATCCAAAATTCTATTGCTAATAACTTTTGACTCGCTGGATGGATTTGGATGACATGTTCCAAATAAAGGTTTGGAACAGTCCCCTCCAAACTGTACATTTGTTAGAAACTGTAAAGGATATTAAGAAAGCAAATAAATGCTGTGTTCGACCTTGTCCCATTCTTTTTTCCATGAAGAAAAAGTGCTTTGATTGAAAACCCATAGCGCGAAAAACGGCAGGCAGATTTGCATCAAGTAAGAAACAACTTGGGCACAAAGCGTCCCAGATGTACCTTTTGCTGGTTAGGCGTAAAACAGCCTAGTAGTTTTAAAAATATTTGATGCAGAAGGGGTGCTTTATTTATCTCCCATGATACGTTGCAGCAACTGAGGCTTTTCAGAAATGAAAAAACACCTTGTTTCTCCATTTATACAAGACCTTATTGTGGTAATTCCACTATGAATTCACATCCACTTTGCAGTAATTTCACATGCGAACAAAGTGCTGGGGTCCCAAAAAATCTTTTGAAAATGTATGCTAAAACGTGAAGTGTGTCATTTTGCGAAACATGTTGATTGCATGCAGGGGACAAGCAATGTAAGTACTACTGCTATTGTGTCCTACTTGCAATTTCAAGAATTGACAAAACAGAGATTTAAATTGAAGTCTTAATCCAGACAAAATTGCTCTGACTCTTCATTCTCACCTTTGTTTTTTTTATTGTGTTGGGTCACAAAGGAATCTTTGCAAAACATGCAAATAAGATCAGCATAAAACAATGACAATACATACATAACAATGCATATATATAAGGCCATTTTGCATTTTTGTTATCGTCTTGGACACATATCATTTGTGTCACTCTAACATAAAAATCAAGATGTATCATGAAGTTCAGATGGTTTTATAAAATCTCATTTCACATTGGCATGCAATATATGTATCCAAGCCTTGTAATTTAAAAGTTATGATAAAATATGTAAAGTCACATATAAAAAATTAAAGAATTTCCAAGTTTCTCAATTATTCAAGGATATTATGTTACCTAATTTCTTCAAGTGAGATTTAACGAAAGAAGAAATCTAATGATGGCACTTCTGACATTCATAAGTCGTGTTTGAAATAATTCATGCCATAGAATTTCAGATGTTACATTTCTAAGGTCTTTAAAATACATTTTCAGGTTGAAGTCTGCTCAACTCAGAGCATCGGACATGCTGTTAATAAATGTTGCAGAGTTTCTGGGCGATCAATTTTTTTGCAAAATCTTCATATGTTACCCGATTTGGGGATGAGTTTCCATTTTGCTAACACCTCATTTGTTCTCCATAGGTTAAGTCGAAATCTCAGAAAATCACTTCTGTATGTCAGGGAGGGAAACTTGAGTAGGCATGATTCAGGAATTCAATATTTTTTAAAGCCATATGGGTTGTTTTGGAAATCTCTATATCTCATGCATAGATCCTGAGTGCAGATCCAGTCATGTTGGTAGAGCTTCTGCTTGCCACGTGTCGGATTTTTGATTAACAGCTCAGATGAGATATTTGCTTCCTGCGTGACTTTCATAGTTTCTTGTTTCCAAGTGGCAATAAAGTTGTGATTGGATGATGGTAAATATTGGGATAGAACCTGCAATTGGGGATTCTGAGGTGGTGGATGAGAGGCATTTCCTGTACAGAGTGCATAGTTTCCAGGCATAAGAACTGTATAGAGCGAATAGGCCTAGTTCATGCCTGATTATGCACATAGGTTGTGAGAGTGGTAGGGAAAGGACATGCTTCCAAAATGTACTCTCTAGACGGAGCCAGAATGATACCGGTCTACACATTTTGGTCTCAGCCCCATATAATACTATGGGGACAACTTTCTGGTGATAGAAAGTGAGTAAAGGTGAATAGAAAAACGTCCCATACTTTGCATGGATAATACAGACTTGTGCAATTACAGTTGCGATTTTTTTCTTCAGATGCATAATGTAAGACAAATCAGAATTATGATTATTCAAATTTAGACCCAAGGAATGATATTTGTTAACAACTTGGATTTCTGTTCCATGTAGAGACCATTTGTAGGAGTGTTTATTATTCTGCCTCCTGCCACAGTGCAAGATTTTTGTTTTGGCCAAGTTAATCAATAAAAGGTTTTCATCTGCATACTTTCCAAGGGCCGTCAAGAGCTTTTGTAAGCCTCTTGTGGTCTTGCACAGCAAAACTAAATCATCTGCGTAAAGCAGCCATGCAATAGGGCAGTGCCCCAACTTGGGAGGGTCAGAGATGATTTTGGCAAGATTTTGCTTTAGAGATAAAAACAATACAAAAAATAGCATGTATCCCTGCTTTACGTCTCTAAAGTTCGAGATTGAAGGGGTTAGCTTGCCTTCCATGGTAAATCTGATTTGGACCGTTGTATTAGTGTGAAGTTGGTGAATGAGCGTTTGAAAGTTGGCATGAGGGCAGTTGGCTCCTTTCAGTTTACGCATTATTAGTTCTCTGGAGACTGAATCAAGATCCATTTTGAAATCGATGAAGGCAACATATACTGGTTGTTTCATTTTAAGACAGCGGGCTTTCATAGCAGTAATGGACAGTAAATGAATAGTAGTTCCCAACCCTTGAATGAAGCCAGTTTGAAATGGATCTTGTAGCTTTTGTTTAGTTACCCATCGATTAAAATCTCTTAAGATGAGCCACGCAAATAATTTCCCTTGCGCATCGAGGAGGGCAATGGGTCGATAATAAGCAGATGACCGCCAATCTCCTTTTTTAAAGATCGGCACTACCACTGATTTCCGCCATGATGGAGGAATGATTTTTGTTGGTAATACTTGTTAAAATAGAGGGCCTCATTACGAGTCTTGCGCTCCCGTAATGAAGGGTGCTTGTACGGGATCTGCACTGTTCATTACGGGATGCCTGATTACGAGGTCCCCTAGCGAGACCCGGAACAGACGTCTGCTAAAACCAGACATCATTTCCGGGTCCCACAAGGGGACCAAGGAGCTAATAACGGGCCTGTTATTAACGGGCCCGTTATTAGCACCATCTCCATTCCCATTGAGCCCTAAGGGGGCTCAAATGGGAATGGGGATTGGTTTTGTGCATGAGGAATTACCGGGTCCTCCAAGGTTGGAATGACCCGGTAATTCCTCATTCACAGAACCCGGTACTGGAACCCGGTATGGAGGCAGCCATGCCCTTATTACGGGCATGGCTGCCTCCATACTCGTAATGAGGCCCATAGTGTATAACATGTTTGACCACAACTCAGGATGGAGTTTAAGCATGGATCTATTAAGACCATACAGTCCTGGAGCTCTGGAGGAGCTGAGTTTTGAGATGCAGTATAGGAGATTGGTTTGGTAAAATGCCAGATCAAGTGTGGGAGTTGGCATTACATTTGTAGAGGGCAGAATTGAGGACATTGGTGCATATAATTTGGTGAAGTAGTAGTTCCATAACTGCTCTTAGACCACATTTATCTGCATCTGGAGCTGAGTAATATGATTTCCTCGGTTTAGTAAGTCCCAGATTGCCGCCAAATTTTTAGGAGCTGTGGCTTGTAACATTTATTCACTGTCTTTTTTGGAATAGCAGAGCTTTACGCCCTCACACCCAATTCTTATATTGTGTTTTAATCTGTTTCAGGACTCAAATTCTGGCCTCTTGAGATAATAAACAGGCTGCTCTGTTTGACTGTCGGAAGATAGCCTTCCACTCTTGTAATTCAGGATCATAGCTGTCTCTATGCCTATGGATGTTTCTGGCTGTCGAACACATTTGCTGCTTAAAGAGTTGCAGTGCTGCTATATAATGGTCTTTGAGTTGGGTTATTATCGGGCACAATTTGTGTGCATTATTTGCTTCAGGTCATCTAGATGTATTAGCGACTCATTGGACCAGCAAAATCCATTTCGCCGTTCAGTCAGTATAAATTTGTTTTGATAACAAGGATTATGTTTAACCAACTGCAGAGAGGGCCAGTTCCGAGATACTACAAGTATCTCATGGTCGCTATATTTCTGAAGCATTATTTTAAAGCTTTCTGCGACTGCAAATAGAGTTCTATTGGTGAAGATATGATCAATGATCGCTTCTTGATCACGTCTTCTACAAGTACTACTCAGTGGTATGTCATCAGGAAAGGCTACATTAAGCTTGTCGAGCTGTCTATCTGCCATGAGGTTAGAACATCGTTTTACAAGGGCAGATTGTGCTGCAGTTGTTTTAGAGAGACAATGTCAATTCAGATTGCCAACTAGAATTGTGTGAGTTACAGATGTATCAGCTGTGACTAGATCTAGGCCAATCTCTAAATCTCAAAGAATTTCCGTTTTGAAATTTGAGTGGTTCCAGTAGAGATTTATCAAAGATATTGTTTTTGAAGGGAATTAAATTCACGCGTTCGACCAAAGACAGGTCTTTATCAAGGCTGGGTTGATAGTATCTAGGTCATGGAAATGGAAATGGAGGCTTGTGGACCACAATGAACGGAAGTCCACAGCAACCAGCCAGCATACGAATGCTCACGCAAATAGATGCACCCAAACAGGAAGGACAACCAGAGCCCAGGGCTGCTCGTCTTTTCTAATCTCCTACTATTTAATGGACTGCAGTTTAAGGCCACAAGCCTCCATTTCCATGACCTAGATACTACAAACCCAGCCGTGATAAAGACTTTTCTTTGGTCGAAACACGTGTCGGCACCTTCTGAGGTTTAACGCAATTTCAATAAAACACAAACAAAATGTTAAACAAAAACGTGTGGACTATATCTACATCGCTCAACAGCGTGAAAGAATTGAATGTATATAACCAAATACACCAGTACCATATGAGTAGAAACACCAACCAAACTGCATTGACCTACACTTTGGGCACCAAGAGCGTGGGCTCTGTAGTTTCTACCAACCGGCTGCAAGTGCAACAAGACCTGACTAAATATATTGAGTAAGGCGTGGCCACAATCAGTTCCTAGTGCTCAAACTCTTTTCTCTGCTCCCAATATATGGCTTGTGGGTGGAGGTGGGCAGAGTTATCAGTGCCTCAATAACAAATACAGTTAAATTCCACTCAATATGCCTGGGTCTTTCTTTTTGCAGGAAATCGAGTCCAGGCAGCCTTGCCAGCCAAACAGCACTTGCAGAATGCACTTCCTCAAATGCGCACCCTTGTTTTTATTTGAAATGCAAAGGCCGTCCAAAATGTGTACTTTGAAGACAGCATTTATAATGACGTCCTATGAAATCTGCATACTTTTATCAGATGATTAAAAACAGGTGGATTCCACAGGAATACATTGGTTTAATGCCTGAACAGGATCAGGAATATGGAAATCTCTTTGTTAATTATTCATTCTACAGGGACAGTGGCTATAGCCGAAGGCCATAGCCAGTGGGCCCAGAAGAAGATACAGCATAATAAAATCATTGAAATTCAGTGAAAAAAATCTTTGTTAAGACAGAGTAGAGATGATCCAATTTAGGCTAACAAAAACCTTGGCATTTTGAGTGTGTGGGAAGTGATGACCAACTTAACTTTGAGTACTGATATATACAGCATCTAGCAGTGGAAATTTAACAAAAACATGTTTTTTTTTATATGAGATGAGAATATTATTTGCAGAAAGAGAACTTCAACAAATCACACCTCAGGACCAAGGAAGAAAACGAGATGGGTGAGAAATGGGAGGACATAAAAAGGAAATACCCATGAGAAATTCCAGTGAACTTGATCCACACACAACCAGAGAAATAACCGCTACTGATGAAGAAGATTTGAATTTGGAGGTCAAAAAAGCAAAGAGGAAAATGAATGATGAGCAGGGAACAGATCTTGATTTGGTACTTTCATGTGTGCCTTAAGTTAACTCTTATCAGGTATATCTTAAAGCAGATAAGCAGATACTTTTAAGATTTGGAAAAAATTAAGATTAGAAAGAAAATTGGGAAATACAGCAAATGTACAAGAAAGTGTCCCTGTCACGATGCTCAGGTCCAAGGCGCAGGAGCGATGCTGTACCAACCACCCCCTCAATGGTCTTGGTGCCTGCAAGTCAAAGCTTACACAGACCTCCTCAACCAGAGCGGGGAAGGAGGGTTAGGGTCTCGATGTTTGGATAGGTAGGGGGATTGTAGGAAAACTGGACTGAGGGTTAGGGAGAGGTTATGAGTAGGACTGGGGGAGTTTGGGTAAGGGTTTATGATTGCACACCATTTTAGCCCAATATCTAGGCTTGCATGTTAGAACAGTCATTGCAACTATACCTACACCTTTACATGTAAAGGTGTTCCCCTTCTCTCATTCCCACAGAGCTCAAGCAAAAACAACCTGTGAACATTAACATAGGGATAGACAATAATTCCACAGGTAAGTAACTGTCACAGGCATGAACCTGCGTGCACTAACATAAGGAGTGGTCGACATGCACTTGCACACGTAGCTTTAGTCTTTAAGTACTGTCCTGCAAGGGCTGTCGAGTCCTGTGCCACGTTCTTGAAGTCTGAGCGATTGGTTCAAACTAAAAGATAACAAAAGACAAGCATTAGCATATGCTTTCAAGTTTGGTGGTCATTCGCTCCTCATGACACATTTCACACACTTCCAGCACTTGGTATGCTCAAGGGTCTAAGATCCCTTTTATGTGCGCTGGCGCATGTGGCTTGTAGCACTTAATAACAGTAGTTTTGCCAAAACACTGTCTTTCCTCAGACCCAAAGTAGATGCTCTCATCTAAATTAGCATGTTTATTCTTGCACGCGTTGTCGTCTCATGCGCCTTCTGGGCGTAATGTTCCACAAGGAGAAAAGCATGTAAAGTCTGCACAAACACTCAAACGAGTTCTAGGTTCTAAATATAAGGAGTAACAAATGCAGCGCTTTTCCCTGCAAGCCACGCCCACTTAGCACTGCTCAACGGCGTAGGGGCTCAGAAGGGGTTGGTAAATGCCTGCTGTGCTTTCCCCCTCGCTTCCACTGACTCCCAGGGCTATGCAGCACTTATCTGAAATAGATGAGGGCCGGATCGCTGCTCTGGAGGCTCTAGGCCCCTCGCATGTGATTTCCGCTGAGCTGCTGGGCATGTGTCCTCACTCTCCTGTGTCTCAAGCACAAGTCCCGTGCCTCGGGGCTCGCGCATGCGCATCAGCGCGCCACACCCAACACGGCCTTTCATTGGTTCACGGACCCACAAGGCCTGCCGGGTAGTGCAGTCCTGGTGTCCCTTTTGCTGGGATTTGTAGTTTTGAAGTGCTTTTCGTCTACAGAAAGGGCAAAGCAGTGTTATATAAGGCTGTAAGCCTTTCAACAAGGATTTCTTTACTGGCCCAAGCCTGACATCCCCAATGGTAATTTGTCGTTGACCAGGCCTGCCCCTGACAGTCCCAAGTGAATGAGGCCCTAAAACAATCCTTATTCTGCAATAGCTGAAATAGGTCAGAACACTGCCTGTTCAGATGATATAAATAGAGAATCCGTGCGGATTAATCAAAATCCATTACATCTATTACAATTGGTTTGAAGGGCAAATATACCTTTGTTCCAAATATTATAGATGCTGAAGTTATGTGAAAATGTTAACTGTTGGTAATCACAAATCAAAATAGTATACAATGGAATAAATGGGATGAATAACATATGTTCGAAATAAAATGAGGGTCTGTCATTTTTCTAAGTAATGATCCCACCTCAGTAATCAAAACCACTGACAAATGGGGGAATATAATAGTATGGGTGAACTGACTAATATTTGATAGAAGCTGACCAATGTTATGAGAAGAGGATATCCTCTGTAAGGTCATAGATGAAAGACCAGGAATGCGTCATTCCAGGGGCAATAACCTCATAAATAAGTTTGCACATAGTTTCTTTTTGGTTCCGAGAGAGACAAGAAATACACCTCAAAGCCTATAGGTTTTTTTGTAAAAGATGCAGAATGCTCTGTTTGTTCATGTAAAATGATGTCACTAAATAAGGGAATGTAATAATTGCATTTGGAAAAATTATGTTTATAGCCTTATATGCCCCTGTGGTCAAATCTATGCTGGAAGTATCATTGGTAAATTGAAACTGGGAATTAGAGAGCATATAAGATCCATTAGAAACACAGCTAATTATGATCATGTCACAGTTTATTTCGAGGAGTCACACAATAGAGGCCTGACAGGTATGAGATACATAAATGTAGTTCTTCCCAAACCTAGAAGAGAATATACAAAGTCATATTTATACAGCTGACTTTTTGAAATAGCAGGACAAGTGTAATGTAAAATGCTAGAAATTGTGATAATATAAAGAATTATGATACATTATTTTTAACTCATGGGGCTGATTTATGGAATTATTTGCGCAGAAAAACAGGATTTTTGCACTATTTTGCCCGCAAATCCCCTTTTGTTAAACAGGGATTTGCGGGCAGAATGGCACACAAATCCCTGTTTTTCGGCGCAAATAATTCCATGAATCAGCCCCGATGTGTTTTGGATTGATCACAGAATTGAGTAAACTAGCTATCATTATTAGATAGAGATATGCATTATGGAAAACATTAACTCTCCATACATCCAACAACAAGCTTTCAAATGTAAATGATTTCATGTTTCAGAAAGCTAAAGTGAATCAATAATGATTCACATCCACTGTGGTTAATATACACCTATATACCTTGGGAGCAGTAATTATAGCAGGATAATCACCCGCCACCATGGTATGCCCTGAGGCGAAGCTGAGAACCATAAGTTGGGGAAGGGTTGCTATCCCAAGCGATGTGTGGGATGTTTTCACCCACGCATCCAAGTCCTACAACATCGCTGGCAGCAGAAACATTAGAGTGGCCACCGGAAAGCATGCTGCTCGCATGAAAACATCCAAAAATGCACAGTAAAAATCTGAAAAATAGGCTGCCACCCACATTTGCCTATATTAGTGAGCACAGGAAGTCACTGCCTAAAACCACCATTGGGCTACACACACAATAGCCTGAAACCACTTGGGAATAGCAATACCGATTGCCAAAAGCAACCCAGAGCTGTTTGGGAATTCATTTTCTTGATCGTCAAAATTGCTAAAATCATGGCTCACAAAACCACCAAAAGGATACAACTTTTTGTTGGGTGTTCAACATTACTTTACTGCAGAATCCACATCAGTACAATATCAGCGAGAATCCTATGCTACCAAGCTAAATCCCTTTTTTAAAGACATTTAATTTAAGACAGCTGTCAAAAATGGGTGCAATACCGGTGCTCGCCACTGACCGGCGCTGGTGATCTAAATTCTGAAGGAGACCTGTATTTCAGAAGCTAAACAGTAACCTGAGTTAGGTGAGACTTCAAAAGGCTTGCTTTTCTATGAGAACTCTTCACACCTAGTCTTCTCAGCAACAAGGCAGGAAATTGCATGGTCATGTTAATTAGATGGAGAGTGGCACCCTGGACTGATGCTCTGCTATCAGGAACGGAAGACAATAGACTCTTTCAATTGAATAGAATATGCTGATTTTGGGTGTAACTGTCCACACTGCTCTAGGAAAATCAAGGCATGTGACCTCTGAGTCAAGCCAAGCTTCTAGGGGTGGGGACAAACCAATGGGTGTACTGAGGTGAAGGCAAATATATGTTTTATAAGAATACTGATAACTCATTTTAACCTGCTGATAGAAATGTACAATTTTGAGATTCTTAAAATGACACCTACACTCACAGTTCAAGACTAAGTTGGACGCCGTGGGATGTTCTGAGGCCAAGCCCCATAATTAGTAATATTGTAGACACTTTGTTTGTACTAGAAAAATGAAAACTTACAGTAATATGCGCAGAGAGGGGGTGTACCTCTGTGTAAGATTTGGTGCAAAACCAATATTGCGAAACCCACTAAAATCTCGAATAAGTTGTCATTTCTGATCCCAAGCTCTTATAAAGATCAGGGTTGAACAGAGACCTGTCTTAAGTAATCTGTGATGTGTACATGTATTCTCAACAACTTGTGTATCTGGGAAGCATGTTTGATTATGAAAAATTGATTTTCTTGAGAAACCAAAGGGGAGTGTTCTTTCCTTCAGCCATAAAGATGATACCTGATGACTCATTCTGACTCACTACTCCCTTCTCCAGTCAGAGGACAGTAAATCCTTTAACCTATCAGGATCCTCAGAGGATCCCCTTTGAGAACACATAAAAAGTGACTGCTGAGACCCAGATGGACACACTCATTTTTCCACTACTCATCGATTCCTGCGCAGCACGCTGCCCGACTATATCCAGACAAAGACTCCAGACTCCTGAGGCTCCAGATTCCAGAACCAAAACTCTAGAACCCAAACTCTAGAACCTTGGAGAAGCAGAGGCCTAATCCACAAGCTGAACTCTTCTCAGCAGGCCTCAGAATCCAGCAACCTAACCAAACTATTCAACAGCCTTGCTGTGCTGTTCGCTTCTAGCCCAGAACCCCGTGCCAGAACCAAGATCCAGAGAAGGCAGAGCTGTATCCAAAAACCATCAGATCCAGTTCAAGAGGCCAACCAGACCAGACCGCCGTGCAGTGCTGAACGCAAAAACTAGAGGGCCTGAGACCTGTCAGGTGGCGAGAGAACCGCAGCCCGAACCCTTTGGCCAGATCTTTGACGAGGCGCATTCCCTTCCAAAAAAACTAGGAGTGAGTATCTATTCTAGAACTGTGCATAGTCATCTCTTAGTGTAAAGTAATCTTATCCCATCCATTTCAACCTGTCCAGAACTGCATCAAAATTGTGTGTCCATTCTGTGATTTCAAATCTGTAAAACCGTCATCTGTCATTCTGAAATCTTGACTTTATTTTTGAAAATCTACCTCCACAAAAACGTCTGTATCTTTTGTACCACATGTCCTAGAAGCGAGATTTAACTGTCATTTTAAAGCTAAGATCCTAAGCTGTCTAACAACTATATTCCAGTTTTTCAGTAATCACGATATACGCACGCGGAAAACATGCAGCGAATTGAAAATTAGCTTCATTTCACCACTTGTAAAAATAGCTGCTTCTTGCTTTCCACTGCTGACATTTGTTTTCAACCTGATAATCACTCATGAGTCATTGCTAGTGTTGACCTGTACCAATTCAAAGTAGCTATCGCCTACCCTGAATCTCCTTTAGTGAATTAAAATCATTTTTAGCATATTTTCACTTCATTGCAATCACATTTAAAAGTATTTTGCCTGTTTAAAATCATACCGGTTTTCTCTAAGCTTCCTGGGGGGAACTGGAACTGAACTGCATTTGATTGTATTCTGGAAACCTGTGTGCCCTCCTTTCCATCTCTCCATATTGCATAGGGGGGAGTGAGTAGTCACAGGGGAAAAAGTGATTATCTTATCTTCTTATTGAATTCATATCAAGTTTATTTCTGTGTTGCATTATTTCCCATCTTGCATTTCCTTGAAACCATACTGAAGCCTTCTTTGCTACCTTATTCTTTCTACACCAACTCCTAAGTGATTAAAGAATTGTGCTATTGTAATATTATCCATTGTTGATCACTATTATATTCATTAGTGTGCTATCAAATATTAATGTATTCATTCATAAAAGTGCGATATATATATTGTTTTATTCCTCAAATAAATCTTTTAATTTGCAAAACAAACTTACTTCTTGGCTCAGTGAGGTCAGGGGGATTCAAAGAGAGAGGCGTTATATTAGGGTTTATCATCCAGATTCAAAGAATTTGACATAAAAATATATCAATAAGGGCTTGCATTGGGCATCCCAGACTAGGCATTGACTTAGTTGGATTGCTGGATTGAAGACACTTACAGAGTGGGGGCTCGTAACGGGATGTCTGTATTAGATCTACCACTTGTGCAGCTTAATACAGTGTGCTAACCGATAGGATACATAAATCCTGCTGGATCAACACGCTGTGTTACGCTGTAAAAGCACCCCTCAAACGTAACATTCTCAGGAAACGCTCTGTTTTGCAAAATAAAAAACAACAAAATTCTGTAAATCAGGAAGGAAATCAATTTCAGAATGACGACACTGGTAGACATGAAGATAGCCAGAGAGCACCTCTTACATAAGCTATTTGTGAGAGGCGAATGGACTGAACAGGTCCAGAATGTGTGGTTGCAGGCAATCACACAACAGGTCACTGCAACTGGGTTAGATATCTGGAGAGATCAGGGCCCCTTACACGTGGCCCTGAGTGAACTATTGATGGCCCCTAGCGCCAAAGATGAGCACGACAAAATTGTCAGGATAGCGACATATTTATATTTATATATGGGAGCCATACAGGACAAATGTGCTGAAGACCAAGATCTGGCAAGTAGGCAGCTGATGGCATTAGAGAAGGCCCAATCTGACCTGGACTCTTCTGAGCAGAGGCTGCACAGGAGCCAGGAGTCAGCAAATGATAGTAGACAGTATATCATTAAAATAAAATAGGACATGGGTATCCTGCAACAGGAAAGGGCAGACCAGGATACCAGAAATCTGGCCTTTCAGAAGGAGCATCAAGAAGGTTTGGACTCCCTACTGCAGAGCCAGAAAAAGCTGGAGTAACAGATAGATTTCAACAGGGCATGTACAAAGCAGGTAGCCATCCTGCAAAGCCAATTGGATAGAGAAAAAGAGGAGAGTAATGAATTGATTTTGAAAGACCTGGATACCGAGGCAGAGTTTGATGAAGAGCACCAGAAAGCTGGAGCCCTTCAAAGGCAGAGGGACGATCTGGCAGCACAGATGCAGGCTCTTACTCAGGAAAGGGACACCTTATGGCCAGGAAGTCTGCCAATTAAAAAGGAAAATGGAAGAAAATCACCTGGCCCTCCAGGGACTGGATGACCTCCAAAAAGAACATCAGAACTCGTTAGAGCACACCAGGAGGGTGGAAGATGCTCTGGCAAGAAAGGAGAAGGCCAGTAGGGATGGGACTCAGGGGGTAACCCTCCTGCAGCAAAGACTGGTCCAGTACTCCAAGACTAACCAGGAAGCACAGAGAGAGAATGAAGCTCTCTGCCAGCACAATGATAGGCTCCAGCAACAGGTAGCTATGCAGGAGAGACTGATAGAGTCTAGTACGGCCTTGATTGAGGAACTGAAAGCACGGGCTTTGGCAGGGCAACAGGTAGCAGGGGCTGATAGAGATGAGGTTCGCTGGGAAAGGGAAACACCTGAGCATAACCTCAGGAGCCCTAGTACCAGAGGCCACCATCTCTCCCAGTCCCTGTACTCTGCCACCCCCAGGTCCCCTGGCGCACAGGAGCCCAGGGCCACGGGGATGGCAGATTACTATCCAGTCAGAAATATGGGGCTCATAGGCCAGTACCCCGCAGGAATGAAGGGGCGGGCATCCGGGTATGGGCACCCAAGTACAGCGCAATTTAGTGGGGAACCCCGGGAGAGTAGGCCCTCTAAGGGCATTCTGAAAACCTCTGCCCAGTTAGGTCAGTGGGGGGGGTACCCATCAAATCCGGGCAGCAAGGAGGAATCTGAAGACTCCCCTGAGCATCACAGGGCACAGGAGACCAGGTACCCACATTCTGCCAGCCATTCCCAGGCTCGCAGAATCCGGGAAAACCTGGAAGAGCAGACGGGCACCTCTGGGAGCAGTGCCTCTGAGTCAGAGGATGAATGGACCAGGGTTACCCGAACCAAGAAGGCCAATAAGGCAAAAAAGGGCCTTGCTTAAGGACCCCTTTAAACAGATCAAAGCAATAGGGAGTGTTATCACCCCTTATCACAAGAACGCCAAGTATTCTGTTTGGGAACACTTGGAGCTCTTTGAGCAAATGATGGAGACTTTCCATTTGAAAGACAGCAGTAGCTGCATTCAGTATGTAAAATGGACATTCTCCCCAGAATAATCCAGTTTCTTCGCAGGGCTGGAGGACCAAAATCATTCCAGACGGTCCACATATAGGGCAGCCATCTTGAAACATTTTTCTGTTCACCGAAATCCCCAAGAGGCTCGCAAGGCAGCCTACAATTTGCAATGTGGGGAGGATCAGGCCCCACAAGAATTTGTGCAGGAGTTGAAGCGTGCCTTTGCGCAGACTACCAAAAGGGTGCGCACTGATAGCAAAGAATTTGTTAACACTTTTGTCCATGCCTTACCCAAATACATCATGACCCAGCTAGTGAGAGATTTTCACGAGAAAAGGTCACTAGACTGGGTCATTGAACAGGCCACCCGGATCTATGAGGTACAGAAACCCATAGAAAATAAAAATAATGCTCAGAAGAGCCCCAAGCCAACCAGCACCCCTGCTGCTGCTAAAGTGGCAGAGGTAAAGGTTGCTCCCATTTTAGATTTGGAGATGGGGGGACTAAAAACCTGCCTGCACCAAATAATCCTGAGCCCAGAAGGCCCTCGGGCCAGTCACAGACATGGAGTCAAGGAGGTAGTCCCACAAATGGGGTCCCTCACACCCCTGACTATGTAAGTCCCTGCTACAAGGGAAACCGACCCATCCTGGGTTATGTGTGGACTCCTCCAGCCCAAGGGGGGGATCCAGCCAAGCACCTAACCCAGGGAACTTCCCTCCTAACTTCCCACGGAGGGCAGAAATTCATCAAATCCTGGGCAGAACATTTTTCGCAGGTATCCACCCAACTTCCAACCCCAAAAATTGTCTCGGGAGGATAGCTCAGCGGCAGCATGCGTGTCTTGGAAGCAAGGCGACACGAAGCAACACAGGTTCGATCCCCGGGTCCGCGCTAAGAAACCTCTGGGTGTTTAAGCGTGTTATAAATACGTAACTAAGACAAAAAAAACCACAATTACGCAACTCAGAACAACAAACAATTCCTGTAACAGCGCCTCGATGCCTGTGGGCTGTGTGAGCGCTTTATAAATAAATAAATAAATAAATAAAAATCATCCATACTTCTTTCCCCAATTCCCTGAGTCCAGGCCACCAAATCCAGGAGAGGGGAGGCCAAGGGTGGAGGGGTACCCAATTCTTCCCAAACCGGGGTACTACCAGAGAAGGGATAGCTACCTTTCCCCGGGATCAGCCCAGGGGAAAAAACAGAGCCCCGTATCAGCCTGAGCGGGTTTCACAGTTAGAGCTCCAGGTCCAAAATATGGCACAGGATCTGGGTCGCATGCTGAGGGTGCAGCAGAACCCTCCAATGGGCATGCCGGCGCAGAATGCCCCAAACTCTGGACCTGGTGCTCCAGAACAATGACGGGGGCAGCACCCCGATAACTCACCGGTTCCTAGGGAGGAGGTGTTAGGGAGAATTCTCTGTTTAGGCTGAATTTCCTAACCTAGTGAGTCCCCCAGCAGCTTTGCTGGATTTCTGGAGTTTGTTTTTTCCATCCTGCCAAGAGTGTGACCCTTTTCCTCTCACTCTTGGACATGTATGTGTGGAATTCCTTTGAATTGTCAATGTGTTCGATGGGCTATGGGGTCTTTTACTCCATAGGGTCTCATAAGTTTTTCTATGTGTGTCACTCCGCACCCTACGTGTCGTGACACGGGGGCACCCTAGCTGGTCCCCCCACCATAGACTCCATACCCGGGGACTGACTACCGTCTCCCCGGGCATGTAAAGTCACCATTGGCTTTACTAGACCTAAATTTGCTAACGGAACTAGTACCAACCATCTTATTGTGGACGTGCTAGTAGGGGTAATTCCATTACTCCTGGATCTGTTACTCGAGGGGGCACTGTCCCGTCCCTCCTCGTCGAGTTTTGGCTGGTGGCAGTGGAAACTACTTGTTATGTTCGACCCCGGGCATAACCCTATGGGATCCGTCCCATTGTTGAAGATTAATACTGTTTTTCGTTAATCTCCAACGTACCACCGATCTACTTATCTTAAATAGGTTTATCGAGTGGTATTTTCTGCCAGAACTCGGGTTGTAAAATGGCGTCTGTGTTTTTCTCTGTGACTCCTAAACCAAAGGTTGAGCCCTTTGTTCCACTTTTGGCGGGCCTCTGGACAGAGACCCTCCAAAGTGGTGCCATTCTGTCTGGGTTACCTCAGGGGTGTGGGAGGGGGTTTAGACACCCTGGACCGAGTTGCCTTGCCAACTCAGGTCGCACTCTGAAGTGATTGGCCCAGGTGGTGAGCCTTCCCGCTCACCACTTAGCATGTGTTGATTGACAAGGTAGGCTGAATGAATGGGGGACGTCTGCATAAAAGCAGGGCTTTGGGACTGGATCTTCAGGAAGTCGCCACTGGACCTAAAGAATCCGACGAGGGTAACGCTGAGTCGACCTGCACGACAACACCTCCGGTGAAGCCCTGCGGAATCATCTCACAATCTCCCGACGACAGAAGAGATCTCCCTGCCGGAGAGTCTCTTTCCCTGGCTGGTGGGGACAACCAGTCTTCTTCTTCTTTGTGCTTTTTGGTCGCCCTGGACGCAGTGGTCGAATTGCCCGTGCAGAGCACCCGGCAACCGGATAGCCACTACTCCTGCACCGTGATCGAAAGGTGGTGCCTTGTGACGAAGCACTCCGCGGCTGGTTTCTTCCCTGGTGGTGCACCGGACATCTTCGCTTCGACGACGAGAGCATCTCTTCTCTTGGCCAAGACCCGTCGTGCATCCACCACCAGGAACAACTGCCCCCGTCGGAGCTGTCTTCCACAACAAGGTACCGTAACCGCCTGGCTTCCCGTTTCGATCGGTTCGTGTGAGGTATCTGATTCCTCTCCGTTCCGTTGGGTTGCCTCCAAGCTTTATTCACTCTTTGTTCTGAACTGGTTCAACCTGTCGCTAACCAATTTGCTAAACAAGACTTGAGTGCATCATCCGTAGAGACTTTCCAGGACATCGTGCCTTGCCTCTCACCTAGTGGGCCTGGCCGCCGAACTGTATGATCTAGTGTGATTAATGCCTTCTTGCCTTGCATTTTTACCCGCTTCAGTACGAACCGTGTTGACTTCATTACCTGCCTTTCTCTTCTCTCCCTTCCTCACTAAATATTCGAGTGTCATCTGGGTTGAGGTATACACCTCTGTCTGAAAATAAGTGGTGCCGTAGAACCTAGAGTTGTCGATATTGTGTTTCGGGGGGTTGAGCTTTATTCCATTCTGCAGAGTAATTGTATTTTGATTTGTTTGCCGTGGTTCACTTTAGTATTTTTCGTAGACGTTCTGTTATTAATAAATAACTTACTATCTTTATACTAAAGCCTGGTTGCGTGTTTACTCGTTTTGCTGCGAAGAATTACCCTATCTTGTATACTCCCTATACTGACCAACTTTTCTTGAGAGAAGTCTGACTGCTCAGCCACAGCTACCAATTGAATCTGTGTGGTACAGACTGCTACCAAGTGGGTTCATCGCAACACCTGTAGTCCTAAATCTTTTGCAGTGGTCCCAGAGGGAACTGCACAGGTTTCCGCCTAACAGGAGGCACAAGGGGAAGGGGGGTGTAAAGCCTGGGAGGAAGCTTCCCTCCCCACTTGTAAACAGCCCCTGAAAACCCATGAACCGGAAACAAAATCTTCTACCCCTGAAGGTCTGCCACCCAAGGAGCAGAGAGGAGGTAGGAGAAACAAAGGACCCAAACAGACCCACTTTGAGGAGGAGGTACAGATCTTCCAATTTGAGGGAGAGAGATCCTCAGAGGATCCTGGGAAAAGCATCTTCTCCTTCAGAGATGGGGGAACTCCTCCCAAAGAAAAATGGGTCCCAAGGGATTCACATCAAGACTGGGTAGATGTGGGGTCTGAGCTAGCGCCGCCCATCATCTCATCCCAGAACCAAGAGCATCAAAATCCCCTGGTTCAAACCCATTCTGGTGACTGCCTCCAAAAAGGGGGGGCGGCCCAGAACCGGAACCAGGGGAACCCAAAACGTCTCCTATTTCTAGTTGCCAACTTTTTCTTTCAGATTCCCAAGACACTCCACCGAATTCTGCCGAAATCTTTTCTCTTTGCATGTCCAAAACCAGAAAATTGCCCCACCAGTTGTCCAAAAATTTGCATTATCTGTGCCCCCTTGAGGAGAAGGAGGGAAGATGCTATGCCCCGGTACAAGTACAGGGGCTTGGTACAATTTTGGCACTGGTGGACACTGGATCCCAAGCTACCCTTCTGTCCAAAAAGGCTTTTGATGAGCTAAATTCAGGAAGGGGGAGAACTACCAAATTCCTCTCACCTCTCCTCCTGGACAACTTCAGAACTTTGACGGGAAGGAAATTCCCGTCGAGGGGACTGCGGATTTGGACATTAAAATTGGGCGACACAAGGTGAAACACCCAGTCATAGTATTGACTCCAGAGGGCACCTCTTGTTTACTAGGGAATGACCTCCTGAGAAGGTTGTCACCCCTAATAGATTGCGTAAACAAGGTCCTCTGGACCCACACTAGCCAACCAATAAAATTAAAACAGAGTGTCAACCATGTTAGTTTAAACGGCACATGCCACATGGTTGAGCAAAAATCCGACCAAGTAGAATTTCACTTCCAGAACAACCAAATTCCAGATGTGACAGTAATAGCAGTAGGACAACAGACTGGTGATGGGGGTCCTCTTTATTTCTGAAAATCAACCTTCCTTCCAGTTTAAGGTGGTATTCCACACTGGAAGGAAACACTCTGAAATTCTTTACCAATCCACAATCCGACCTTCCCACTCCAATAGTCCAGAAAGAAGTGAAATCAGCTCAGAGCCTGGCTGATATTCAGCAAATTGGAGAGCAGTTGTTCATCCCTGTTCAGTTAAATGAAGGGAAGGACTCTGTTCTCGCCTGAGTGTGTGTGAACAACGGTAAGAGCTTTATCAGCGAACCCATGTTCCGCCAAATCCCAAAAGATCCAGCCATTCCCACATTCAAACTGATAGTCAAATGGGAAATGGATCTGGAAGCACCCACTTCCAAACATCTCCTGCCAAGCAGGTGTATGCTCAAAATCTCCATTGGCAACAAGAGCATAGTCCATAATTGTTGGGTTGTGCGAGACGTCACTGCCACCTTTTACTTGGGCAGTGACATTCTCAATCGCTTTGCCATTAGTTTGGACCTAATAAACTTCAAAGCTTGGTCCCGATTAGTGGATAATCCCATGGGCTTTGATGATCCAGAGAAAGCATTTAGGTCAGCTCAATTGCTACCTTATGCAGTTGAAATTCAGATAAAAGAGGAAGTCACCATCCCAGAAAGAACCCGACAATTCTCCCTGGAAGTGAAAGTTAAAAGAGGACAAAAATTGAAAAACCATGATGCTTATATTCATCTAAATGCTTCTCTCCAACGGCAAGGGTTGGGGGTAAACCCAACACCATTAGTCAACATAGAACATGACACCATTCCAATAGAGGTGGATAACAGCGACTTAAAGAGTATTACTCTAGCCGCAAGCACCATTATTGGAATGGCGGTTGATGACCGACATTTTTCCATTGATTTAGGAAATAAACTCTTAGGACCAATCCCCAACGACTGTTTTGACAGTGACAGTAATGACAATACAACACTTGCTGCCCTTATGGTAAGGAAGATGTGACTTGTGACTTCAGAGGGGATGAGGTGATTTTCCAGGTCCATGAGGGCAGCCTTTCCCACCTGAGGCCACCAGTCCAAATCAGCACTCTGACCCGGGACTTCTCCACCCAGCTGGAGGAGGCCGCTGAGATAGCGAAACCAGAAGT
Organism: Ambystoma mexicanum; assembly: GCF_040938575.1. Lineage (NCBI taxonomy): Eukaryota > Metazoa > Chordata > Amphibia > Caudata > Ambystomatidae > Ambystoma > Ambystoma mexicanum. The sequence goes on along the minus strand of NC_090933.1, from coordinate 579,584,611 downwards.
CTTTCCAGGCTTCAGGCAGATGGTTGAAGAGAGAGTCAACCTAGCTGATGCCTGTGTGACTCTGGAGCAGAAGCAAAAGTTGGAACAATTTTTCTTGGATTTTCAAGATCTCTTTGCGGTGGACTCATATGACTGTGGTCGCACCGACATCCACACAACAACAATTCCCACAGACCCTGGCATGGCTCCAGTGTTTGTGAAGCAATATCGCTTGCCTCTCGCATCAATGGAGTCCCTTACTGAAATAATTAAGAACCTTGAGTCCCGGGGATAATCCGTCCAGTCCACAGCACCTTCAATAATCCGGTGCTGGAAATATTGAAACCAAACGGCCAGTGGAGACTCTGCGCCGACCTTAGGGAACTCAACAAACGGGTCCATACTTCCCGATGGCCTCTTCCCTACATTGACCAAGGGCTGGCCCAGATCCAGGGGTCACAGGTATTCACTGCAATAGACCTGACCAATGGAAACTGGACTGTGCCTGTCAGTAGAGAGGACCAATACAAGCTGGCTTTTACCTTTGGGGGCCAGCAGTACACATGGACCCAGACTCCCTTCGGATACCTCAACTCCGGCAATGAATTCAACATTTTCCTACACAAGACCATGCCCGACCTGGGTGCAAGGGGTAACCTGGCTTATGTAGATGATGTCCTCATCAAAAGTTCAACTGTGGAGGAACACATAGCGGAGATCCGTTATGTTCTGACACAGTTGAGGGCCGCTGGAGCAAAACTTTCCTTTCAGAAAGCACAGTGGTGTAGAACCCGTGTTAATTTCTTGGGGCGTGAGATTACTCCTCAGGGACTCTGTCCCCAGTAAAGGAAAGTGGAAGCACTTCAGAACCTGAAAGACCCCACAACTCTGCGGGAACTAAGGAGCCTCCTTGGACTGACTAGTTATAACAGAAAGTTCATTGAGGGCTACGCATAAATCACTAGACCCCTGATTCATCTCTTGAAGGGGGGTCAAGTGGGAATGGGGTCCAGAACAATCAGAGGCAGTAAGACAGCTCAAAAGAAGCCTCTCACAAGCGCCCTGCCTAGCTTACCCTGTCAGAAACAAGGAGTTTTTCTTGGAGACAGGGTTCTCTAATACATGCTTGACTGCAGTTTTATATCAAAAGCATGACAAGGTCAATAAAGTAATCTCCTATGCGAGTAAACCTTTATACTCTGTGGAGGAAAAATTCAACAATTGTGAGAAGGCACTCCTGGCAACGGTGTGGGCATTGAAGAATTACCACCCATTTAACCAGGGGGAACACATCATAGTGGAGACTCCACAACAGCCTCTGCAATATCTCCAAAGTGACAGAATCTGGGCCGGAAATGTGAGTAATTCCCGAATTACTTCCTGGATTCTGTCAATGCAAGGCTTTCCTGTGGAGGTCAGATATGGCCAATACAAGAAGAATCCCCTCGCGCAAGTTCTGGCTGACTTGCATGATTGTGCCAGAGAAAACTGTCTCAAGAACAAAAGTCAAAAATCAAGGATAACATGGAGGCATACCTTAATTCCCCACACAAAGTCTTTGAAGAAGACAAGTGTGAGGGAATGCCCACTGTTTATGTGGATGGATGCTCTTACCATGTTGACAACAATGGGGAAAAAGAACGGTGGCCGGCGTAGGGAATGCATAGGTGAATGAGTCCCCAGAACCCTCTGCTGGGTACAAGATTGGTCCCCCAAGTAGTCAGGTGGCAGAGCCATCCTCACTGCTGTCCAACATCAACTCCACAAACTGGTCATAATCACAGATTCGGATTATTTACGGAACGGGTTTGTGGAACACCTGGTTGATTGCAAAACCAGAGGCATGCTATGTGCTAATAACAAACCCTTGAAACATGGGAAGTTAATCCAAAATATTGATGATCTGGTCACCTCGAATGGGATGACCATCTACTGGAAAAAGATCAAGGGTCATTCCAAAGTAGAGGGACCAGACAAAACTGGAAATGACTTAACTGATCAGCTGGCCAAAACCGGGGCCATCCAAGGGGATCTAATAGAAATTGAGTCCCTGTTGGGAGAAATCAAGGTCACTGCTATCACTAGGTCCCAGACAAATGCTCACAATGATCTTTCAACTGCACAATGGAGTAAGGAGACCCCAGATGCTGATTTGATTACGGCTCAAAAGGGGGATCCAATAATTGGTAAGTTTTACCAACACATTGAGGACCCTGAGAACTTTCCCCTGACGGATACCGATTATATTGGGAAAGAGGACCTCATAGTGTTGATGAAATGTCTAAATATTTTCCGAATCCAAGACGGTTTGTTGTTGGTAAGGAAATCCCAAGCTGGTTATGATCAGTGGGTGGTTCCTACCTCATTCTGAAGCCTGATGTTAAGTCACGCCCATGATGCGGCCACAGACGGTCATAGGGGGTTTCAGACAACACTTGAAATCTTAAGAGAGGTTGCATACTGGCCACACATGGGCAGGACCTTGACCAATACTTGAAGGGGTGTCTTGTGTGTGCACAATTTCAGCCAACATCCCTCACACACCGTGCGCCTCTCCAAAAGAGGGGGATGACACTGCCATGGTCAGATTTACAAGTCAACTTTATCGGGCCTGTGATTCGCTCCTCTAGGGGGAATAAGTACATGTTGATGGTGACATGCTTATTTACTAAATGGGTCGAATGTCTCCCAGCCGCAAACTGCAAGGCAGAAACAGCAGCTGCCCTGATGATCAATCACATCTTTGCGCAGTTTGGCCTACCCCAAAGGATTGAGTCAGACAGAGGTAGCCATTTCACCAGCAAAGTAATGTCAAAGATGTGGGAGATACTGGGGGTTAAAAGGAAGCTACACATTGCTTACCAGCCAGCCTCTTCTGGTGCAGTAGAACGTTACAACAAAACCATTGTGTGCATCTTAAAAAAGTTTGTGGCAGATTCTGGGCCAAGTTGGGATATTCGATTACCTCTCGTCCTAATGGCCATCAGATCTACCCCTTCATCTGCAACTAAAATGTCACCATTTGAGTTGATGACTGGACGCAGATTGGTGCTTCCCCAGCATCTGTTATACAGGACCCAAGAGCAGACATTGATCAATGCCTCCACAACTCATGAGTATGTTGAAAATTTAAGAAAACACCTTCAACATGCTTTTGCCTATGCTCAGCGAAATCTAGAGAAATCAGCCGATAGCATGAAGACCCACTATGACCTGAAGACCACCAGAAAGGAATACAATGTAGGAGACCGGGTTTATCTGTACAATTTCCAAAGGAACCAGGCCAAACAGCAGAAGTTTCTGCCTACCTGGAAGGGACCTTTTGAAATTGTAGACAAGATGTCACCAGTCGCCTAAAAGATCTGCATCCCCAAAGGCAGTTTGTCGGAGGGGGAAGACAAGTGGGTCCATATTAATCAGCTAGAGTGTTGCCATCCAAGGCACACTCTGCAGCAACTGGAGCAGTCCTCTGGAACCCCAGAGGAGGCCGCTCCAGAACAATAAAAAATTCCAACCCTAAAATATCCCACACATAGTCCATAAAATATTATGATAGGAATGCAAATGTCTCCTGATTTATAAAATGTATATGTTCACCCCACTACATTACTAGTGGTGGGGAAATGTCTATGAATATGGTTCTGCCGCTTTGCTTTGTCATCCTAGGAGAGATAAACCATGGAGACTGACCAAGGAGGACGACCCGGGGACCGGGAGCAAAGATCCAAGGGGCCCGGAGTACCACCCAATACTCCCATCAGGACCGGCGAGGAGAACTAATCAATCCACCCTGATGGAGGAAAAGATGCTGAACTTTGCCATCTGCGGAATCAGAAGAAAATGAGGCTAACATCCCAGTCTTGCAAGTTCCATTGATGGAAAATCAAGGTCATCGCTAGAGGGGGGCTTGTGGGATGTTTTCACCCACGCATCCAAGCCCTACAACATCGCTGGCAGCAGAAACATTAGAGTGGCCACCGGAAAGCATGCTGCTCACCAGAAATCATCCAAAAATGCACAGTAAAAATGAAAAATAGGCTTCCACCCACTTTTGCCTATATTAGTGAGCACAGGAGGTCACTGCCTAAAACCACCATTGGGCTACGCACACAGTAGCCTGAAACCACTTGGGAATAGCAATACTGATTGCCAAAAGCAACCCAGAGCTGTTTGGGAATTCATTTTCTTGATCGTCAAAATTGCTAAAATCATGGCTCACAAAACCACCAAAAGGATACAACTTCTTGTTGGGTGTTCTACATTACTTCACAGCAGAATCCACATCAGTACAATATCAGTGAGAATACTATGCTACCAAGCTAAATCCCTTTTTTAAAGACATTTAATTTAAGACAGCTGTCAAAAATGGGTGCAATACCGATGCTCGCCACTGACCGGCGCTGGTGATCTAAATTCTGACAGGAGACCTGTATTTCAGAAGTTAAACAGTAACCTGAGTTAGCTGAGACTTCAAAAGGCTTGCTTTTCTATGAGAACTCTTCACACCTAGTCTTCTCAGCAACAAGGCAGGAAATCGTATGGTCATGTTAATTAGATGGAGAGTGGCACCCTGGACTGATGCTCTGCTAGCAGGAACACAAGACAATAGACTATTTCAATTGAATAAAATATGCTGATTTTGGGTGTAACTGTCCACACTGCTCTAGGAAAAACAAGACATGTGACCTCTGAGTCAAACCAATGGGTGTACTGAGGTGAAGGCAAATATATGTTTTATAAGAATACTGATAACTAATTGTAACCTGCTGATATAAATGTACAATTTGAGATTCTTAAAATGACACCTTCAATCACAGTTCAAGACTAAGGGCCTCATCATGACTTTGGCAGTAACCCTTAAATCCGGCGGTTGCGCTATTACCGCCAGATTTAAGGGTCCGCCAAATAAGGACTTCAGCAGATTTAGCCCCAGCTCTTCTCTGTTGGGGGAAATCCACCGGAAATTCGTGCTATTACGGCCGGTGGGAAATCTGCCGGCGGTAAGAGTGCACATTTTCCCCATTGAGCCCAATGGGGAATGGGCAATTCCCGAATGGGCTCAATGGGGAATGGGGAATTACATTACCGCCAAACTCATGATCCGGCGCTATTAGCGCCGGGGAGTACGGCAGTAGGGCTAATACCACCGGCGTTACCGCCCAACTCGTGATGAGGCCCTAAGGTGGACGCCGTGGGATGTTCTGAGGCCAAGCCCCGTAATTAGTAATATTGTAGACACTGTGTTTGTACTAGAAAAATGAAAACTTACAGTAATATGCGCAGAGGGGGGTGTACCTCTGTGTAAGATTTGGTGCAAAACCAATATTGCGAAACCCACTAAAATCACGAATAAGTTGTCATTTCTTAACCGAAGCTCTTAAAAAGATCAGGGTTGAACAGAGACCTGTCTTAAGTAATCTGTGATGTGTACATGTATTCTCAACAACTTGTGTATCTGGGAAGCATGTTTGATTATGAAAAATTGATTTTCTTGGGAAACCAAAGGGGAGTGTTCTTTCCTTCAGCCATAAAGATGATACCTGATGACTCATTCTGACTCACTACTCCCTTCTCCAGTCAGAGGACAGTAAATCATTTAACCTATCAGGATCCTCAGAGGGTTGGGCATAGAAAGTCAGCCTCCACACCCCCTTTGAGAACACATAAAAAGAGACTGCTGAGACCCAGATGGACACACTCATTTTTCCACTACTCATCGATTCCTGTGCAGCACGGTGCCCGACTATATCCAGACAAAGACTCCAGACTCCTGAGGCTCCAGATTCCAGACAGACTCCAGAACCAAAACTCTAGAACCCAAACTCTAGAACCTTGGAGAAGCAGAGGCCTAATCCACAAGCTGAACTCTTCTCAGCAGGCCTCAGAATCCAGCAACCTAACCAAACTATTCAACAGCCTTGCCGTGCTGTTTGCTTCTAGCCCAGATCCCTGTGCCAGAACTGAGATCCAGAGAAAGCAGAGCTGTATCCAGAACCCATCAGATCCAGTTCAAGAGGCCGACCAGACCAGACCGCCGTGCAGTGCTGAACGCAGAACCTAGAGGGCCTGAGACCTGTCCGGTGGCGAGAGAACCGCAGCCCGAACCCTTTGACCAGATCTTTGACGAGGCGCATTCCCTTCCAAGAAAACTAGGAGTGAGTATCTATTCTAGAACTGTGCATAGTCATCTCTTAGTCTAAAGTAATCTTATCCCATCCATTTCAACCTGTCCAGAACTGCATCGAAATCGTGTGTCCATTCTGTGATTTCAAATCTGTAAAAGCGTCATCTGTCATTCTGAAATCTTGACTTTATTTTTGAAAATCTACCTCCACAAAAAACATCCGTATCTTTTGAACCACACGTCCTAGAAGCGAGATCTAACTGTCATTTTAAAGCTAAGATCCTAAGCTGTCCAGCCAAACCAAAACCATTCCTTATTTTCCGTAATCGCAATATACACATGCAGAAAATGTGCCTCGAATTGAAAATTAGCTTCATTTCACCACTTGTAAAAATAGCTGCTTCTTGCTTTCCACTGCTGAAATTCATTTTCAACCTGATAATCACTCATGAGTCATTGCTAGTGTTGACCTGTACCAATTCAAAGTAGCTATCTCCTACCCTGAATCTCCTTTAGTGAATTAAAATCATTTTTAGCATATTTTCACTTCATTGCAATCACATTTAAAAGTATTTTGCCTGTTTAAAATCATACCGGTTTTCTCTAAGCTTGCTGGGGGGAACTGGAACTGAACTGCATTTGATTGTATTCTGGAAACCTGTGTGCCCTCCTTTCCATCTCTCCATATTGCATAGGAGGGGAGTGAGTAGTCACAGCGGAAAAAGTGATTATCTTATCTTCTGATTGAATTCATATCAAGTTTATTTCTGTGTTGCATTCTTTCTCATCTTTCATTTCCTTGAAACCATACAAAGCCTTCTTTGCTACCTTATTCTTTCTACACCAACTCCTAAGTGATTAAAGAATTGTGCTATTGTAATATTATCCATTGTTGAGCACTATTATATTCATAAGTGTGCCATCAAATATTAATTTATTCATAAAAGTGTGATATATATATTGTTTTACTCCTCAAGTAAATCTTTTAATTTGCAAAACAAACTTACGTCTTGGCTCAGTGAGGTCAGGGGTATTCAAAGAGAGGGGCGTTATATAAGGGTTTATCATCCAGATTCAAAGAATTTGACATAAAAATATATTAATAAGGGCTTCCATTGGGCATCCCAGACTAGGCTTTGACTTAGTTGGATTGCTGGATTGAAGTCACTTACAGAGGATGGCCCTTGCCAAGGTCTATAGGGCTATTAGCACATTGTGGTAATAGCAATACATGTTTTGGAGTTTACGCAGTGAAGTAAAAACGTTACTGTTACAGTGAGTAAAGTAAATAGACAAACAGATGTGCTTTTATTTTGTAGCATTTAAATAAGTTTGTCATCATAAATTAAGCATTTAAATTGCAGACTTCATTATATTGCAGCAGGTTTTACATAGGCATGCATTAGGTGTCATGTAAAAGTAAAGAATTTCTCTGTAAGAAAGTCAAAACAATTTTCCATGTTTTAGCTGTGTCTTTGCTGTTTTTAACTGGTAGTTAGAGCAAAAAGTGTTTTGCCTGAAAATTGCATTGGATGTTTGCTTTTGAACACAGAAAGTTCAGCATGCTGTCAATAAAAGTAATTACTGAATGCCCTTCGAAAATTCTGATTGGCTGGGACGTGGCCAATAACGATCTCAATGTGCTAATAAAATGTAATTCATTTTCAGGAAAATATGAATGAGCTACGAGATTAAGCGTAGGATCAATTTCGAATGCTCACTATGAATAAATCATGAATTTCGATGTAGCATGTGGACTTGTATAGCTAAAAGAAATAGATTGAATAATCCAATTACCTCTATGAACCTGCAGCTCCAGATGTATACTCATTCAAGACAAAAAAGGTACTTCTTGTTTGTGTTACATTAACAGTACAAAATAAACTAGTAAACAGTCCTTCTCACTCTATCCACCAGTCCTCTGGAACTCCATCTCAGTGGCATTCCGGACTGCTCTAAGTTTCCTTCAGTTTAGGAAAGAACTGAACACCTGGCTCTTCCAACAACACCTTAGTGTAACCTAAATTCTGGGTATCTTGTAAACACTACACCCCATCTGTATATTCGACAGTGGTGATAATTATTAATGTTTACTTACATTCTTGCTACTCATGATTTGCTCCAGAGCTAGGTTTGCGTTATAAAAATACATAATAGTAATGGTGCTGGTAAAAGATCATCACGTATTAGAATATGATTGGATAGTGGGCAGGCGGGGTATTTGTGCTTCTAAAGTTAGCAGGACTAATGTGTGTCCAGTATCAAGCCATTCAACTGACACATTTAAGTAAACGCTATTGGCAGACCTCATAATTCTAAAACAAGGGGGGTTGTCCTACCCTCTATGGATCTTAGGGGTGCGCAGGGTAGGTTCAGTGCACACTGGTTTTAGACCCTTACGGGTGCCCATGCAGTTTGGGCAACCGTTGAAAGAAACAGCATGCTTGCTGCTGTCAAACAGATATCTCTAATACAATATTCATGTACAAAATTCCAATTCTTTTATGCAAAATTGCAGCTTTTTATTAATTAGCTGATGCTTATTTTCTTTGTGCAAAGCATTTTAGTAGACTTATTATGTATGACAATCTATAATGTCCATTGTGGAACACAAAAGCATAGTTAAACAATCACTGTGACATAAATGTAAAGGTCAAAGGGATGGTAAATAAAACATTCATTTGTACATTTTAACTGGCAGTTTGTTTGTAAGAAAAAATGTGCCAATGAATGTAGAAAACACAGGATGAAAGTGCAGATGAAGGAGACGTTGGAAATCGTCTCCTATGCCCGGCTAAAGTCTGACCTCATATTTGGTCTACGTCTGGGTGTGATATTAGGAAATTAAAATGCAGCACAGGATGAGAGCCTGATAGTATTTTAGGGAAGTGTACTGCTGACGTTTCGGCAGAAATGGATGGTAGCCTTCTTCTGGGGCCAAAGAAAGTCAGGAGACTCTGTGTTAAGAAAAACAGAAAAGGTAGAGAAAGTATATAAGAGAGTACAGTTAAAACAGCAACAGCTTGCTGATGAGGGTCAATGTGGAGCATTAAATGCTAAAAACAAATCCTAAAATCGGTTCCAGGGACAAGCTCCACTCACCACTGGTCGTGCGTCCAGTTGGAGCGGATGAACGCAAGGGGTTTCATCATAGGGCAGTTGGAGAGGCGGAAGTAGCCTGTGTGGGCGTAGGTGGAGTGGATGGCCGGGATGCTGGCAGGCGCCCTGTGGAAAAACAATGCCGGAACCTCGGGGTGGATAGCGGGGTCGGGTGCAGGTCCGCGAGAGTAGAACCTGTGAGGTATGAGAGAGAAGAAAAGGGGAGGGAAAGGAGGAGGGATGGGAAAGAGGAGGAGGGTATAATGCATAGGTCATTGGATGCGAGTGGGGGCGCAGAACAAGCAAGCAAAACAATGCAGAAAAGTGCTTTATAGTGTGGAAACAGGGGGAGGCAAATAGTACCTGAAACTGATTGGTGGGGTCCCACCAGGATGGAGCAGGGGACCATCTCACGAGCAGTCGGGGAGCGAAATCATCCAGGCTGGATGGCTCTGAAGAGAAAGAGCGTCTGGTGCGCCCTGTGGGGTGAATATGAAGAGAAAATGAGGGTCAGGTAAGGATCCGTGTAAGGGCCTGTAGGGCCGAGAAGGAGCGACGCTCTCAAGAGGCGGGTGAAGCGACCGACAGCCTAGCCGTATTGAAGTGTAGATGGGCATACCTGCAGTCAGTCGAGGCGAGCAGAACTTGGACCGGGGTCTCGAAATGGCGCCTGTGCTGGCTCTGGAAAAGAGAGCTGCGCGTGCGCTCGAGATTAGTGTCTCGTGTGCACGTAGCCGTAGCTGCACAGTGTCCCGCGGGTAGTGTCTCCGGCTAGGCTCACTGCTGCGGGAGCAATGCGGGATGGTGCGAGGGTCTCACCCATAGCATCGGAGAAGAGCTGCCCCGGGGTCAGCTGATCCGTGAGAAGGACACGAGGGGGTGATGTGCGCCAGGTATGTGCTCTGGGCACAGGAAGGGCGTGGGAGGATAGGTGTGGAACGGGGAAGGAATCCGGCGTGGGTTGAAGCGCTGGAATAAGATGAGCCACGCACTTGAGGGGGAGAGGGGATGGAACGCGGCATGTCATTGGCCATGCGGCTGGAAGTTAAAAGTGGACAGTACGGCTGGTGTGTGAGAGAAATAAATACACCACGGGAGATAAAATGTGAAAAAATGACAAACCAGTGGCCGGACTGAGTGCGAGATCAGTGCTGATAAAAGGGTATTCACGTCTTGTGTGGCAGGGGGAGGGAAAATCTTGGCCCAGGGGTGATGCCGGAGTGGGGACTGCCAGTCATCAAAAGACACATATGAGGACACAAGATCTGAAAATGCCAGAAAGTGTAAACATGTCTGTAAAAAGCAAATGAGTTCAAAAAAGGTTCCTGGATATGCAGGCACAATGATCTGCGTCAGATGGTCAGAGCAGAGTGTACATCATATGCAGTACAGAGTTATAACAAAAGGTCATACATGTAACACAAGAATACATCATATAAAATGCAGAGTTATACTTCAAGTCACGCCTCATAGAAGAAAACTGGTGGTGGATGACACCATGAATATGCGCATATGTCCAGGCGCACAAGGGCGTGTAACAATGTCTAGAAGCATAGTAGAAAATGGTCTCTGTTGCATGTAAGTGCAACGGATATGACAGAGAGCAGAGCCGAGAAGGGGCTCAAGTATGTAGTCACTGGGAAGGGAATATCATAATTCTGCAGCATTAATATCATAGCAAGGCATATCTATGGTACAAAGGGGCCACACCATTATTAGTGCACAACATGTGCCTTGCATTTGGCATGTAGAGAGGGGTGAGGACAGACCAGATGCTTTATAGTAGCCATATTATACTACTGGTGGTACCAGGATTGTCCCTGTAACTGCTTTCCTCTGTTTTGGACATTTAAAACAGTCTTCTAATTATTAATATTTTATTTGTAAAAACAAAAAAGCATTGGTTGCATAATGACTGTGGACCTGAACATTTAGATCCATAGAAAGGCTACCTCTCATGGTTCTCTGGCAAGGCAGTGGCAGACCTCCACAGTTACTAAACCGTGTGGCTAATTTCTATCCTACGTGTGCATAAGCTTCTATCCCATATGCTGTTGTAGTATTTGAAAACTGGTAAACAAAAGCAACAAAATAAAATAAAAATACAATTCAAAAATACATTGGGGAGGTGAGATTTGAACTCACCTCACAAGGATGCTCCCTTTTTGGAGCTGAATGTACAAATCACTTCACAACCAATGCCACAACCATGAGGCTTGTCAAAGCTAGGCGTATAATCATTCATAACCATTCACTTGGTTCACCCCAAAAATATGCAGGAGTAGTGTGGTTTCCTTCTAGCGGCACAGTGGAAGTGAGCAGGATAGGACTTGGACAACAAACGGGCCCGGGCAACAAAGGAAAAGTTTGCCACAAACAAAAAAGTGGCCCACATTTAGAATGCCTCACATTCATGACTCTTTACAACAAACCACCTGGGAAGATGGTGGAGGGGAAACGCCACATGCAATTACACCTTCCATATGTGTTAGGCAAGATTGTATGTAGTTACCCTGTGGGAGGCTACACCAACCCTGTCCTCTTGGCAATAGGTAACACAACCTTTAGTATAGGCCTGTACTACAGTTGGTAGAGTGACTGAGAAGCCAGAGGTGTCAATGTGAGCTGCAGAGTTGTAACATAGAGATTCACAGGGACATGTATTCAAATATCACTTATACTCAAGGTTTCTTGATTAAAATAATTATTTATTGATTTAACACTTAGTTTTACAGTAAGCCTTCTATAGAAGGGAGCAATATACAACACTTAAATATACTTCAACAATACACTCCTTCAGTTCAGTTAAGTAAGTAGATACCCTTTTGGGATGTCACACACGCACTTCCTACACCCTGAGGAGACTTCAATTGCTAGGACATTGTGGACATTAATGTATCACTGTTTACACTTAAAATACACTACTGAAGTTATCGCAAAAAAGGAAAAGATTAGGGAAGGCAACAAAGGTTAACAAGTTTCTTCAAACCGGAAAGTACTTCACAATTCCCCATTGAAATGTAGGTTAACCCTTTCCCAGCTATACAGGTAAGGTATATATGACATTTTGGAGGGACAGTTAAACACAAAGTCATAGGGTAAGAAGAGTCTTCAGGGAGCCAGGGCAGCCAATGTCAATTGAGCAAAGTCTAGGGGAGCTGAGGCACTTCTTGAGGATAGCACAGATGTCTTGCACAATGTTAAAGAGAGTTGTTGTAGCAAAAAGAATCACTGTTGGGCCACAAGCTGGCAGGCTTGTGAGAGGCAAAGATGCAAGCAACTCTGTAAAAGACAGCAAATGCAAGTCTCCAGTGAGAAGAAGCAAGCTACACAAAACCAGAGGTAAGTACCCCTAGTTACACAGTACCTTGTGTCTAAAGAAAAGTTTGCAGCTGTCCTCTGTTCCTGTTGTAGTCCTGCAGATCATATTGTTCCTGAGCCTCAGTCATGGGGACAAGCAGGAGGATGTGCTGAGACTCGTGCACTATGGTTTGAAGGTCGGCGGCAGCAATGGGCACAATTCAGATCAGCAGCACATTGCGTTTTCAGCTACTCGCAAATAGCACCACAGCGGTTCTCGGACAACTTGTGGACTTTCATTGCTTCTGGGGTCCAGCACTCTGTTGTGGTGGCTCAGACTGGTTAGTCCTGCTTCGAGGGGGTCCGGAGGATCTTTCTGAGCTCGGGTCTGGCTTAAAAACTATGCACTCAATTCTGCTCTTCCTGTCCCCTGGCACTCGGTTCCAGCCACAGCAAAGAAGTGCAGCCAGCAGGGAGAGGGCACACCAATGGTCCAGGGGGGTGCTGCAAGCTTCTCTTCCAGTTTCTTCTTTGGTTCTTTCATCCAGTGGTCAACTCGGCCTTCCTTGCAAAAGACCTTGCCTTTTATGCAAGTTTCTCCCATTCATTTACAGCCTAGCTGTCACTCACACAGGAGGGTGGCTGACCTTTAAGGACAGCCAGCTGGCCAATCACATATGAGTGCATTCCTGTAACCAAGGATCCTAAGCACAGGGAGTTTCGAGAACCTCACTCACTTCCTATACTGCCAGATATGCTGGTGCCAGGGGCAGGCTTCACCAGTGTTCCCTCCAAAGACAAATCGAACAAAGGGACCAAACCTAATTTGGCGCGCAGAGTATTAACTCAAAAAGGATCTTTCCAAAAAGAAATGGCAAAAAAAGAAGACCCCTCCAGCACTCTATGTAAGATAGTGTGTGCTGGGTCTACAAACAGAAAAAGGTAAGTAAAGTCAATTTCACTTTGCTACTCTTAAAAATAGTAGGTTATTCAAGAGAAGGTATTTAAAACTTTGAGAAATCCAAAGGACGTCTTTGTGACACTGCACTGAGGGTGCTGTGTGTCACAATGCAAAAAGATGATGCGTGTGGAGTTTGTCAGACTACAAACCAAAGGAAACACAGAGTCCAAATAGAATAAAAGTACACGAGAGAGTGGGCAAAAGGGCTCACTCACTTCAGAGTTAAAATTAAAAGTCCTACAGTCCAGCAAAAGAGCTGGGGTCTCTAATGTAGAAGGGAATTAACACAGAAATGAGAATTCTCCCTAACAACATGCACTGTTACCAGAGAAAAGAGGGTAAAAAAAAAACAAAATGTATTTATTTATTTGCCTTGCATTTGGCATGCAGAGAGGGTTGAGAACAGACCAGATGCTTTATAGTAGCCATATTATACCATTGGTGGTACCAGGATTGTCCCTGTACCTGCTTTTCTCTATTTCGGACATTTAAAACAGTCTTCTAATTGTAAAAACAAAAAGGCATTGGTTGCATAATGACTATGGACCTGAACATTTAGATCCATAGAAAGGCTACCTTTCATGGTTCTCTGGCAAGCCAGAGGCAGACCTCCACAGTTACTAAACCGTGTGGCTAATTTCTATCCTACGTGTGGATAAGCTTCTATCCCATATGGTGTTGTACCATTTGAAAACTGGTAAACAAAAGCAACAAAATAAAATAAAAATACAATTAAAAAATGCATTGGAGAGGTGAGATTTGAACTCGCCTCACAAGGCTGCTCCCTTTTTGGAGCTGAATGTGCAAATCACTTCACAACCAATGCCACAACCATGAGGCTTGTCAAAGCCAGGCGTATAATCATGCATAACCATTCACTTGGTTCACCCCAAAAATATGCAGGAGTAGTGTGTTATCCTTCTAGCGTCACAGTGGAAGTGAGCAGGATAGGACTTGGACAACAAACGAGCACGGGCAACAAAGGAAAAGTGGCCCACAAACAAAAAAGTGGCCCACATTTAGAATGCCTGAGATTCATGACTCTTTACAACAAACCACCTGGGAAGATGGTGGAGGGGAAACGCTACATGCAATTACACCTTTCACATGTGTTAGGAAAAGATTGTATGTAGTTACCCTGTGGGAGGCAACACCAACCCTGTCCTCTTGGCAATAGGTAACCCAACCTTTAATATAGGCCTGTACTACAGTTGGTAGAGTGACTGAGAAGCCAGAGGGGTCAATGTGAGCTGCAGGGTTGTAACATAGAGATTCAAAGTGACATGTATTAAAATATCACTTATACTCAAGATTTCTTGATTAAAATAATTATTTATTAATTTAACAGTCAGTTTTACAGTAAGCCTTCTCTAGAAGGGAGCAATATGCAACACTTAAATATACTTCAACACTACACTCCTTCAGTTCAGTTAAGTAAGTACATACCCTTTTGGGATGTCACACACACACTTCCTACACCCTGAGGTGACTTCAATTGCTAGGACATTGTGGACATTAATATATCACTGTTTACACTTAAAATACACTACTGAAGTTATGGCAAAAAAGGAAAAGATTAGGGAAGGAAACAAAGGTTAACAAGTTTCTTCAAACCGGAAAGTACTTCACAATCCCCCATTGAAATATAGGTTAACCCTTTCCCAGCTATACAAGTAAGGTATATATGACATTTTGGAGGGACAGTTAAACACAATGTCATAGGGTAAGAAGAGTCTTCAGGGAGGCAGGACAGCCAATGTCAATTGAGCAAAGTCTAGGGGAGCTGAGGCACTTCTTTGAGATAGCACAGGTGTCTTGCACAATGTTAAAGAGAGTTTTTGTAGCAAAAAGAATCACTGTTGGGCCACAAGCTGGCAGGCTTGTGAGAGGCAAAGATGCAAGCAACTCTGTAAAAGACAGGAAATGCAAGTCTCCAGTCAGAACAAGCAAGCTACACACAACCAGAGGTAAGTACCTCTAGTTACACAGTACCTTGTGTCTAAAGAAAAGTTTGCAGCTGGCCTCTGTTCCTGTTGTAGTTCTGCAGATCCTATTGTTCCTGGGCCTCAGTCATGGGGACAAGCAGGAGGATGTCCTGAGACTTGTGCACTATGGTTTGAAGGTCGGGGGCAGCAATGGGCACAATTCAGATCAGCAGCACATTGCGGTTTCAGCTACTCGCAAATAGCACCACCGCGGTTCTTGGACATCTTGTGGACTTTCATTGCTTCTGGGGTCCAGCACTCTGTTGCGGTGGCTCACGCTTGGTTAGTCCTGCTTAGAGGGGGTCCAGAGGATCTTCCTGGAGCTCGGGTCCGGCACTCTATTCTGGTGTTCCTGTCCCCTGGCACTCGTTCCAGCCACAGCGAAGTGCACCCAGCAGGGAGAGGGCAAACCAATGGTCCAGGGGGGTGCAGCAAGCTTCTCTTCCAGTTTCTTCTTTGGTTCTTTCATCCAGTGGTCAACTCGGCCTTCCTTGCAAAAGACCTTGCCTTTTATGCAGGTTTCTCCCATTCATTTACAGCCTAGCTGTCACTCAAACAGGAGGGTGGCTGTCCTTTAAGGACAGCCAGCTGGCCAATCACATTTGAGTGCATTCCTGTAACCAAGGATCCTAAGCACACAGAGTTTCAAGAACCTCTCTCACTTCCTACACTGCCAGATATGCTGGTGCCAGGGGCAGGCTTCACCATTGAATCCCGCCAAAGACAAATCAAACAAAGGGACCAAACCTAATTTTGCGCAGAGTGAATCTCAAGAAGGATCCTTCCAACAAGAAATGGCGAAAAAAGAAGACCCCTCCAGCACTCTATGTAAGATAGTGTGTGGTAGGACTACAAACAGAAAAAGGTAAGTAAAGTCAATTTCACTTTACTACTCTTGAAAACAGTAGTTTATTCAAGAGAAGGTATTTAAAACTTTGAGAAATCCAAAGGACGTCTCTGTGACACTGCACTGAGGGTGCTGTGTGTCACAATGCAAAAAGATGATGCGTATGGAGTTTGTCAGACTCCAATCCAAAGGAAACACAGAGTCCAAATAGAATGAAAGTACACGAGAGAGTGAGCAAAGGGCTCACTCACTCCAGAGTTAAAATTAAAAGTCCTACAGTCCAGCAAAAGAGCTGGGGTCTCTAAGGTAGAAGGGAATTCACACAGAAATGAGAATTCTCCCTAACAACATGCACTTTTATCAGAGAAAAGATGGTCAAAAAAACCAAAATGTATTTATTTATTTGCCTTGCATTTGGCATGCAGAGAGGGTTGAGAACAGACCAGATGCTTTATAGTAGCCATATTATACTATTAGTGGTACCAGGATTGTCCCTGTACCTGCTTTTCTCTATTTCGGACATTTAAAACAGTCTTCTAATTATTAATATTTTATTTGTAAAAACAAAAAAGCATTGTTTGCATAATGAGTGTGGACCTAAGCATTTGGATCCATAGAAAGGCTACCTCTCATAGCTCTCTGTCAAGCCAGTGGCAGAACTCCACAGTTACTAAACGGTGTGGCTAATTGCTATCATATCTATGTGTGCATAAGCTTCTATTCCACATGTTTTTGTACTATTTGAAAACTGCAACTGTTACCAAAAGCAACAAAATAAAATAAAAATACAATTAAAACATACATTGGGGAGGTGAGATTTCAACTCATCTCACAAGGATGCTCCCGTTTTGGAACTTAATGTACAAATCACTTCACAACCAATGCCACAACCACGAGGCTTGTTACAGCCAGGCGTATAATCATGCATAACCATTCACTTGGTTCACCCCAAAAATATGCAGGAGTAGTGTGGTTTCCTTCTAGCGTCACAGTGGAAGTGAGCAGGATAGGACTTGGACAACAAACACGCCTGGGCAACAAAGGAAAAGTGGCCCACAAACAAAAAAGTGGCCCACATTTATAATCCCTGAGATTCTTGACCCTTTACAACAAACCACCTGGGAAGATGGTGGAGGGGAAACTCTACATGCAGTTACATCTTCCACATGTGTTAGGCAAAATTGTATGTAGTTACACTGTGGGAGGCTACAACAACCCTGTCCTCTTGGCAATGGGTAACCCAACCTTTGGTATAGGCCTGTACTACAGTTGTTAGAGTGACTGAGAAGCCAGAGGGGTCAATGTGAGCTGTAGGGTTGTAACATAGAGATTCACAGTGACATGTATTCAAATATCACTTATACTCAAGAGTTCTTGATTAAAATAATTATTTATTAATTTAACAGTCAGTTTTACAATAAGCCTTCTACAGAAGGGAGCAATATGCCACACTTAAATATACTTCAATAATACCCTCCTCCAGTTCAGTTAAGTAAATAGATACCGTTTTGGGATGTCACACACACACTTCCTACACCCTGAGGTGACTTTAATTGCTAGGAAATTGTGGACATTAATATATCACTGTTTACACTTAAAATACACTACTGCAGTTATGGCAAAAAAGGAAAAGGTTAGGGAAGGAAACAAAGGTTAACAAGTTTCATCAAACTGGAAAGTACTTCATAATCCCCCATTGAAATGTAGGTTAACCCTGTCCCAGCTATAAAAGTAAGGTATATATGACAATTTGGAGGGACAGTTAAACACAAAGTCAGGGGGTAAGAAGAGTCTTCAGGGAGCCAGTACAGCCAATGTCAATTAAGCAAAGTCTAGGGGAGCTGAGGCACCTCTTGAAGATAGCACAGAAGTCTTGCACAATGTTAAAGAGAGTTTTTGTAGCAAAAAGAATCACTGTTGGGCCACAAGCTGGGAGGCTTGCAACTCTGCAAAAGGCAGCAAATCTAAGTCTTTAGTGAGAACAAGCAAGCTACTCACAAACAAAGGTAAGTATTGTGGGATATTTTGACCCACTCAGCTGAGCTGTGTTACATCACTTTACTGCATTGGTGCAAGAAACAGCACAAAATGGCTGCACTGACCCCTGTGCACACCAAGATCCCTAAACTGTGCTTTGCAATAACCAAAAAATGGCTGCACCACCCTGCGAACACACATTTCATGTGGAGCGGAACAGAGTACTCACTGCAGGAGTATGCTAGTGTGCTCTGCATCCTTTTACATGGAGACAAGTGAAAGAGGCAGCATCATTGTGCTGGAAACCCAAAATGCCTGCTTTTCAACCTTAAAAAGTACTGTTTTGGCGCTAAATCTATCATTTCTACTGAAACACTGTGATTAAAGGGCCTTGCAATGCCCAGGATCATTCTTGAGTCTCAGAGGAACCGGGCCTCATTTGAATGACAGCTCCTTCAAAAAGTATCTTTGGAAAAGCAACCAGGGACTTTGTTTTTCATTTTCCACGGGAAACATGGCTATTTCTTTGCAGCAGTATCTAAAGAATCAGCTGTCCAGAGAAAGACTCTAAACAAATGCTTGATACATTTATCCATGCTGCAAAAGATTCCAGCACTTAAGGGAAGGACTAGAGCTGACTAAAATGTGTATTTGCTGTAGATGAAAACCAAATTTAAAAGAAATACATTTAATGTGCTGTTTCCTGAATGAAGAACAAAATCGCCTATTTTTAAAGTATGTTATTGTGTAAAGGCTTGATTATTTAAGAATGTAAAAGGATTTGCTACTGTTAAAAATCCACCTATACACTGTTTAATTCCATAGGTTTAAAGTAAAGATTTAAAAGGTCAAACTCAAAGCTAAACACAGTCTGAATTGGTAAACTATATTAAAACAAAACCTGCTCTGCAAGTTGCTAGCCCTGAGAAAGGGTGACCCCTCAACTGCTGGAACAGGAAAAGGCTAATTGCTAGATTGGAGGCTTTGAATACCCAGGACAATGGGACTTTTCAAGTCACATTAGACATTCGTCTTTGCCCCAGGCTAAGACAATAGCAGGCTAAGACACACACCCTTCCAGTGGGAGGGGCAGGACGCTTCAATCACAAGGGAGATTCCCCTCATTCTGCTTCAAAGTGATTGACATTTGCTTGCACTTAGGAAAAAGAAAAAAAACGGAAAAGTGCATTTGATGTTTAAAATGCCTATTTTGCAACTGAACTTTCAAGACATTTAACTTTGCCACAAGAATGAGGAAAAAATCTGAAAGTGGGTAGGTTTAAATCTAATTTTATGCTGTTCATTTGAAGACTTGGTAGGACTCATAAGGAACAGACGTTATGAAGAATGACCGATTGTGTGGAAATTATTAATGTTGCAAACATAACATTGTCTGCACATATCCCTGGGGTAATTGTGCATCTATGTACAAAAATGGGAAGTGTTAGGCCAAATCTTTCATGGTTAAAATTGCCAAAATGTCGCAGAAAGACTAAACCAGGTCCCACAGACTTGGGATTTGGATTTAAATGTGACCCACAAAATACGTAACCTGTGTATCTGATTTTCTCAGAGGTTCTAAATGCATAAATATGTATTTGTGCAAAAGTTAGATTGTGGTCCCAATAGCTAGGGGAGGTTTCTAGACTGTGTAAAAATCATCCCACAAACATGACATCCTTTTCTGTCATCCAATCAGTGGAAAGCAAGGCAGAGTGTATGCTTTTGCCCAATCCTAGCATTAGGGGTGTGGACAGTAAGACTGCCGCTGCCATATACTTTAGTGATGTCATTTGGCACGGTAAATAGGGGAACCTCATAGCACACAGACACACTGATTCCTGACTTCTTCCTGATTTTCTGCGTGGCGCCCTGTTCCTGATTTCTCCATCCTTGATCCTGATTCCTGATTTTCCTTACAAAGCCAAGGCCTCAGCATTGCTGAGCTCCTTTTTCAGCTAGGCCCAAACTCTGAAGCAATCCCAAAACCCCAGGGAAGCATCCTGACCCAGCTGGCTTGCTACTACTAGATGCTTGCCTGCTGCAAACTCGCCATCCCACTGATCTCCAGTCTCCAGTAACCAGAAGTGCAGTCCAGTGCAGTCCGGTGGCCAGAACCGCTTAGATGACCCTATCCTGCCAGATGTGCCCTGCTGTCCTTGGTTAGACCCGATCTGTGTGATGACCAGAACCCTTGACAGTCCAAAATCCTAAATTAAAGTGGACTGTAAGTATTAATAGGAAGCATAGAAAATCATAGCATACATTGTCTTGCTTTGTTCCATCCCAATCTCTAAGTCATCCAATCCTTATCCTAATCACTGTAATATTGTCACGACCATTTTTTAAACCTTGCCTTTGATTGTTTGCACTAGTGCTAACTTCTTTAAATAATTGTGTCTTGTGAGATCCTAAACCCTCAATCCTCCTTCGGGTAATTGGATTGGGTCCGCCAGGGCAGGCACAGAGGTGCTGATGTTGGTTCCGCGGATCAACTCTAGAGCTTACTGTGTTTCAATCTGGTAACCTAGCCTGAATGCCCTAGTGTAGAGCATAAATATCCTTGTAAAAATTGATTTCTGTTTTCTTTTTCTCACCATTATTTTCCAAAAACGCCTCCCATTCAACATTGCATAACTCACTCAATTTAATAGCTAGAGAATTCATTTCAACTCTGGAGTATACCTAAGACCTTTAGCTACATCCCAAATCCTACAAACCACACTCCTAATCAGTATATTGCACCCGTTTTTCTTAAAAACTGTTTGGTTAATTTTGGGCGGGAATCTGCATTTCTGCAAAGTTTTACACATGTGATTTTCACTCTAAATTATTGCTGACCTTCCATTCAGATTCATAGTGGTTAATTTTGTTCAAAATATAGCTCATGATTGTTAGCATCTTGTCAATGTTGCTCCCATAGAAATGTATACTGATTTAAGGATTTTTGCAACCTTTCATTGTTTTGCTAAGCCATTTTCGAATGTCATTTTGAAAGTGTAAGATTTCAAATCTGTTTTTCTCTCTTGTTTGAGGAGGGAAGATTGTATTCAAATTCTGTTTACTGTACTTTATTCCTGAATACCTGCTGCCCCCTTATATCTATTTAGAATTGCTTGTTTGTGGTTTGAGGAATATTGCAGGGGGAAATCCTAACTGAAGTGCTATCCTTCCAAACCAGCCAAACGTGTTCTTTTGTCTGGTGTTTTATATTTTTTGTTGCTAAAAGTGAATTTAACTGTCGTATATAGCTTCCTATTTGTTGTTGTTACCACATTGGTGATTGCTGCGCCCTATTAAAAAGTACATGTTTAATTAGAATTTTAAATAAATAAATAAATATTACCTTTACCAACCAGTCTGATTCCTGGTCCAATGTGAGTCAGGGTATTTTGAGAAGGGGTGTGATATGAGTGGTATGTCACTCAGAATATTGAACCTATAGACATAATAAAAAAAGCATTTCGGCTGCGTGCTGCATACTACGCTGAGACCAGGGTGTATCGCCTGATTGAAATACTTAACAGATTCCCTAGTTACACAGTATCTTGTGTCTAAAGAAAATGTTCCAGCTGGCCTCTGTTCCTGTTGTAGTCCTGCATATCCTATTGTTCCTAGGCCTCAGTCGTGGGGACAAGAAGGAGGACGTCCTGGGACTCGTGCACTACGGTTTGAAGGTTGGCGGCAGCAATGGGCACAATTCAGACCAGCAGCACATTGCGTTTTCAGCTACTCGCAAATAGCACCACCGCGGTTCTTGGACAACTTGTGGACTTTCATTGCTTCTGGGGTCCAGCACTCTGTTGTGGTGGCTCAGGCTTGGTTAGTCCTACTTCGAGGGGGTCCGGAGGATCTTTCTGGAGCTCGGGTTCGGCTTAAAAACAATGCACTTGATTCTGGTGTTCCTGTCCCCTGGCACTCAGTTCCAGCCACAGCTAAGAAGTACAGCCAGCAGGGAGAAGGAAAACCAATGGGCCAGGAGGGTGCAGAAAGCTTCTATTCCAGTTGCTTCTTTTGTTCCTTCATCAAGGACAGCCAGCAGGCCAATCACATTTGAGTGCATTCCTGTAACCAAGGAGACTAAGCACAGGGAGTTTCCAGAACCTTCCTCAATTCCTACACTGCCAGATATGCTGGTGCCAGGGGCAGACTTCACCAGTGAATCCCGCCAAAGACAAATCAAACAAAGGGACCAAACCTAAATCTCAAGAAGGATCTTTCCAACAAGAAATGGCAAAAAACAAGACCCCTCCAGCACTCTATGTAAGATAGTGTTTGCTGGGTCTACTAAGAGAAAAAGGTAAGTAAAGTCAATTTCACTTTACTGCTCTTGAAAACAGTAGTTTATTCAAGAGAAGGTACTTAAAACTTGAGAAATCCAAAGGACTTATCTGTGACACTGCACTGAGGGTGATATGTGTCACAATGCAAAAAGATGATGTGTATGGAGTTTGTCAGACTCCAAACCAAAAGAAACACATAGTCCAAATAGAATAAAAATACACAAGAGAGTGAGCAAAAGGGCTCACTCACTCCAGAATTAAAATTTAAAGGCCTACAGTCTAGCAAAAGAGCTGGGTTCTCTAAGGTTGAAGGGAATTAACACAGAAATGAGAATTCTCCCTAACAACATGCACTGTCATCAGAGAAAAGTGGGTAAAAAAGCCAAAATGTATTTATTTATTTGCAAAGAAACAAAATTGCAACCACACCTACTACTCTGCAGGATCACCAGGCACATCTGCCCTCAAGCAAACAGCACAGACCCTATTGAACATGCCACAAAAAAGCCCAGTGTGGACTGGTGAATCCTCAAAGTGCAATGAAACAACTGCCCTCCGCACTCCTGGATCAATCTCCTAATTCAGTCGGTCATACTTTATGGAGAGACCATCAGCATTTTAGCAATTACACCCTGACCTGTGTTCTAAAATAAACACCCTTTAATGCTGATTGACCATCTTAACAATTTAGGATTCACCCCTTTCATCTGCATTTACCATCTCAAGGGTTGGTGGTCTGTTTGAATTACAAAAGTAGATCCATACTTGTATGGTCTAAACTTCTTCAAAGACCACACAGTGACAAAACACTGATGTTCAATAGTTGCCCACCTTGTCTCACGGTCCTTCAGTTTCCTCTGATGAAGCAGATAGGGTGTTCCCTTCCTTTCTTATCCATCTGACTCAAAACTGCACCTATTCATGTATTTGAAGCATCAGTTTGCACACTGAAGGATTGGTTGTAGTCAAAAGCTCTCAAGACTGGAGCTTGACAAAAGGCTTTTTTAAATCCTTCAAAGGCTTAGGTGCGTTCCACATTGCACCTGACCTTCTTGGGGAATTTGGGTGAGGAGATCACATTCAAGGGAGAAGCTATGGTCCCATAGTTCTCAATGAAGTTCCCATAGTAAACAGTGAGACCTAGAAGGCTCTCACTTGGGTTTGAGTCGTGGGGGTGACCTAGTCTTGTACAGCTTGTACTTTGCTAGGCAATGGCCTTATTTCACCTTCTCCTACCTCATGTCCAAGGTAGACGACTTTGCCCTCACCAATTTGACATTTGCTAGCCTTTATGGTAAAATGGGCCTGTAGCCTGCAAAACATATCCAAGTGGAGCTGAACACTACAATGTCATCCAAGTATACCATGCAGAAGTCCTCCATCCCATTCAGAACTTGATGCACCATCCTCTGGAATGTAGCAGGTGCATTTTGAGTCCAAAAAGCATAACCTTAAGCTGGTAGAGGCCTGCTGGGGTAAAGAATGCAGTTTTCTCCTTGGCATGGTCTGTCAGTGCTATTTGCCAATAGCCCGATGTTAGGTCAAATGCACTGAGGAACTTAGCTGAACCAAGCTTGTCCACCAGCTCATCTGGCCTAGGTAAAGCATGGGCATCAATCTTGACGACTGCATTAAAAGCTCTATAATTCACACAGAATCTCAACTCCTTGGATCCTGCCTTTGGCACTACCACAACTGGACTAGCCCATTGTTGTATGTTTGTTCGAGGGTAGAAGAGTGTTGTCATGTTGTTGGGGTGCCATTACTGGATAGTTAGTTAAGCCTGTTTGTCCAAACATTCTCTTTCTTGGTTATTGTTAGGGAGAATTCTCAAGAATGTGCTAATTTCCCTTACCTTTTGAGACCCCCAGCAATTTTGATGGATTTCTAGGATTTTAATTTTCACCTGGAAAGAGTGTGAGGTCCCCCCCCCCACTCTTTCATGTATTTTGATGTGTGTTTTACTTTTGTGTTCTTTGGATATGGAGTTTTTTAGACAAACTCCATAGGCATCATCTTTTTCTTGTGTGTCACACAGCACCCTCAGTGCAGTGGCACAGGGGTGTCTTTCAGACTCCCCAAGGTTTAAATAACTTCTCTGGGACTGACTACTGTCTCCCAGAGCATGTGAAGTTAAATTGACTTTACTACTCCTTTTAAATTCATAGACCCAACACACACTATCTTTCTCTGGAGTGCTGGAGGGGTTGCCTAGCATCCCGTGTCTAAGCACTCATGTAACAGTCTAATGTTACCCTTTCCTCTTGAAATGGCCGGTGGCAGTGGTTTAAGAACAAACTACCATGATTTTTCCCAACCGCGAACACCGGTAGCTAAAAATCGGGTCAGCCATGTTTTTCAATATTGCGCCCATGACCCCTCTGTAAAAACAGACTCTGGTCATCTTTTTCACTGTTTCTTTTAGGAAAGGTACTTCTTGTTTTAAACTCTGTGTGCCAAACCAGGTTTGGTTCCTTTGTTTGATGCCCTTTGGCGGGCTTCAGTGCTGAAGCCCTCCTCTGGCGCCTGAGTGTCAGGGGTGGACAGGGTGTGAGGGAGGTGCCCGAAACTCCCCGTGATTAGTCTCCTAGGAGACCAGAATGCACTCTGGCATGATTGGTGGCTGACTGTCCGGCCAGGACAGCCATCCTGCTGGGTGAGTGGCAGCTAGGCTGGAATTAATGGGATAAAACTGTTTAAAAGGCGAGTCTCAAGGACTGAAAGGCAGAGTTGACCACTGGAACGAAAGAACCGAAGACGAGCTGAAGGAAGATGACTGCTGCAACTCCTGGACCATTGGTTTGCCCGGTGAAGCCCTGCTGCTGGTCCGAATTGCCTGAAACTCCATCAACAGAGAAGCTCCTTCAAGTACGGATTCTTCCCTTGAGCTGGTGGGAACAACCAACTCGTTAGCCACCTGGTCACCGTCTTCATACTGGTCGAAGTTTCTTCAGAGTGCTGTTGAAAACCAGATAGCCAGTGAGAAGGATACCAGTTTGTGGGCTTTTAGGCACTCACACCTTAAGCTGACGCTTAGCCAATCTTGTGGCATCTTCCCTGGGCAGTGCAGGAACCTCCCAACGTCCTCCTTCTTGTCCCCACGACTGAAGCTCAGGAACAGCGAGATCTACAGGAACTGCCGGGAACAACTGCCTCAGCTATAGCTTTTCTTCACGCGATTACGACCCGGAGAGACCTATGTTGAAGCTGACCGATTCTCACGCACCGCACCTATGGAATAGATGGTCCGGGATTTTGTACCAACTACCTGATGTCGACTTGATTTTCAGAATCTTTCAAGCTCATGCTCTCTAAGGAGAGAGCAAGCTGTGACCCCAAGGGAAATGAAAGCACTTCAATAAGGGGTTACGTTGCTTCAGCTTCTTCGGTCTTGGAACCAGAAGTTTTAGTCAATAAACGACACACGCCAGTTTGGTATCCTTACAGACCGGAAGAAAGAAACGATATGGGAATTCATCCGGATCTTGCATGGACACAAGAAGTGTGTTTTAACATGGATTCTTACCACCCCTGATTGACGACCGCGTATTACCGCACAGGCCTATCCAGTTTACCGCACAAGGAGATCACTACTGAACGATAAGAACAAATTGGTGATACATGACCTGCAACGCTTGATAGTCTGGATCGTCGACAAGGGGAAGACACCTCCTGTAGTCCTCTCTTCACATCTTCATGATGCAGAAGATTTGAACTTTCGCGTACTCATCTGATTACTTGGTCTTAGACTAGATAAGGCTAATATAACAGCACCAAGTCACTGCCTCTGTGTAACAGCTTCAACTGTTTGTTTGCCCCTGATGAATTTCCAAGGATTAACTCCATGAATAGATTAGGAAAGAAACATGTTGGGCTTTTTAACCTTATGTTTGAATTTTTTTTATAAGTTTGAATGAATATGAATATATGAGTATTTGATTGGAATGAATGAGGATAAGTGGAAGAGTGATGAATTCAAGTATGATTAAGTGATGATGCACGACACAAGCCACTTTACCATCTAGGCCCCTTTTTGGGCTTTGACTTTGGAGTTATGTTGCACACATGACCGCAGTGAATTCTTTTGTCTAGTATCACACTAGCCTTTTGACCACACTTGTTTGAAGTACTCTGTGAATTTTTCACATGACAAATGTGATGTATATTACTGTATAATGCAAATTAAAATATGTATTTTTTCTACACAAAGTAGTGATGCCGTATTTACTCTTTTAGTGTTGGCTGAAGTTTGAGGACAGGAGCTAGTCCTTCCTGTTATGGTAAGAAAGCTGTACTTTGGAGTCATTAGCTCTATTGTTTATTATCCAAGGGTTAAGCCTGTTACATGAGGGTCTGCTTTAGACTCCGTTTACAATTTCCCTCAACCTCTCTTTGTTATGATATAGCTTTTCTTCATACCTAAGGTACTGTGCAAATGGAGTGTGGAAATCGTTTCTGCCGCGGTGAAAGTTTGTGAAACTTTCCCACCTTTGGGGCCTTGTTCGCCATTCAACTGACATATAACTTTTTTTCTGGCAAACTACTTCCTCGAAGCTTGGCAAAGACTTAACTGTTTACTACCAGAACTGGGCTATCCTATCCAAGACTCTGAACCATTGACCTGGGCCCAGGCCTATTGAATTGAATTGCTGGTTGTTGTGAACTGAAACTATTTGCCCTGCCTATGAAAGTAATTGTGCTTTAAATTATTTTAACCTTGTCTTTCTACCCCTTTTGAAAGTAACTGAAGTGCCATTTTGCTCCCACTTCATGGGAGCTTAATTTGTTCAGAAACGTATTGGTTGTGTACTGTAGTATATTAGTGTGTGATATTGAGCTGCTTTCTTACTAGTGGAATGCGTTCCAAATGACTGTGTAAATAAATGTATATTCTTTTACCAAGAAACCTTGACTAGTGTTTGTTTGAACTTCTGTGATTTCAAGTCCTTTGTGTAACATCTTGTATAGTTATAGGTTATAGTATCGACTCAAAAGGGTTGAATGACAAAAGGGTCGAGTAAATTCGACCGAAAAAAAGGATCGACACTTTTATTTTCATTTTTTCTTCTTTTTTGGGGGGTACCCCCACCAAACCCCCGTTTTTGGTGTAAAAGCACTTTTTTTTAAGCTAAACTAGAGTAAAAACAAAAAATTGACATTTTACATTTTTTTTCCAATCCTTTTGTTTTCGGTCGAATGCACTCTCACCTTTGGCATTCGATCCTTTTGTTTTCGAAACTTTAACTGGACACCATCTTGTACTGCTCACATTACACTTGAGATAAGTCTGGTTGCTCAGCCACTGCTACCACATAACTGTGTAGTACGGGCATGTACCAAAGGTGAGATTGTGCTTACACCTGTAGTCTTAATTGTGTGTAGTGTTCCCAAAGGGTACTGCATGTAATTATGCCTAACAGTTATCTGGAGTGACCTTGGTGTCAGAGTTGTGCTATTTAGGGTGTGGTTTATGTCTGATTGTGTTGGGTGCATGTTTTCGTGGTGTTACAGAAGGAGGTGTTGAGGTGTTTCCAGAGGTGTGTCTGATGGGGAAGTGTGATGCTTTTTGTATTCAGAGGTGTAGTTGTTATAGTAAGGGAAGAAGGTGTTGTGATTAGCCTTTCTTCCTGTGTATCCATCCTGCCTGGATGAGGTATGTGTGAGTGATGTCACTTGTCGAATGTTTGCTGTAAGCCTTCAATGTTTGGGTCTGAATACAGTCCCACCATAGTCAGTTGAGTTATGTGAGCGTGTGTGGTGGGAGCCAGTGGGTTACTTTCTTATGAGTACTTCCTAATCTCCTGATGAACCTGACTACATCTGATATAACTGAAGTGCCTGAATAAAGCAACTGAAGATTACCTACAACTTGCCAGAGTATCCTTTTATGTAAAAATACCTGAGAACCTGTCATAACACCCGTGGACTTGTAGATGGCTCTATTACCCAAAGATCAAGCATCTTCTTGACCTCTTCCTTTATGTGGGTTCTTACATGGTCTGACATCCTATAACCCCTGTAACCATCCTGTAACCCCTGCTTTTCACAGGGAGACAGTCACCAGTGAGAATATCACGCTGGCCCCAAGTGTGGTAT
Organism: Ambystoma mexicanum; assembly: GCF_040938575.1. Classification (NCBI taxonomy): domain Eukaryota; kingdom Metazoa; phylum Chordata; class Amphibia; order Caudata; family Ambystomatidae; genus Ambystoma; species Ambystoma mexicanum. Next base: position 579,555,960 of record NC_090933.1, on the reverse strand, counting down.
TAGCGAAAACAGGGAGACAAATTGATTCAACAGAACTTTGCACTCCACCTGTTGTTGCAGAGTCAGATCGGAAGAGAGATTAAAATTAGAAGGGTGTCCTTCCTGTGGACTGAGGGTTATAGGTACCTCTGTAACCTCCCACTGAGAGTCATCCATAGTTGCCTCTCTGTCCAATCTAGTTTGCTCCTGCTTCCTTTTACTGGGAGGCCTGTTTGTGCTTTGTACAACTCCAAGAGTCTTTAAGGCATTCCCCAGAAGGACTCTCCCAGGCACCTCATTTTGTACACTGACATGTATTCTCACAGTCATAGTATTGCACTGGATGAGAGCTGGCAGTATTGGAACCATCTGGAGTTGGCCTCTAGCAAGTTTAGTGGGACCTTTGGGTGCCTTAGCAACATCCTCAGGTTTGAACAAACTTTCATCAACCACTGTAATGCTTGCCCCAGTGTCTCTAAGGGCAGGGGTCTCCTGACCATTCACAAGTACACTGTACTTTTAATATTCTTTTGTGTTATCTGGAATGGAGTTGTACACATCCACATTCTGCTGTTCCCACAGATCCAGGGACACTAATGAAACACTGGCTGAGATTCCAACGGGGTCTTCAGGCAATAGTTGAAAGTTACCACTTGCCATATGAACTTCTCCACAGGGATGAAGGCTAAGGAGGAAGTGTGGACCCCTGAAGGTTTACCCTTACATCTGGAATTCCTTTCATCTGGTGAGTTGGCCCACAAGCATAACATTTACCAAATGTTCTTTGGAATGAGGGCTTCTGTTGACCTGTCTCTGGTTTAGCACCAGAGGTTTCACTAGAATGAACTGGTTTCCTATGGGGCTAACTCTTTTTCTGTTTGTGGCCCTCTTTTGGATGGTTGTAATTAGAATTCTCTTTTCCCTCTTTCTTGTGCTCCTTCCCCTCTTCCTGTTTGTGAGTGGCCCCAGAGTCCTTGTGAGTGGCCCTGTTGGCAACCCACAAGTCAGCAGCCTTTGATAACATTTTGGGAGCAATCTCATTTGAGTCAGCCAAGTGCTGTCTCAGTTCAGGAGAGCAGGCATCAAAAATAGATTCTAATAAAAACAGATTTCTCATACCTTCAAAGGTGTTCACTCTGTAACCCTTAACCCAACCATCTATGTTTTTCAAACATTCACACACCCAGGTAGCCCAAGGGGTACCATCAGTCTTTTTTGTGGATCCTAAACCTCTTAAGTTACTGGGAAGGAGTCTTCCCAAATCGGGCTATCAAGGCCAGCTTCACATTCTCATACTCTTGTCTCTCAAGTTCACTCAACTCCATTACAGCATCAATTGCATTCTGGGGGAGCCTAGACAAATTAAGTAATTCCCTTTGAGACCGTGAATCCCATGATTGTACTCAAAGGCACCCAAACCAATCCAAATTATGAAGTTTCACATCATACACACTCACTGCTTCTTTTGGGCAGGTGCGGCCTCTTGGGACTGGAATACCTAGAGGACCCTGGGAGGGAAGCAGTTTCAATAGACAATTTTTTCACATAAATAGCATGCTGCATTTCAATTTCCCTGAGTCTGATGTCCTGATGTTTGGCTTTGGTTTGAGCTTTCAACCTTTTAAATTCCAATCTCATTGTTTCAAGAGACACATATTCTGGACTCAGTGTTGGATCTTGTGGCTCCCAGTTGACATGGTTTGAGGCAAAAGGGCAGTCTGTGGCAAATAGGGGCTCCTATCCTGGGACTCCTCTATCTCCTCTGACTCCTCTAGTAGAATAGAGTTAGAATCTGATCTGTCATCCTCATTTTCGACATTTCTTGGGTTAGTAGGTGTTACAGGCCTACTACCCAAACTTTGGTGATTCAACAACCTTGTAATCAATAAATATTTATTTCCTTTAACAGTAAGATTCCTGACTTTACACATTTATTTCAGTTGATCTACTGTTAAAATGATCATGGCTTCCTGACTGAAGTTATCAATATTTGGCATGTTACAATTGCTGTTTCTGATGGAGCTTAGCCTTGTGGGCATTTAGTTGAACACAAGCAAAGCAAAATACTCAATGTAACAACTCTACACAACATCCTCACCACCTGCAAACAGTGTTAGGCAAGATGGTATGTAGTAACCCTGTGGTAGACTATACCAACCTTGTCCTCTTGTTAACAGGTAACCCAACCTTTGGTATTGGCCTGTAATACACCAGTTGGTAGATGCCTTTCTCAAGAGGGGTCATTGTGAGCTGTAGGGTTGTAACATAGAGATTCACAGTGACATGCATTCAAATAACACTTATACTCAAGGTTTCTTGAATAAAATTATAATGTATTAATTTACAATGAGCCTTATTTGGAAGGGAGCAATATGCAACACTTAAATATACTTCAACAATACACTCCTTTAGTTCAGTTAAGTTATGTTATGTTATTTTGCATTTGTATAGCACCTTGTGTACCATTGGTATGATCTCAAGGCACTGGTAGGTTGAACTCCCTCTGGAACCGCAGTTCAAGTCAGTTGAGAGAGAGAGAGTTGTAAAGTGCGTGGGCGCACCAGGTATGTGTGCAGCCGGTGTGGTTGTTGCATGATAGCTGCTTCTTAGCGATAGGTGTGGTGCTGAGGAGATCAGTTGAATGTGTTCAGTCTGGAGGGTTGACAACCAGACTGAGTTATGGCTGCATTAGGCCTGAGAAGACGCCTAAGCTAGCCGGTGTGTGCTAGCTAGCTGTGTTTTATTAGGATGATGGATGGTTTGATGGGTCATGTTAGTATGAGAACAGCTTTTCCTGAATGTGTCATAGTACTGCTGTGTTCTAGTCGAATGGTGGTGTATAGGAGAGAGTAAGCATAGTAGTGTGATATTGTGGTAATCAGTGAAGTGTATGCAATGAGGCACAATCTACCTACTAAATTTAACTTTTAACACAGTGACGCTATTAGGGCACATTCAATGTTGTTGGTGATACTATCTTAATTCAACTCTAATACAGTGACTCTAATAGGGGATGCTTTGAGGTTGAACTTTAACACAGTGACGCTATTGGCGCAGAATCAATGATGTTGGGAATACTGTCTAGGTTCAACATTAACACAGATGCTACATGGGTGTGCTTTCTAAGTTCAGTAGATACCCTTTGGGATGTCACACACACACTTCCTGCACCCTGAGGTGACTTCAATTACTAGGAGACTGTGGACATTAATATATTACTGTTTACACTTAACATACACTACTGAAATGATGGCAAAAAAGGAAAAGGTTAGGGAAGGAAACAAAGGTTAACACGTTTCTCCAAACATGTAATTACTTCACAATCCCCCAATTAAATTTAGGTTAACCCTTTACCAGCTATACAAGTAAGGTATCTATGACCTTTTGGAGGGATAGTTAAACACAGAGTTAGAGGGTAAGAAGAGTCTTCAGGGAGCCAGGACAGCCAATGTCAATTGAGCAAAGTCTAGGGGAGCTGGGGCACTTCTTAAAGATAGCACAACAGTCTTGTACAATGTTAAAGAGAGTTTTTGTAGCAAAAAGAATCACTGTCGGGCCACAAGCTGGGAGGCTTGTGAGAGGCAAAGATGCAAGCAACTCTGCAAAAGGCAGCAAATGCAAGTCTCCAGTGACAACAAGCAAGCTAAACACAACCAGTGGTAAGTACCCCTACTTACATTGTACCTTGAGTCTGAAGAAAAGGTTCCAGCTGGCTTCTGTTCCTGTTGTCCTCCTACAGATCCTGTTGTTCCTGGGCCTCAGTCATGGGGAAAGGAGAGTGGAAATCTGGGGACTCCTGCACAACGTTTTGAAGGTAGGCGGCAGCAATGGGCACAATTCAGATCAACGGCACTTCGCGGTTTCAGCTACTCGCAAATAGCACCACCGCTGTTCTTGGACACCTTGTAGACTTTCCTTGCTTCTGGGGTCCAGCACTCTGTTACGGTGACTCAGGCTTGGTTATTCCTGCTTTGAGGGAGTCCGGAGGATCTTTATGGAGCTCGGGTGTGGCTTAAAAACGATGCACTCAGTTTTGGTGTTCCTGTCCCCGGGCACTCGGTTCCAGCCACAGCAAAGAAGTACAGCCAATAGGAAGAGGGGTTCTAGTCAAGTTCGTCTTGGGGCTGATTGGACCCACCATCCCAAGGGGAGAAGTCATCCTTTCCACGCTTTTCTAGTCGATTAGAAATTCGGAGCTTCAGCACGGCAGCACGGCTTCACCGGGCAGACCAATGGTCCAGGAGTGTGCAGCAAGCTTCTCTTTCAGTTTCTTCTTTGGTTCCTTCATCCAGTGGACGACTTTGCATTCCTTGCAAAATACCTTGCCTTTTATGCAAGTTTCTCCCATTCATTCGCAGCCTAGCTGTCACTCACACAGCAGGGTTGCCGTACTCCGATGACAGCCAGCCAGCCAATCACATTTAGGTGCATTCCTGTAACCAAGGTGACTAAGCACAGGGAGTTTCAGGAACCTCATTTGCTTCCTGCCCTGCTACACGTGCTGGAGCCAGAGGTGGCCTTCAGGAAAATTAAACCACTCCCACCAGCCATTAATTCGGAGAAAGCGTAACATAAAAAATGTTACACGAGAAGGTAGACAAAGGGGATAATAAGTAACCCCTCCAGCACTCTATGTACAATAGTGTGTGCTGGGTGTACAAAGAGAAAAAGGTAAGTAAAGTCAATTTCACTTTACTGCTCTTGAAAACAGTAGTTTATTCAAGAGAACGTATTTAAACCTTTCAGAAATCCAAAGGACTTCTTTGTGACACTGCACTGAGGGTGTTGTGTGTCACAATGCAAAACTATGATGCCTATGACGTGTGTCAGACTCCTAAAACAAAAGAAACACAGAGTCCAAATACAATACAAATACATGAGAGAGTGAGCAAAAGGGCTCTCCAGAATCACCAGGCAAATCTTCCCTCATGCAAACAGCACAGACAGTATTCAACATGCCACAACAAAAGCCCAGTGTGGACTGGTGAATCCTCAAAGTGGAACAAAACAAATGCCCTTCCCAAACTGATGTGAGAAAATGAGCACAGAGAGGTGCAATGGTGTACTTCACATCACAAACCCCAGAAATACTGGGTAAGAATCCAAACACAACTACAAATTAATCTGTATGGGAGCACCTGAACAATTCAAACAGATGGCAGGTCATAAAAAGCACAAAGGAACAGTGTAGTGGAATAACTTGCAACTAAGACTTGTAAGCTGTTCAGTGCCAAAGTAAAATCACAAGGCCTGCCCCAACAAGACATGGCATCATCGGCTGGGGCACACTTATCTACAACATGGTAGGCTGTGTGAGCATTACTGTCTTGCAGGGTCTGACCTTCAGAGGTTTCCTTCATCTGGAAGCAGGGTCAGTGCTATCACTAGGAAAGGTTAGGCACTTACCTATAATGTGAAAATCTTAGAGCGGCAAATGCTGCCAAATGCAATAACCACCTATTCATTATTTGTATGCATATATTTCTTCTTCTTCTCTCTCTCTCTCTCTCTCTCTCTCTCTCTCTCTCTCTCTCTCGCTCTCTCTCTCTCTCTCTCTCTCTCTCTCTCTCTCTGTGTTTCTCTCTCTCTCTCTCTCTCTCCATCTTGACTACTTGAAGGTGGCACACAAGGCACTGCCTGTCCAGAGTGGGCACTAGCTAGCACTTTTCCTATCAGAGATTTAAGCAGCCACCAGCAGCAGGTGAGGATAGATAGTAAAAAAAATCCAATGTGCATTTTTACACCATCGGTGCATGATGGGACAAGATTAAAAGAAAGACAAATGTGTGTGCATGTGTGATATGTGTGTATGTAAGGGAGAATTAGTGTATACATGTATGTGTGTATGTGAGTGCAATGGAGAATGTGTGTGCACGCGTGTGCACATGGAAGACAGCATGCAATGCGAGTGAGTGAGAGAGTGTGAATGTGTGTAAGTTAATAAGTGTGTTTTAGGGCAGCAACAGCCAACTGTTCTGTCCTGAAGATTACACAAAAGAAGGGCAGTTGCAGCTTTATTGTTTGTTAGATTTTGAACAAAATGTTAAATGGCGGATCACCAAATTAAAAGAATTTGTATTTTTGGGTAGTGGTGTGGCAGAACCCCCCTCCCCTGTCCCTGATCTGTGCACACATGACTGCTGTCACATACATCCTTTTCTTCAAAGCAGTCTCAAGTCTTGTAACTATAGAGCAACTTTCTAAGTCCTTGTACTTGTTGGATAGTTTTCCTCGAGCCAGTCTTGTGGACACTGCTTTACTGTTGGTCAGTTCAGGACACCTGCGATAAAGCAAGGACATTTACCGCAACCTCTGTTTCTTCTTTATGTTACATAGTGGAGTTGTTTAAATCACTGTCAGTATTCTTTTCGTAGGCTGGTTTGATAGTTGCTTTAAATTCCAGGGCTGGAACCTGAGAGCTGCGGGGAGAGTGCGAGTGGGATAGTGCCACTCTCCAGGCTCTATGTCCCTCTAAAATGAACTTATCAATCTGATCCGATCGAGGACCCGGTGTGTGGAGCACCAATCTGACAGTTTTCCTGGGGTGGCACAATTCCTTGTACCGGCCCTGTCTCGAAGGCGATATATCTTCATGCATCACAAATCAGCCAGCCAACAAGCCATCCAGCCCCTACTCTACATGTACACTGCCCCAAAAAGAGTGTGGGAATGCATTGTCTTGTGAGACGTTATCTGAAAAACGCTTTCTTTGCTAATTTCTTCAACAGCTACCCCTGCCCCATCATGTGATCGCACTGCCTGTGGCTGCAGGACTGCATCCCTCCCCTGATCAGCTGGCCCAGGCCCAGGAGTCAATACTGTGGAGCGTGACCCTGCAACCGTAACCACCACAGACGAACGTACCAACACTGACGGGTCCTGTGAGGGGTATTACCCCCTTCAGACATTTGGGATGCAACAGCACCCACAGTCGATACACTCACCTGCGACATCACAGAGGTATCCATGTCTGTTTCACCACCAGAGCCATAGGCTTCATCAAAGGCCGACTCAGACTGAGTCATGTCCAGGAGGGACTGCAGCACCAGTGGAACTTCATGGGCTAGCACACCATGTCTTCCACTGGTGGTCCGTTGCGGCTCAGTATCCTGTACCTCCTCCACCTCCTCATCTGCATCCAGTGCCTCATCACCTGCACATGGACAGAAAAACACATGAATAGCTATATAAACAGCGTAACCCACACATATAGGCATCACAATGTCACCATGCAACACATCAACCTGCCACGTCACAAACTCCCACACGTACGCAGTGTCAATGCAAGTGATGGACAGCATGAAAGCAGACATGGACATGTGTGTAAAGTCTAAATGACACATGTAGTGCATGGTGCCCACCACCTGCCCCAACCATTGAGCACCTGACTGGCATAGTTCATTCAACAACATCCATGATGCAAACACACATATGCTACGTAGCATAGCCATGCCTAGTCAGTCAAACTGCATGAGATGGAATTTGCTGATTACTGTCCCAGAGCCATGTATGATGGATTTGACATGACATGTAACTCACTAACTCAATACACACAAGTCTCACAAGGTGCTACGATGTAAGGCTGGTGTCATACGGTCAAGCCGGATACACACATCCCATGAGGCCATGTCACATAGACATCATGCTAGTGAATATGCACGTTGAAGGTCATCCCTGTGGTTGTAAGTGGGAGTGAGCAGTGCAGTACATGTGAACATCATACAAATTAAATACAACAACACGATTATCTATGGGAATCTGGCAGGCTGGTGGAAGTGGAAGTGCATACATCATGTGTAAATTGCTGGAAGAGGATTGTAGGGGTATGGTAGGGATGCAGTTCATGGCTTCAACTGTTGGCTTAGAGTCCCGTGCCTGAGAACATAGTGTGAGCTGGTGACTAGTGCATTCCATCGGTCATCTGAGACTCCAACAGGGGAGAGGAGTAGAGAAAGCAAAACACATGATCAAGGAACATAAGTGGCTCCTGACCCTGAAAAGGTTCACCTCAAGTCCTATTGTGGCACAGAGGCCATCCCAGAGGAAGGCCACTGCCAAGGATTGTAAGAGGATTCAATTCAACACTACAGCTAAGTCAATGCCTAGTCTGGGATACTGAATGGAAACCCTTATTGATATATCTTTACGTCCAGTTCATGCGTTCTGGATGACTACCCCTATATAACACCCCTCTCTTGGAAAACCCCTGACCCCACTGAGCCAATAAGTAGTTCTGTTTTGCAAGTTTAAAAGGTTTATTTGATAATTTGAACAATAGATATATATATCAAACTTTATAATACATTAATAATTGAATATCACACTTAATCTGAGCAGTAATCAATAATGGATAGTCCGGCACTAGCACACTTCTTTATAATCAATGATGAGTGGTTATAGGATGGATAAGATAGCAACAATACTTTTATGGTTTCAAATGGATGCAAGGTGGAATGAAATTGCAGTACAGAAATACTCAATATAATTTCAACAAAACAATGTAATCACTATTCTCTGGCAATCCACTCCCCCCTTTATGCAATGCAAGGAAATGGAAGGAAAGCACACAGTTCTCAGAAATGCAATCAAATGTAATTCAGTTCACCCCAGCAAGCTTAGACTACAGAAGTTTGAAACACAGGCCCTAAATGCTTTTATATGTGCTGGCAATAAAGTGAAAAATATGCTGAAATGCTTTTAATTCCCTCTAGAGGTTCGGGGTGAGCGGTATCTAGTTAATATTAGTCCAGGCTCACTCTAGCAATGATTCAGGGATGGTTCTTAAGAGGCAAACAAATTTTTAGCAAGGAAAGCAAGGAAGCTGCTGTTTTCACACGTGGCTGGATTTTTAACCAAATCGCAAATCGCGGTAAAATTCGCGAGTGCGAGAATCGTGATTACGGCAAAAGTATGGGGAGTAGGCTTGTTGAAAAGTCGAGATTCTAAGCTTTCAGAGGAAAGTTAAACCAAGTTCCTAGCCCAAACGGTTCCAGAGATACGGACAATTAAATAAAGGTAGTTTTTTGGATTTGAAATTTTAAAAGTTCAAAGCGACAGGTTACAGCTTGCAGATAGAAAATGACAGGTGACAGCTTTGCAAATGACAGGTGACAGTTAGGAGGCAGTTCTGGTTAGATTAAAATAGATTGAATTATATTATTTTAACTAAGAGATTGGTTCTGCACAGTTCTGCTAGGTACTCACAATATATTTTTGAATTAGGCCTCGCCACGGATCTGGTCAGGTTTTGGACTGGACTCCGGTCTGGTCTCGGCACTTCACAGTGATCTGGGTCAGCTCTCTGGTTCTGCTAACAGCAGTCTGGGTCACTCTGGATCTCTGGCCTCTGGTTCTGGATACTGCTCTGCTTTCTCTGGGTACAGCACTGCTTCTGGATCTTTCTGCACAGCTTTCTATGAATACAACACTGCTTTCTGGCAAATGGCAAGAGTTCTTGCAAAGAATTCAAACAGCTCGCCTGGCTGTGAAAAGTTTACAATGATTTGAGGCCTGCAAAAGAGGGATTTAGCTTGTAGTTGACCTCTCTGCTACCAATTCTGAAGTAAAGTCTTGGTCTCTGAAGGTGGATAGATTGGAGTCTCTGTGGTTGGCTCTCTGGAGGTTGATGGAGGTAAAGTATGGATTTTCCCGGCAGAGCGTCCCGCAGCAGATGGAATAGAATGTCTCTATCTGTCCTGACTGTCTGCTTTTATGTGTTTTGAAAGTGGGTGGAGAGGCTAGCTTTCTAGGCCCTACCCCTCTCCACTTGTCATTGGCCACTTCCTCCTCTTCCCCTTGATTGGGGGAATGAAATGAAGTGTCATCATGATGAGGTCTGTTTATGATACAGAGAACCCACCCCTGTCAACTTTACACCCAAATCTATATCTGATCCAAATACATACTTCCCCGATAGACAGTTGTTTGGCATTGCATACACACATCATGCATTTACTGATGGTAGCCCCTGTTCCAATTCTGTCGTTTCTAGGAGCTTGGGTTAAAAAATGGCAACATATTTCACTTTTTGGTCGGGTTACCAATATTGGATTTGTCCCCGCATTTACACAAATGTTTGCAAAGCATGTGGGCATTAGGTGGTGGAGTGTCAGATTTTTAACATACATACATTTAGAGTAATATCCTCTTTTCCGCTAAAAACCCCCCTGAACATACCACCGGGTCCTAACACGTCTTCAAATGTGCACAGAAAAATCACAAGAATAATGATATCACTTATAAAATGTTCACAAGTCCGCTCTATGAATGATCCATCTTTTTAGATTTATGTTCTGGCCCCAAAGGGGTGTGGTTTCCCAGGTCACATGGTGTAGAAACCAGTTTATCCAGTTTCTGCCAAGCTCAGAGACCCTGCCCCTCCCAGCTTCTGCCAAGAGGAAGCTATTTTACGGTCCCCCTAATAAACCATCTGCCTGGGCCCTGGAAGGCCCATTGTTCAAAAGGAAGCCATTTACGACTACCCTAATAAACCCTCTGCCTGGGCCCAGGACAGGCCTTTGTTCAACTCCCTGTAGCTGCTCCACCCCTAATCTAATCAGAGAGGTGACAACTCCTTTTGGCAAGGGGAAGAGTGGCTGAGCAGGTTTTAACTCCTGTGGGGGTAGATGTCAGGCAGAATTCAGTTCCTTAAGCCAGGCCCCAGCTAATGTCACTTCTAGTTACCCAGTTTTCTGCATTCAAATAAACTAACAATTTTTACACATGCAGCTAGAATGCTGATTCTAAGTTCAAAACTATGACATTTTAACAGTTACAAACTATGTGACACTCAAAAGCAGGTCACTCAGTTAATTTAAACATTTCGATTTTGGTGGTTTTAATCCAGTTTCAGTTAGGCTGCTGACATGCATAGCTCAGCCAGTTTTGTTATGAACATTGTTTTGGGCTCTTCATCTTCCCAGATTTAGTATGCACACATACTTCATTCTGCCAGATGTCCGCTGGTGTTCAGTGAGATTGTTGGATATTCTGCAGTGTTTGAAATGGGCATTCTGAGCTTGCCTTCAGAGAAACAAAGGGTGATTTTTAAAGTGCTTTCTAGCGAACAGGCACTGCTGTTTTTCTCTTTGGCACCCCATTTCACTCATGGCTCTTCTGACCCAGCACAACCGCACCGGGGGGTGGCAAGTCAGGTGACCATTTTGGTGTGCGCACAAACTGCGCGGTTTTCATAGATTCTGGCGCACATGTGGGCTTTTTCGGCCATCTTGGATTTCCTAAGCCCACAGCACCAAATGTTGTAGCATAATAGTCCAAAGGTGGGTCAGAACACCCAACAAACCCCCCCGCCCGACTGCACTTAGATTGAGTCGAGGGGATGTCGGGTGCTAAGGATGTTGACCCACGTGCTGGGAGGTCCGCATCATCTTCCTCCAATTCCGCAGATGACAAAGTTCAGCATCCTTTCCTCCATCAGGGGTGGATCAGTCGGTTCTCCTCGCCGGTCCTGATGGGAGTATTGGGCGGTACACTGGGCCCCTTGCTTCTCTGCTCCCGGTCTCCGGATCGTCCTCCTTGGCCAGTCTCCAGGTTTTCTTTCTCCTAGGACGACAAAGGAAGAGCGGCAATACCTATTCATGGACATTTCTCCCCCACCATTGATATAGTGGGGTGGCATATATATTTATAGTCAAAACATATGAACATGCACATTTCTTTTTGCATTCAAAAACCAAAAAACCCACATTGAGAAACTCAGAATTTGATAGGCGATATGTAGGATATTTTAAGTTAGAACTGAATTAATCTGAGACAGTACCCTCTAGGATTCCAGAGGATTCCTCCAGTTGTTGCAGAGTGTGCCTGGGATGGCAACACTTTAGCTGATTTATATGTACCCACTTGTCTTCCCCCTCTGCCAAACCGCCTTTGGGGATGCGGATCTTGTAGGCCACAGGGGAGATCTTGTCTATAATCTCAAAGGGTCCCTTCCATGTAGGCAAAAATTTTCGCTGTTTGGCCTGGTTCCTTTGGAAATTGTATAGATAGACCGGGTCCCCCACCTGATATTCCTTCCTGGAAGTTTTCAGGTCATAGTGGGTCTTCATACTCTCAGCTGATCTTTCTAGATTCCGCTGAGCATAGGCAAAAGCATGTTGAAGGTGTTTCCTTAAATTCTCCACATACTCATGAGTTGTGGAGGCATTTATTAGTGTCTGCTCTTGGGTCCTGTAGAGCAAATGCTGCGGAAGCACCATCTTGCGTCCAGTCATCAACTCGAATGGTGACATTTTGGTTGCAGATGAAGGGGTAGATCTGATGGCCATTAGGACCAGAGGTAATCGGATATCCCAACTTGGCCCAGAATCTGCCACAAACTTTTTTAATATGCTCACAATGGTTCGGTTGTATCTCTCTACTGCTCCAGAAGAAGCTGGCCTGTAAGCAATGTGTAGCTTCCTTTTAACCCCCAGTATCTCCCACATCTTTGTCATTACTTCACTGGTGAAGTGGCTACCCCTGTCTGACTCAATCCTTTGAGGTAGACCGAAACTGGAAAAGATGTGGTTAATCATCAGGGCAGCTGCAGTTTCTGCCTTGCAATTTGGGGCTGGGAGACATTCCACCCACTTGGTAAACAAGCATGTAACGGTCAACATGTACTTGTTTCCTCTAGTCGAGCGAATCACAGGGCCTACAAAGTCGATTTGCAAATCTGACCATGGCAGTGTCATCCCCCTCTTTTGGAGGTGTGCACGGTGCGTGAGGGATGATGGCTGAAAGTGTGCACACACAAGACACCCCTTCAAGTATTGGTCAAGGTCCTGCCCCATGTGTGGCCAGTATGCAACCTCTCTTAAGATTTCCAGTGTTGTGTGAAACCCCCTATGACCGGCGGTGGCCGCATCATGGGCGTGACTTAACATTAGGATTCGGAATGAGGTAGGAACCACCCACTGATCGTGGTCAGCTTTGGATTTCCTTACCAGCAAACCGTCTTGGATTCGGAACATTTTTGGAATTTCATCAACACTCTTAGGTCCTCTTTCCCAATGTAATCGGTATCCGTCAGGGGAAAGTTCTCAGGGTCCTCAAGGTGCTGGTAAAATTTACCAATTATTGGATCCCCCTTCTGAGCGGTAATCAAATCAGCATCAGGGGTCTCCTTACTCCATTGTGCAATTGAAAGGTCATTGTGAGCATTTGTCTGGGACCTAGTGATAGCAGTGACCTGGATTTCCCCCAACAGGGACTCAATCTCAATTAGATCCCCTTGGATGGCCCCAGTTTTGGTCAGCTGATCAGCTAAGTCATTTCCAGTTTTGTTTGGTCCCTCTACTTTGGAATGACCCTTGATCTTTTTCCAATAGATGGTCATCTCATTCGAGGTGACCAGATCATCAATGTTTTGGATCAACTTCTCATGTTTCAAGGGTTTGTTATTAGCACATAACATGCCTCTGGTTTTCCAATTAACCAGGTGCTCCACGAACCCGTTCCGGACATAATCCAAATCTGTGATTATGACCAGTTCGTGGAGTTGATGTTGGACAGCAGTGAGGATGGCTTGATGCACAGCCATCAATTCTGCCACCCGACTACTTCGGGGACCAATTTTGTATCCAGCGGAGGGTTCTGGGAACTCATTCACCCATGCATTCCCTACGCCGGCCACCAGTTCTTTCTCCCCGTTGTTGTCAACATGGTAAGAGCATCCATCCACATAGACAGTGGGCATTCCCTCACACTTGTCCTCTTCAAAGACTTTATGTGGGGAATTAAGGTATGCCTCCATGTTGTCCTTGATTTTTAGACTTTCGTCCACGAAACAGTTTTCTCTGGCACAATCATGCAAGTCAGCCAGACCTTGCGCGAGGGGACTCTTCTTGTTTTGGCCATATCGGACCTCCACAGGAAAGCCTTGCATTGACAGAATCCAGGAAGTAATTCGGGAATTACTCACATTTCCGGCCCGGATTCTGTCACTTTGGAGATATTGCAGAGGCTGGTGTGGAGTCTCCACTATGATGTGTTCCCCCTGGATAAACGGGCGGTAATTCTTCAATGCCCACACCGTTGCCAGGAGTGCCTTCTCACAATCGTTGAATCTTTCCTCCACAGAGGATAAAGTTTTGCTCGCATAGGAGATTACTTTATTGACCCTGTCATGCTTTTGGTATAATACCGCCGTCAAGCACGTATTAGAGAACCCCGTCTCCAGGAAGAACTCCTTGTTTCTGACAGGGTAAGCTAGGCAAGGCGCTTGTGAGAGGCTTCTCTTGAGTTGTTTTACCGCCTCGGCTTGTTCTGGACCCCATTCCCACTTGACCCCCCCCCTTCAGGAGATGAATCAGGGGTCTGGTAATCTCTGCGTAGCCCTCAATGAACTTTCTGCTGTAATTAGTCAGTCCAAGGAGGCTCCTTAGTTCCCGCAGAGTTGCGGGGTCTTTCAGTTTCTGAAGTGCTTCCACTTTCTTTTCCTGGGGACAGAGACCCTAAGGGGTAATCTCATGCCCCAAGAAATTAACACGGGTTCTACACCACTGTGCTTTCTGAAAGGAAAGTTTTGCTCCGGCGGCCCTCAACTGGGTCAGAACATAACGGATCTCCGCTATGTGTTCCTCCACAGATGAACTTTTGATGAGGACATCATCTACATAAGCCAGGTTACCCCTCGCACCCAGGTCGGGCATGGCCTTATGTAGGAAAATGTTGAATTCATTGCCGGAGTTGAGGTATCCGAAGGGAGTCCGGGTCCATGTATACTGCTGGCCCCCAAAGGTAAAAGCCAGCTTGTATTGGTCCTCCCTACTGACCGGCACGGTCCAGTATCCATTGGTCAGGTCTATTGCAGTGAATACCTGTGACCCCTGAATCTGGGCCGCCCTTGGTCAATGTAGGGAAGAGGCCATCGGGAAGTATGGACCCGTTTGTTGAGCTCCCTAAGGTCAGCGCAGAGTCTCCACTGGCCGTTTGGCTTTAATATTCCCAGCACCGGATTATTGAAGGTGCTGTGGACGGGACGGATTATTCCTCTGGACTCAAGGTTCTTAATTATTTCAGTAAGGGACTGCATTGATGCGAGAGGCAAGCGATATTGCTTCACAAACACTGGAGTCATGCCAGGGTCCGTGGGGATTGTTGTTGTGTGGATGTCGGTGCGACCACAGTCATATGAGTCTACCGCAAAGAGATCTTGGAAATCCAAGAAGACTTGTTTCAACTTTTGCTTCTGTTCCAGAGTCACACAGGCATCAGCTAGGTTGACTCTCTCTTCCACCATCTGCCTGAAGCCTGGAAAGACTTCTGGTTTGGCTATCTCAGCGGCCTCCTCCAGCTGCGTGGAGAAGTCCCTGGTCAGAGTGCTGATTTGGACTGGAGGCTTCAGGTGGGAAAGGCAGCCCTCATGGACCTGGAAAATCACCTCATCCCTCCTGAAGTCACAAGTCACATCTTCCTTACCATAAGGGTAAGAAGTGTACACCAGGAAGTTCCCCCCATGGCGGGTAAAAATCCTGTCTGGTGTTGTATTGTCCTCACTGTCACTGTCAAAACAGTCCTTGGGGATTGGTCCTAACAGTTCATTTCCTAAATCGATGGAAAAATGTCGGTCATCAACCGCCATTCCAATAATGGTGTCTGCGGCTAGAGTAATACTCTTTAAGTCGCTGTTATCCACCTCTATTGGAATGGTGTCATGTTCTATGTTGACTAATGGAGTTGGGTTTACCCCCAACCCTTGCTGTTGGAGAGAAGCATTTAGATGTATGTAAGCATCAGGGTTTTTCAAATGTTGTCCTCTTTTAACTTTCACTTCCAGGGAGAATTGTCAGGTCCTTTCTGGGATGGTGACTTCCTCTTTAATCTGAATTTCAACTGCATAAGGTAGCAATTGAGCTGACCTAAATGCTTTTTCTAGATCATCAAAGCCCATGGGATTATCCGCTAATCGGGACCAAGCTTTGAAGTTTATTAGGTCCAAACTAATGGCAAAGCGATTGAGAATGTCACCGCCTAAGTAAAAGGCGGCAGTGACGTCTCGCACGACCCAACAATTATGGACTATGCTCTTGTTGCCAATGGAGATTTTGAGCATACACCTGCTTGGCAGGAGATGTTTGGAATTAGGCGCTTCCAGGTCCATTTCCCATTTGTCTATCAGTTTGAATGTGGGAATGGCTGGATCTTTTGGGAGTTGGCGGAACATGGCTTCGCTGATGAAGCTCTTACCGTTGCTCACACACACTCGGGCGAGAACAGAGTCCTTCCCATCGTTTAACTGAACAGGGATGAACAACTGCTCTCCAATTTGCTGAATATCAGCCAGGCTCTGAGCTGATTTCACATCTTTCTGTACTATAGGAGTGGGAGTTTCTGATTGTGGATTAGTATAGAATTTCAGAGTGTTTCCTTCCAGCGTGGAATACCACTTTAGACTGGAAGGAAGGTTGATTTTCAGAAATAGAGAGGACCCCCCATCACCAGTCTGTTGTCCTACTGCTATTACTGTCACGTCTGGAATTTGGTTATTCTGGAAGTGGAATTCTACTTGGTCAGAATTTTGTTCAACCATGTGGCATGTGCCGTTTAAACTAACATGGTTGACACTCTATTTTAATTTTATGGGTAGGCTAGTCTGGGTCCAGAGGACCTTGTTTACGCAATCTATTAGGGGTGACAACCTTCTCAGGAGATCATTCCCTAGTAAACAAGGGGTGCCCTCTGGAGTCACAACTATGACCAGGTGTTTCAACGTGTGTCGCCCAATTTTAATGTCCAAATCTGCCGTCCCCTCGACGGGAATTTCCTTCCCGTCAAAGTTCTGGAGTTGTCCAGAAAGTGAGGTGAGAGGAATTTGGTAATTCCCTCCCCTTCCTGCATTGAGTTCATCAAAGGCCCTTCTGGACAGAAGGGTAGCTTGAGATCCCGTGTCCACCAGCGCTGAAATCGTACCCTGCCCCTGTACTTGTACCGGGGCAAAATATCTTCCCTCCTTCTCCTCAAGGGGGCACAGATAATGCACATTTTTGGACAACTGGTGGGCTAACTTTCTGGTTTTGGACATTGCTAGAGAAGAGATTTGGGCAGAATTCTGTGGAGAGTCTTGGGAATCTGAAAGAAAAAGTTGGCAACTGGAGATCAGAGCCATTGTGGGTTCCCCTGGTTCCGGTTCTGGGCCGCCCCCCCCTTTTTGGAGGCAGTCACCAGGATGGGTTTGAACCAGGGGATTTTGGTATTGTGGGTTCTGGGATGAGATGATGGGCGGCGGTAGCTCAGTCTCCATATCTCCCCAGTCTGGATTGGAATCCCTTGGGACCCATTTTTCTTTGGGAGGAGTTCCCCCATCTCTGAAGGAGAAGATCCTTTTCCCAGGATCCTCTGGGGATCCCTCACCTTCAAATTGGAAGATCTGTATTTCTTCCACAAAACGGGTCTGTTTGGGTCCTTTGTTTCTCCTACCCCCCCTCTGCTCCTTGGGAGGCAGGCTTTCAGGGGCAGGAGATTTTGTTTCCGGTTCCTGGTTTTCCAGGGGCTGTTTACAAGTTGGGAAGGAAGCTTCCTCCAAGGCTTTACACCCCCCTTCCCCTTGTGCCTCCTCCCTGGGACCCGGTAGGTTGTCGGGGTGCTGCCCCCGTCATTGCTCTGGAGCACCAGGCCCAGAGTTTGGTGCATTCTGTGCCGGCATGCCCATCTGAGGGTTCTGCTGAGCCCTTAGCACGCGACCCAGCTCCTGTGCCATGTTCTGAACCTGGCGCTCTAACTGGGAAACCCGCTCAGGCTGATACGGGGCCCTGTTTTCTCCCCTGGGCTGATCCCGGGAAGGGTAGCTATCCCTTCTATGGTAATATCCCGGATTGGGAAGATTTGGGTACCCCTCCACCCTTGGCCTCCCCTCTCCCGGATTAGGTTGTCTGGGCTCAGGGAATTGGGGAAAGAAGGATGGATGATTTTGGGGTTGGAAGTTGGGTGGATATCTGGGGAAAAAGTTCTGCCCAGGATTTGGAGAATTTCTGCCCTCCGGTGGGAAGTTAGGAGGGAAGTTCCCTGGGTTAGGTGCTTGGCTAGATCCCCCCCTTGGGCTGGAGGAGTCCACACATAACCCAGGATGGGTCGATTTCCCTTGTAACGGGGACTTACATAATCAGGAGAGCGAGGGACCCCATTTGTGGGGCTGCTTCCTTGGCTCCCTGTCTGTGACTGGCCCGAGGACCTTCTGGGTCTAGCATTATTAGGTGCAGGTAGGTTTTTAGGCCCCCCCATCTCCAAATCCAAAACGGGGGCAACCTTTACCTCTGCCACCTTGGCAGTAGCAGGAGTGCTGTTGGTTTTGGGGTTTTTGGGCTGGTTTTTGTTTTCCACCGGTTTCTGCACCTCGTAGATGCGGGTGGCTTGTTCAATGACCCATTCTAAAGATCTTTTCTCATGAAAATCTCTCACGAGCTGGGTCATTATGTATTTGGGCAAGGCATGGAAAAAAGTATTAACAAATTCTCTGCTGTCTGTGCGCACCCTTCTGGTGGTCTGCGCAAAGGCATGTTTTAGTTCTTGCACGAATTCTTGTGGGGCCTGATCCTCCCCACATTGCAAATTGTAGGCTGCCTTGCGAGCCTCTTGAGGATTTCTGTGAACAGAAAAATGTTTCAAGATGGCCGCCTTATAGGTGGACCATCTTAAATGATTTTGGTCCTCCAGCCCCGCAAAGAAACTGGAGTATTCTGGGGAGAATGTCCATTTGACGTACTGGATGCAGCTACTGCTGTCCTTCAAATGGAAAGTCTCCATCATTTGCTCATAGAGCTCCAAGTGTTCCCAAACAGAGTACTTGGCGTTCTTATGATAAGGCGTGATGACACTCCTGATTGCCTTAATCTGTTTCAATGGGTCCTTAAGCAAGGCCCTTTTTGCCTTATTGGCCTTTTTGGTTCGGGTAACCCTTGTCCATTCATCCTCTGACTCAGAGGCACTGCTCCCAGAGGTTCCTGTCTGATCTTCCAGGTTTTCCCGGATTCTGCGAGCCTGGGAGTGGCTGGCAGAATGTGGGGACCTGGTCTCCTGTGTCCTGCGCCGTTCAGAGGAGTCTTCAGATTCCTCCTTGCTACCAGGATTTGATGGGTACCCCCCCCACTGACCTAACTGGGCAGAAGTTTTCAGGATGCCCTTAATGGGCCTATTCTCCTGGGGTTCCCCACTAAATTGCACTGTGCTTGGGTGCCCATACCCGGATGCCCGCCCATCCATTCCTGGGAGGTACTGGCCTATGAGCCCCATGCTTCTGGCTGTATATTAATCTGCCATCCCTGTGGCCCGGTGCTCATGTGCGTCAGGGGACATGGGGGTGGCAGAGTCCAGGGACTGAGAGAGATAAAGGCCTCTGGTACTAGGGCTCCTGAGGTTATGCTCAGGAGTTTCCCTTTCCCAGCGAACCTGGTCTCTATCCGCCCCTGCTCCCTGTTGCAATGCAAGAGCCTGCGCTTTCAGTTCCTCAGTTAAGGCCTTACTAGACTCTATCAGTCGCTCCTGCATCGCTACCTGTTGTTGGAGCCTATCATTGTGCTGACAGAGAGCCTCATTTTCTCTCTGTGCCTCCTGATTGGTCCTGGAGTACTGGGCCAGTCTCTGCTGCAGGAGGGTTACCTCCTGAGCTGTGTCCCTATTGGCCTGCTCCTTTCTTGCTAGAGCATCCTCCACCCTCCTGGTGTGCTCTAACAAGTTCTGGTGTTCTTTTTGGAGGTCACCCAGTCCCTGGAGGGCCAGGTGATTTTCTTCCATTTTCCTTTTTAAGTGGCAGACTTCCTGGCCTAAGGTATCCCTTTCCTGACTAAGAGCCTGCATCTGTGCCGCCAGGTCGTCCCTTTGCCTTTGGAAGGCACCAGCTTTCTGGCACTCCTGGTCAAACTCTGCCTGGGTATCCAGGTCTTTCAAAATCGGTTTATTGCTCTCTGCCTTCTCCCTATCTAGGTGGCTTTGCAGGGTGACTACCTGCTCAGCACATGCCCTATTGAAGTCTAACCGTTGCTCCAGCTTTTTCTGGCTCTGCAGTAGGGAGTCCAAACCTTCTTGGTACTCCTTCTGCAAGGCCAGAAATCTGGTATCCTGGTCCGCCTTTTCCTGTTGCAGCACATCCATATCCTCCTTTATTTTAGTGATGTACCGTCTGCTGTCATTTTCTGACTCCTGGCTCCTGAGCAGCCTCTGCTCAGAAGAGTCCAGATCAGATTGGGCCTTCTGTAGTGCCAGCAGTTGCCTGCTCGCCAGATCTTGGCCTTCAGCACATTTGTCCTGCATGGCTCCCACATGTAAATATAAATATGCCGCTACCCTGGCAATCTTGTGGTGCTCATCCTTGGCCTTCGGGGCGATGTATAGTTCGCTCAGGGCCACATGTAGGGGACCCTGATCTCCCCATGTATCTGACCCTGTTTCAGTGACCTGTTGCGCGATTGCCTGCAACCAGACCGTTTGGTCCTGATGAGTCCACTCACCTCTCACAAATAGTTTATGTAAGAAGTGTTCTCTGGCTATTTTCATATCTACCAAGGTCGTCATTCTGGAATTTGAGTTCCTTCCTGACTTACAGAAGTTTATATTTTATTTTTGCAAAACAGACCTTTTCCTTAGAGCGTTCCTTTGAGGAGTGCTTTACAGCGTAACACAGCGTGGTGATCCGACCGGATATGTGTATCTGGTCAGCTGGCACACTGTTTTAATCTGCACAAGTGATAGATCTAACCCAAACGTCCGGCTCGAGCCCCCAATTTGTAAGAGGATTCAATTCAACACTACAGCTAAGTCAATGCCTAGTCTGGGATAATGAATGGAAACCCTTATTGATATATCTTTACGTCCAGTTCATGCGTTCTGGATGACTACCCCTATATAACACCCCTCTCTTGGAATCCCCCTGACCCCACTGAGCTAAGAAGTAGTTCTGTTTTGCAAGTTTAAAAGGTTTATTTGATAATTTAAACAATAGATATATATATCACACTTTATAATAAATTAATAATTGAATATCACACTTAATCTGAGCAGTAATCAATAATGGATAGTCCGGCACTAGCACACTTCTTTATAATCAATGATGAGTGGTTATAGGATGGATAAGATAGCAACAATACTTTTATGGTTTCAAATGGATGCAAGGTGGAATGAAATTGCAGTACAGAAATACTCAATATGATTTCAACAAAACAATGTAATCACTTTTCTCTGGCAATCCACTCCCCCCTTTATCGTATGGGTCCTTCGAGACACTTTATGATCGTGTAGGGTCTCAAGCTGAGGACTGGTAACTTTACCTTCCGCTTTACCAGTAATGGTTGTCAATATTTTTTCTAACTTTTTTCACCGGGCAGTGATTTGCCTACCATTGTGAAAGCCCTGTATTAATCCAGGAAATGGACAAAACCAGCTGCATGAATATATTTATCTGCAGTCTTTATTTGAGAGAGGTAAGCAGTTTGCTTTCAGCTTCACATGTAGTTTTTAGCCATCTGAGCAACACTGTTTAAGAACTTACCCTCACATTTCATTGAACAGGTGTCTGGGGAATCGGGACATGTGCCTGAAGATCTATTCACTTCATCTTAGATCAACTACCTCATGCGACTCTCTATCCATCAACTCGTCATTTAGAGGTATTTTATGACTCTGAATCCCTTGATCTTTAAAGACAGGTCATTTTGAGCAGAATTTGTTTGATAACAAGTTTTTACAAATTATTTGACATGAATGTATTAAAAATGTGACTGGCGAAAATGCAATATGGGCAAGACAGACATAGGGTATGGTTTCCTTAGGTAGTCTGATACAATTAATATGTAAGGTGGGTTTTAGGCTCTAGGAATGGAACCTGCCAGTGCTAAGCTCCAATTATATTGTTGTTGCAAGTTTAGGCAAGATCACAGGAGCGGTCTTGGGGTTTAGCCTAAGCCCCAGTTTGGTAAGTTGAAAGAGAAGGGTTTGTTGCTCCCGGCTATCTTGCTAAAAATAAATATTTTCAACGCTTTGGTTGGTACGAAGTTAATTCGTTTATTGTTCGGTGTTTTCCGGTGATTGTTTCTAAATACATGTGTTTATGAGAAGCACTATTAAGAACTTTGTTAAGCAAGTTGAGGTCAGCCGACACGTGTTTCGACCTTATGGTCGTTCTCAAGGCTGAACAATATTCAATTAGTGATCAGGTAGTGAAATATTACAATTTTTCAGTCGTGGTGTTTTAGGTGATGTGCAAACATAGTGATAGGTAACAACATGACATCAAAACACATTGATGTGTTGATATATAGACATTTTGAAAAGGGAAGAAAAACATTGGAAGAAAAGGAGGGAGGAAAAGACGAGAGAGGTAAGTAGCTGGTTAGAATTGGGCTTGTGGTGAAATAGATTGAGGTAATTGCCTCTTACCCAGTTGCGGTTTGCTGTGTGCCCTCCGTGGGGTTCTGTATTGTAAACTGTCCTTTACGGCAGTCCTGGCTCCTGTTGGGCCCTGAGAGAGAAGGAATTACAAGGGGTTGAAGGGATAGGTGGGATCTTGAAAAGGGGAAGGGTCCCCTCATGGTGCGTCACTGTTCCCATTCGTTTATTTTAAGTTTAAGTTGGCTGTGATCATTGCACAGGAAACCGGTGGAAAACATCAAGGGCTTTTCCTGAATAGCCCTTGTGTAGTTTCACCTGTTGTGCGCGTTGGCAGTATTAATAGTAGTAATATCTAATTGGATGGTCCTAGATGTACATCAGGGGCCCTTTGGACGAGTGCTCCTGTGTGTACCCAGCCATAGATAGATCGCAGTTATCTTCCTGTTGTTGAGAAGTGAGAAATAGTGAATTTTTTTAAAAATAAAAACCTGCGCTAATGCTAAACATTGTCCTTGGGTGAGCAAGGATGCGTGCTGTCCCCAGATTGGGAGGCTCACCTGTATGCTTTGTCTGGCGTCCCCGGCGGTGCTCTGCTGCTTCTGCACACCGCGCCGGGCGGCGCCATAAGAACTGTTTGTTGACTCACGTTGGTCTCCGGTCGCGCATGCGCGAGGGGTAGTGTCTTGGCGCTGGTCCCGGCGCATGCGCGTGGTAGTAAGCAGATTGCGCATGCGCCGCGGATCAGCGAAAGACCTCGCGAGTGCTTGTGAGTTGGGATTGGGGATCGGGGGTGGGTTGGTCCTAGCCAATGGCTATGTAGCAGAAGGGATCTGGGTGGAATGGCTTGATTGATGGTGTATTGAGAGTCTCTGGGGGTCGAAAAGTGGAACCTGAGTGGGTAATACCTTGGAAGAATCAATATCGATTATGTCCATTGGTGAAGTGCATAATTGTGAATAAGCGCGTATTGTGGCATCAGTTACTATTTGCCCAATTGTGGGGTCAATTTGGATTATGGTGTGTGTGGCATGGTCGCTTATTGGGCCGTGTTGTGCCCATGACTAGGATCAATGGTCCCTGTGGGGGTTGGAGATTAGAAGTCAGAAGTCAGAAAGGATGTAGGAAAGGAGGAGCATGAAGTTTACAGGAAGACATTTAAATCATGGTCTTTGTTGAGGCCATTTTTCACACATCTGAAATGACAAATTAAACGTGCTTCCTCTTGTCTCAGTTTTCGGATTCTGTCTCCTCCTCTTGGGCCCAGCCGGACCGTCTTTAGTCCGATGAACCTTATATCACTTTTGTTTTCCATTTGGTGGTTCCTCTGCCAGTGGTTTGCCAATGGCAGTTTGGGGTCCTGTGAATATATGCTGTTCATATGTTCTCTAATCCTGAAGCGTGTCTCCCGGATGGTGCTGCCTATGTATATTTTGTTGCAAACACAGATAATTGCATATATTACAAATTTGCTTCAGGATTGCTTCAGGATTAGAGAACATATGAACAGCATATATTCACAGGACCCCAAACTGCCATTGGCAAACCACTGGCAGAGGAACCACCAAATGGAAAACAAAAGTGATATAAGGTTCATCGGACTAAAGACGGTCCGGCTGGGCCCAAGAGGAGGAGACAGAATCCGAAAACTGAGACAAGAGGAAGCACGTTTAATTTGTCATTTCAGATGTGTGAAAAATGGCCTCAACAAAGACCATGATTTAAATGTCTTCCTGTAAACTTCATGCTCCTCCTTTCCTACATCCTTTCTGACTTCTGACTTCTAATCTCCAACCCCCACAGGGACCATTGATCCTAGTCATGGGCACAACACGGCCCAATAAGCGACCATGCCACACACACCATAATCCAAATTGACCCCACAATTGGGCAAATAGTAACTGATGCCACAATACGCGCTTATTCACAATTATGCACTTCACCAATGGACATAATCGATATTGATTCTTCCAAGGTATTACCCACTCAGGTTCCACTTTTCGACCCCCAGAGACTCTCAATACACCATCAATCAAGCCATTCCACCCAGATCCCTTCTGCTACATAGCCATTGGCTAGGACCAACCCACCCCCGATCCCCAATCCCAACTCACAAGCACTCGCGAGGTCTTTCGCTGATCCGCGGCGCATGCGCAATCTGCTTACTACCACGCGCATGCGCCGGGACCAGCGCCAAGACACTACCCCTCGCGCATGCGCGACCGGAGACCAACGTGAGTCAACAAACAGTTCTTATGGCGCCGCCCGGCGCGGTGTGCAGAAGCAGCAGAGCACCGCCGGGGACGCCAGACAAAGCATACAGGTGAGCCTCCCAATCTGGGGACAGCACGCATCCTTGCTCACCCAAGGACAATGTTTAGCATTAGCGCAGGTTTTTATTTTTAAAAAAATTCACTATTTCTCACTTCTCAACAACAGGAAGATAACTGCGATCTATCTATGGCTGGGTACACACAGGAGCACTCGTCCAAAGGGCCCCTGATGTACATCTAGGACCATCCAATTAGATATTACTACTATTAATACTGCCAACGCGCACAACAGGTGAAACTACACAAGGGCTATTCAGGAAAAGCCCTTGATGTTTTCCACCGGTTTCCTGTGCAATGATCACAGCCAACTTAAACTTAAAATAAACGAATGGGAACAGTGACGCACCATGAGGGGACCCTTCCCCTTTTCAAGATCCCACCTATCCCTTCAACCCCTTGTAATTCCTTCTCTCTCAGGGCCCAACAGGAGCCAGGACTGCCGTAAAGGACAGTTTACAATACAGAACCCCACGGAGGGCACACAGCAAACCGCAACTGGGTAAGAGGCAATTACCTCAATCTATTTCACCACAAGCCCAATTCTAACCAGCTACTTACCTCTCTCGTCTTTTCCTCCCTCCTTTTCTTCCAATGTTTTTCTTCCCTTTTCAAAATGTCTATATATCAACACATCAATGTGTTTTGATGTCATGTTGTTACCTATCACTATGTTTGCACATCACCTAAAACACCACGACTGAAAAATTGTAATATTTCACTACCTGATCACTAATTGAATATTGTTCAGCCTTGAGAACGACCGTAAGGTCGAAACACGTGTCGGCTGACCTCAACTTGCTTAACAAAGTTCTTAATAGTGCTTCTCATAAACACATGTATTTAGAAACAATCACCGGAAAACACCGAACAATAAACGAATTAACTTCGTACCAACCAAAGCGTTGAAAATATTTATTTTTAGCAAGATAGCCGGGAGCAACAAACCCTTCTCTTTCAACTTACAATTAATATGTATTTTTTCAGACGCTGGTGCCCTTTTTTCTGGGCAGAAGCATTACTGGAGAACTCTATAAGAACCCAGTAGCTTACCAAGACTACCACCACTCTAACGCGAGGTAAAGACTTTTTTCTTGTACCTCGGGTTATACAGAATAATACTGTTTAGATATTAAGCATCCAATGGGCTTGTATTCTGTTTTTATCCTTTACCAACAGCACTCCCACATCAAAAGCACACTTGTTGGCATTGCTTGGAAAAATGTTCTTAGGTTAAACCATAAAGTTCAAGTGACAAATTGAGAATCCCTCCTGAAGAAAGTTCAAGACAAAAGATAAATAACTGAAACATATTGAGGCATACTACTAGTAATTCAATATACTAGATATGTATTGAGATCTTTATTGATCACACTTCATCTCTGAAACGCCTATTGAATTTTGAGGATGACGGAATTTGATGTTTTGATCACATCAAGAATACTTTGCTGCTACTAGATTGTTAGACCTTTTTTGGTGTCACTGGCATTTTATTTTTATTAATGTTTTATCTTTACTGTATCTTTTATAGATTATGAATAAAATGTGTACGTATTGAAAGTATTGAGCGACTTTTTAGAAGTGCTGTTGTGTATAACTCTACCTTGTTGCTCTATATATTGACTCCTTAACTTTCCCCAAATCAAAAGCAAGAGAAATCACCACCGATGTGAGTAGCTTTCCTTGTGGTTTCCCTCCTCTATATTTGTATTTCCAGTACCACACCATAGGTATGACCAGTTCCCTGGAGACAGTGAGCTGCCTTGGGAAGGTGAGGAAAGGAAGGTTACCCCAGTGGAGGTTCAGCTGGCAGGGTGACCACTCAGAGACATCAGAGATGTGCAGAGAGAAGGAGATTGTGGAGTGGCATATGGTCACAGGGTATCCGCCATCACCGGTTGGAGCAGGAAGAGGGCCAAGAGAGTCCAGACAGAGAGTGAAATGGAAGGAGTCCAGATATGCAGATGTTGTTTGTTATGGTATGCATCACATCATGCCTATGTGGCTGCAGGACAGCAAGCATGTGCCAGTCCACCATGACAAGGATCACCCATGGCAGTCATGTAAATGCATGCAGAACTGACGGACAATCAACAATCTTCATCCAAGCAACAGACACATGTCCTGCACGCACACGCATCACCACTCACCACACATCCCCTCATAAATTGGCAGGTCTCCCACGCCTTGGATCTGCTCCACATCAAACATCTGACTAACAATATCATCATGTGGAGTGAGTTCTTGGTCCTCTTCTGCTGGGCCACATCACGTTACCAGAGTAGAGGCGTAGTTGGCACCCAGCTCATCTTTGGCTCAGCGCCGGAGGTCATTCCACTGCTTCACTGCCTCAGAAACTGTGCGCCTCTCAATGCCCAAGGCGCTCATGCGATCGGCAGCACACTGTTAGTGGGCCATACGCTGGTCATGTGTATGTATGCTACCTGCCCACACAAGCATGTCATCTTCGTGTTCCCACAGGTCCAAGAGGATCTGGAGTTCCCCATCACTAAAGCTCATCTTTCTCGACGTATGGGTCTCCTGTGCCGTGCCTCGGGACTGAGCCATTTTGCCTACTGCACACTTTCCCTTCTTGCAAGGTTGTGCAGACCCTGAGTGGCTGGGACCACTTGGATCAGTTGGGGCTGGAGCACTGGTGGACTGGGCTGAGGCATCAGCCACTGATGCTTTGACTGTAGGTAGCCTTGCAGGCATCTGTACCTTTGTGCTGGTGGGTGGACCTTTGTTTACACATCTCACTCCTAGGGACATGGACATGTGCCCCTCGGATTCCCGGGCCCTGGGCCGGGACCACTACAGGCCTGGCTGGGGGACCCTGAGTGGGTGGCACTGCATCTGCTCCTGCAGCTACATGCCCCTGGCTATTCTGGCCTGCAGATGACATTGCTGACCCTGGTTTCCTGGTGCTGGTGGCACGTTTCTGCACCACACGCCTCTAGCCCCTAGGGACATGGACATGTTCCCCTCGGTCTCCCAGTCCCTGGGCCGGGACCACTACAGGCCTGGCTGGGGGACTCTGAGTGGGTGGCGCTGCATCTGCCCCTGCAGCTACATGACCCTGGCTTGTCTGGCCAGCAGATGACATTGCTGACCCTGGTTCCCTGGTGCTGGTGGCAGGTCTCTGCACCACATGCCTCTTGCCCCTAGGGACATGGACATATGCCCCTCGGTCTCCCTGGCCCTGGGCCGGGACCACTACAGGCCTGGCTGGGGGAACCTGAGTGGGTGTCGCAGCATCTGCCCCTGCAGCTACATGACCCTGGCTGGTCTGGGCAGCAGATGACAGTGCTGACACTGGACCCCGGGTGTTGGGGACATCAGCATCAGCTGCATCTCCCTGAGCCAGTTGAGTGGGGGGCATGTCACTCCCTGCATGGACCTGGGAACCTCGGCCACCTCGGCCCCCTTGGCCACCTCTGCCAGCTTCGCCACCTCACCCACGTCGCCCCCCTTGGCCACCTCTGGAAGCTCCGCCACCTCGTCCACCTTGGCCACCTTTGCCTCACTTCCCACTTGTTGCCCTCCCAATCATGGCACTGATGGATTAGTGCAATGGGAGGTGCAGCTATCAATTGACTTGGGGAATATGAGTGAGGGGGCAGGGTACGTGATGTCAAACGTACCAGTGTGCTCCAGCAAGGCTCAGTGCAACCCGTGATGAAAATTAAATTGTCCGCGCAACGCAAAGGCACCACAAAAGCAAATAACTGTGTACGCGACCCCTCGGTAGCCCACGTGTAAGTTATATACGCTATGCAGTACGCCATGGCACCAGCAACTCCAAAAATGAGTATGCGGATTAGACGTATGTTACAGTGATCTCAAGAATGGGGGTACGCAATACACAGGGGCACCTACAATATGCGACATGCGTACGCGACTCACAGTAAGCCTCGTAGAAAAACACACACGTGTGCGCAGAGGCAACCCCCCCGCTAAAATGAGAAGTAGGCACTTTCACAGTAGTGGAGAATTCACGTGGCACCCCAAAATACTTCGAAGTCCGCGCGTCCGTCCGCTACGAATTGCACGTACATTGTAATGTTATCCTATGCACACGTTTATTCGGATAATGAACGCCAACGCCCAACGTTCAGCGCAGGTCACGTAACCTACACGCTAAGGGTATTTCCTCTGATTTCACGCTAATTCGCAGTTTCCGCACATGCTGAGTCACTCTGTTGCCGTCGGCCCACGTGAGTAACACGGAAGACCCACACTCCGGCCTACAAGCCAATTTATCTGCCTCCAAGTGCCCCAAGCTGCCTCCAATGTGACATCTCCTGCTGCCTGCCCACTCTGTGTGCCTGCTGCCGACGTGCCCCTGCATTCTGGTGCCTGCTGTACAGCCAATGCCAGTGCTCATGTTGTTGGACCTGTGACCACCTGTGCTGATCCAGAAGACTGCAGATGCGCCATACCACCGCTCCACAGCCCAGCCCCAGGACCACCTTGCCCACCCACACCTGCCTCGGGAGTTGCCATGTCAGACCCAACTTCATCGGAGGCAAGTGGAAACCCCCGAGCAGTGAGGCAGAGGGCTGTCAACTTCTCATCCAGAGAAGTTGACATCCTGGTGGAGCAAGTCCTGGGGCATTATGATGCCCTCTTCCACGGACAATCGCACGTCGGCAAGGAAGGACAGAGGACGATCTGGGTGGACATTGTGGGTTTAATCAACGCCGAGGGGGTGGCACCCCGTGACTACCATCATGTAGACAAGCGCTGGGAGCACTACAAGTCAAGGACCCACCACAAGGCCTGGTGCTTCCTCAAGGCTGGGGCGCCGGGCCGATTGACAACCAACAACATGCAGATCCTGGAATGTTTTTACCCAGCGCTGCATGCCCAGGTCTTGGATTTGGAGCTCCGTCTGGAGTCGACTGGTAAGTGTCCATGTCTTCTTGTCCACCATGAGGCATGTGCATGTTGATGTATGGTTTGAGTGTGCACATTGGCCCTATGTCTGGCATGCCTCTTGTACAGATGTTTGTGTACATGTCACAGACAGTGCTACATGTGAGTCCATTCTAAGATGTGTGACATCCATGGTGTTTGGGTTGCATTGCGTGATGCGCGCAAGCATGTAACAACAGGCACATGTTGGCACACATATGTCCGTACTGGGGCATGAGAGAGGTGTGGAAAATGGGTTCTTTCTGCAACATCATGGACATGTATGGTGTACATGTGCATGTGTCAGAGAAGTGAGTGTGTGACTGGCCAACACTCCTGGATGTATGTTACATGTGCATTTGAATGTGTGATTGAGTCATGCTGCCAAGTCGCACTCAAGTGTGCTCTGACGTGTTAGCTCCATGGCCTGATGCATGACTGTCTGGTGATGTGTGTGTATGAGATGTGTATGTGCCATGATGCATGTGAGGTGGATGCACAAATTTGATGTGGTGACAGTGCCTTGTGAATGTCTGTTGCAAATGACATACATGATTGTGCATGTGTGTGAATGGCACTTCCCTGTGTTCAGAGGATGGTGATGATGGATGTGACCTTTGACATTGCCACTAATGTACACTTGCATTGTGCCAAACACACATATGTTCACTCCCCGATGTTTGTGTTCTATGTTTCCCTATCCACAGTAACAATGGAAGAAGAGGGCAGAGACGGTGCTGTGGAGCAAAGCAGCGGGGATGCCTCCACCAGGCACAGACGCAAGGCCCAGCCATCCTTCCAGGTACTGTCATCTTCCGGGAGCGAGGAGGCTGGTGCCGCATCCCAGTCAACGGATGCAGCTGCTGTGGGTAGGTGCAAGAGGGTGAAGGTGGCGGAGGACACCTCAGCAGTGGGAGGGACAGGTGAGCCCGCACAGGGGCAAGATATGATATGATATAGCATTTATAATGCGCCTATACACAAGTGTTTCAAGGCACGACGAGGCAAGGGGGGGGAACAAAGGGAGGACAGACAGCGATCCTACTAGGCCAGATGTCATTCAGATCGTGCAAGTGCATGGGAAGGGGGAAAGGAACAGTGCGCAGGGGGAAGGGAGAGGGGAAAGTGCAGCACATGGGAAAGTGGAATAAATCGGAGAAATAAGACAAATAAAACAGCCAGCTAGTGGCAAGTGCAAGGAAGTGAGGACATAAGTGCTGGTAGGGGGACTGAAGGGATACAGGAAAAACGGTCTCCAAGTGCAGGGGTTGCCAGGGAAGCAGTGCAAATGGGCAATTGAAGGGGCCTGGGCCAGAGATCAGAAAGGATGGCCAGGTAACCAGTGCAATTTCAGTCAGGAATTCAGCAAGGGAGGGGAGGGGAGAAAGCAGACGCAAAGTGGAAGGTTTTGAGGTGTTTACGGAACCGGAGATGGTTCTCCTCGAGTTTCAGGGAGGCAGGAAGGCTGCTCCAGAGAGAGGCCCCTGCCGAAGAGAGTGATCTGCCACCAACTCGTTGCTTGGAGAAGCGACTGACCCTGAGGGAGTTGGAGGCAGAGGAGCGAAGAGCTCGAGAAGGAAGATATTTAGGAAGAGAGAGTTGAAGGTATTGTGGCCCTAGACCCCAGAAGGCCTTGTGTAGAATGCAGAGGGTTTTGAACTTCCTCGCAGCCACTGGGAGCCAGTGCAGAGATACTGCGGAAGACGGTGGGGAGGCATCCAGGTTGGCGGGGGATGAGGAGGAGGGTGAGGCCACATCAGCCCAGCCCATGGGGCCCGGCAGGAGTGATGAAGTGGGTGTGACTGGTGCAGTCCAGATTCAGGGGCCGAAGGCGGTGCAGGTCGCTGTTGAGGTGCCTGTGCTTATTCCTGTCCCTGAGACTGCGAATGCATCAGTATGCACCTGCGGGCATGCTTCAGGCCGGACCCATCCACAGGAGGCAGATGTTTCCACACAAACAGAAACACCAATACCTGCGGATGTGGCCATTCGTGACAGGATGGAACCTGTGCTAGCCGGTGTCATGGGGTGTACAGGCACCGTTCGTGATGACGTGCAGGCTTCCAATCAGGGGCTTGCACATCAAAACAATGAGGTCTGTCGTCTCTTGAACTGACTAGTACAGTTCCTGGTCTCGCAATGGGTCCATGGGCTGGCCACTTATGTGACCCCCCCTCCTCATCTTCCTCCGCTGTGCACCAGTCGTCCCCCATGTCATCTTCCTGCCCAGATACCACCAGGGCCCTTGCAGCCAGTCTGGTGGAGATCACATCCCTGCTAGAGTCGGGAGTGGAAGGAGGATCAGCAGAGGTGGTCACCACACAAATCCAGCCAGCGACAGGAGATGTGGCAATGGAGGAAGAGCAGGCACTAAGCAGCAGGTTACATGCACGACAGCCCCGGCGGTTGTCTTCATTCTCGAGGCTGTCCTTGAGGCGCAGGCACCGGGCTATTAGTCAACAGCAGGCTCTTCCGAGGAGGCGACGGGACTCGGGCTTTCAATGGAAGTGAGGCAGGTATCGACCATCGGGCAGGAGGCAAACGTGGACCTTACAACAAGGATGTCTTCCGTGTTGGAGCTTTTGGGGCAGCAGATCAGAGCAGAGTGGCAGTGCGCACAGGCGGCTAGACTCACCATGGCCAGGGCGGAGAATACACTGTGTTGGGCAGAGACGCGGGACAAGGTCCTCGAGGAGACTTGCAGGGAGTTTGAGAGGAGTATGTTGGAGTCCCTGCAAGCCCTCGAGGGGGAAGCTGAGGCCCGCCTACAGGAAGTAGATGCAGTGTTCGATGATGTCCTGGCCGAGACTTTGACGGAACATGGTGAGTCAAAGGACTAGCCCGCTGCCATTGTATACACGTCTTTTTGTGTAGGTTTCATTTTTTTTTTCACTTTTATTTGGAATTTCTGGACTTTGCTCCACTTTTTGTACATCGTTTTGTAAAATTAGTATTCATAAGGATGTTTGGACATGGTTTGGGACAATGGACCTTGGTTCTTTGTACATAGTTTTCTTTTTCCAGGATCTTTTTCTGTTCACCATGAAGGAATGGTTTTCTTTTCATTTGTGTTTTCATTTGGACTTACATTTCTGGACATGAACCGCATCTTTGAGTTGTTTTTTTTTTTACATCCAATGTCTTTTCTTTAGAACAATCTTTTATTTATTTATTTATTTCATGCATATTTTCTTTAGTGATTTTACAAAGTATGACTTTAATACTGATTTTAAACATATTTTTTAATGTTGAAACTGCAAGTGGTGTCTGGTGTCCATGGTTTTGCGTAATTATCACCCTTCCTTACTGTGTTCTGTGTCCCTGATACTGACCAATGTTGTTCGTGTGTGTGCATACATGCATGCATGTGTCATGTTTGACTTCCAATGTCATGGGGCATGTTCTGGTGTGCATGACCAATGGATGGGTGTTAAGGTGCACTTGGAGGGTGCAGCATGTGGTGGCATTTCATTTCACATGTGTTGTATGTTTGTGTATTGGTGCACACTGTGTTGCGGTGTGGGGGTCTCCCATGAGACAGGGCCTGCCGGCAGGTTGCCGTGACAGGTGATGAGGGCTGGGGTTTCCCATGAGACGGGGCCTGCCTGCAGGTTGCCGTGATGGGTGGGTGCTGGGGGTCTCCCATGAGACGGGGCCTGCCTGCAGGTTGCTGTGACGGGTGGGGGCTGGGGTCTCCCATGAGACGGGGCTTGCCTGCAGGTTGCTGTGACGGGTGGGGGCTGGGGTATCCCATGGGACGGGGCCTGCCTGCAGGTTGCTGTGATGGGTGGGGGCTGGGGTCTCCCATGAGACGGGGCCTGCCTGCAGGTTGCTGTGATGGGTGGGGGCTGGGGTACCCCATGAGACGGGGCCTGCCTGCAGGTTGCTGTGATGGGTGGGGGCTGGGGTCTCCCATGAGACGGGGCCTGCCTGCAGGTTGCTGTGATGGATGGGGGCTGGGGTATCCCATGAGACGGGGCCTGCCTGCAGGTTGCTGTGATGGGTGGGGGCTGGGGTATCCCATGAGACGGGGCCTGCCTGCAGGTTGCCATGACAGGCGATGAGGGCTGGGATCTCCCATGAGACGGGGCCTGCCTGCAGGTTGTCGTGATGGGTGGGAGCAGGGGGTCTCCCATGAGTCGGGGCCTGCCTGCAGGTTGCCATGACAGGTGATGAGGGCTGGGGTCTCCCATGAGACGGGGCCTGCCTGCCAGTTGCCGTGATGGGTGGGAGCTGGGGTCTCCCATGAGACAAGGCCTGCCTGCAGGTTGCCCTGACGGGTGGGGGCTGGGGGTCTCCCATGCCTGCAGGTTGCCATGACAGGTGATGAGGGCTGGGGTGTCCCATGTGGCGGGGGATGCCTGCGGGCTCGGGTGTTGGGGTCTGGGATGTCACAGGTGTTGTGGGCTGCCTGCGGGCTTGGGTGATGGTGGCTGGGGTGTCCCATGTGGCGGGGGATGCCTGCGGGCTCGAGTAATGGGGGCTGGAGGTGTCCCATGTGACGGGGGATGCCTGCGGGATCGGGTGATGGGGCCTGGGGTGTCACAGGTGTTGTGGGCTACCTGCGGGCTCGGGTGATGGGGGTGTCCCATGTGGTAAGGGATGTCTGCGTGCTCGGGTGATGGGGACTGGTGGTGTCCCATGTGATGTGGGATGCCTGCGGGCTCGGATGATGGGGGCTGGTGTGTCACAGGTGTTGTGGGCTGCCCGCAGGCTTGGGTGATGGGGGCTGGGGGTGTCCCATGAGGCGGGGCCTGCCTGCAGGTTGCCGTGATGGGTGGGAGCAGGGGGTCTCCCATGAGTCGGGGCCTGCCTGCAGGTTGCCATGACAGGTGATGAGGGCTGGGGTCTCCCATGAGACGGGGCCTGCCTGCCAGTTGCCGTGATGGGTGGGAGCTGGGGTCTCCCATGAGACAGGGCCTGCCTGCAGGTTGCCCTGACGGGTGGGGGCTTGGGGTCTCCCATGCCTGCAGGTTACCATGACAGGTGATGAGGGCTGGGGTGTCCCATGTGGCGGGGGATGCCTGCGGGCTCGGGTGATGGGGTCTGGGATGTCACAGGTGTTGTGGGCTGCCTGCGGACTTGGGTGATGGTGGCTGGGGGTGTCCCATGTGGCGGGGGATGCCTGCGGGCTCGAGTAATGGGGGCTGGAGGTTTCCCATGTGACGGGGGATGCCTGCGGGATCGGGTGATGGGGCCTGGGGTGTCACAGGTGTTGTGGGCTACCTGCGGGCTCGGGTGATGGGGGTGTCCCATGTGGTAAGGGATGTCTGCGGGCTCGGGTGATGGGGACTGGTGGTGTCCCATGTGATGTGGGATGCCTGCGGGCTCGGGTGATGGGGGCTGGTGTGTCACAGGTGTTGTGGGCTGCCCGCAGGCTTGGGTGATGGGGCTGGGGGTGTCCCATGAGGCGGGGCCTGCCTGCAGGTTGCCGTGATGGGTGGGAGCAGGGGGTCTCCCATGAGTCGGGGCCTGCCTGCAGGTTGCCATGACAGGTGATGAGGGCTGGGGTCTCCCATGAGACGGGGCCTGCCTGCCAGTTGCCGTGATGGGTGGGAGCTGGGGTCTCCCATGAGACAGGGCCTGCCTGCAGGTTGCCCTGACGGGTGGGGGCTGGGGGGTCTCCCATGCCTGCAGGTTACCATGACAGGTGATGAGGGCTGGGGTGTCCCATGTGGCGGGGGATGCCTGCGGGCTCGGGTGATGGGGTCTGGGATGTCACAGGTGTTGTGGGCTGCCTGCGGGCTTGGGTGATGGTGGCTGGGGGTGTCCCATGTGGCGGGGGATGCCTGCGGGCTCGAGTAATGGGGGCTGGAGGTGTCCCATGTGACGGGGGATGCCTGCGGGATCGGGTGATGGGGCCTGGGGTGTCACAGGTGTTGTGGGCTACCTGCGGGCTCGGGTGATGGGGGTGTCCCATGTGGTAAGGGATGTCTGCGGGCTCGGGTGATGGGGACTGGTGGTGTCCCATGTGATGTGGGATGCCTGCGGGCTCGGGTGATGGGGGCTGGTGTGTCACAGGTGTTGTGGGCTGCCCGCAGGCTTGGGTGATGGGGCTGGAGGTGTCCCATGAGGCGGGGATGCCTGTGGGCTCCGGTGATGGGGTCTGGGGGTGTCCCATGAGGCGGGGATGCCTGTGGGCTCGGGTGATGGGACTAGGGGTGTCCCATGAGGCGGGGGATGCCTGTGGACTCGGGTGATGGGGGCTGGGGGTGTCCCATGAGCGGGGGATGCCTGCGGGCTCAGGTGATGGTGACTGGGAGTGTCCCATGTAGTGGGGGCTGCCTGCTGGGTGGCGGGGTGGGTGATCAGGGGGGGGTGTGGTAGTCCTGTCAGGAGGTGTCGAGGTGTCTGCTTACTGTGGATTTGTGGGGGTGTTGCCTGTTGTATTAGAGCGTGGAAAGTCCTCGCGTACCCCAGACGCAGCCCAGCCAAATCACATGGAAACTCATTGCGTACCTGCAACCCAGCCAAATTGCCTGGAAACTCATTGCGTACCGCAGCCCAGCCTAATCGCGTGGTAACTCATTGCGTACCCTGGACGCAGCCCATCCAAATCTCATTGAAACTCATCACGTACCCGCAGCCCAGCCTAATCGCGTGGCAAATCATTGCGTACCCTGGACGTAGCTCAGCCAAATCGCGTGGAAACTGATCGCGTACGCCCTGCAAAATCGCATGCCAACTCATTGTGTACCCCGGTCGCAGCCCAGCCAAAGACGCAGCACAGCCAAATCACGTGGAAACTCATCAGGTACCCCGGATGCAGCCCAGCCAAATCACGTTGAAACTCATTGCGCGCCCCTGTCAGCACAGAGTTTTCACGCGATTTGGATGGGGAACTGTTGGCTGGTCCAGGGATGGCGTGGGGTGTTCTCCAGTGTTGGTAATTTCTCTTGCTTTTTTCTGCGCTGGTTGGCAAGTTGGGAGCGTTACTGATGCAGCTTGATGTTCCTTGCGCCACAGCTACTGATGCCTTTGGGAATCCATGAATACGCATGACACGTAATTGTTTCTTTGTGCTGCGGCTGGCACACGCTCCTTCGTGGAGCGTGGCCCTTGCACTTTTTATGCGCTGGGATCTGTGAACCGGGCCCTTTATTTCTTCCCCCTTTCTCAGCCCCTTGTCCACTTGCCCCTCTGAGTGCTTCCATACCCTTGGAGAACTTCAACCAGTCCTCCATAATTGACAACTGGTGTGAGCTATGTCCCAGGCTTTCTCCCAGAGCCTGATTAAGCATTTGCCCCATACTGGGATGCATTCATTTTTGGCTCACCTGAGCCCTTCCTTCTTCAATGGAGCTGGAAATCTTAGGACTTTGTATGAGAAATGTTCCACTAATGTTAATGTTAATGTTAAAGGACATTTGTACCGCACACTATCACCACCGGAGTGGTCCCCTGGTGCTCTGGCGGCTCTGAAAGAGGGAGGGAGGGCGGGTGAGTTAGTGGGTGGAGGTTGGAAAAGTGCAAGAGAGCAGTGATGTACTGTTGGCAGCCTCAGCCCGGTGGGTCCGTCGGCTGGGCCTGGGGTGTATGCGGCTGGTAGTCGTTGTGTACTGATGTACGGGTCTATGTGCATTTATTGTTTTGTTGTTGCACTGTGGTGAAGTTTGTGCGGTTTGTTGTGCTGGAGGTTTGTGGTTGTGTTTGGTTTGGAGTTTGAGAGGTGTATGCGGAGGAGGGAATTGTTAGTGGTCTCGGTTAGTTGGCATCTATATCCTGGGTTGACCAGTTGTGCTCGTGTAATCTCGCTCGATGGGGTGTTGGTCATCATGTGCCTCTGGAGGTTCGTGCTCGTTTTGTATACGAGGCCCCTTGAGCATCTCACTGCCTCTTCCGCCTGTTCCGTCAACAGCGTTGCATGCTCCCCACCCCACCCACATGGCCAGTGCACCTGCCGGTGTCCATATCTTAGTTAGTGCGGTGATTGGTGGTATCTCGCTAGTTACACAACCCAGAGGTACCTAGTTGTAGCTATACGGCGGTTGGGGATGGTAAAAATTGGCTGGGGTTGTTGCCTCTGTCTCCGTGGGTCTCGCATGTGTACCACTCTGTCTGGCGTCACCCCTCCCGATGCCCTGACTGCTTATCAGTCGGTTCTGGAGCTTGTCAGTGTCCTTTCCCGTTTAGTCGTTTAGTAATTTTTTGACTAATTAGTCAACAAACAGGTTATCTTTGGCCTGCACCCATCCAAATTACATGAATAATAGGGCAGAGCAAACTTGCAGCTTTGTTAGCACTCACAATGGTTCGTTTGTGCCCACCAGGTTCTTTCCAGATTCAAACCGTCCAAATAATACCTGCAGATTTCTCTTTCCCAAGCAAATCTTTCTGGCCACCAGGTGGTGCTGTGCAATTGTCGAGCTGCATTGTTCGTCATCTGTCTTTCCACCACCTTTGCCCATTGTGTTTTGTATGTACATATATTGCTACCAACAGACACGTTATGCACAGTCCAATCGAGTAGCTCCAAGGGGACTCAATTATAATGGTCACAGAAGCGTGATCGTGGAGTGCCAGAACTATGATAAGTCGCGTTGCGCTCTGATCACTTCCGTGACCACAGTGCTCCCTTTACTTAAGATTATTATTGCAGCCACTGGAACTTTTCGTCCCGTCCCGCCACAGAACTAATTAAATAACTTCCTAATCTTGCGAATATGTTACGCCACAACTGTCTAACGCTGCGCATGTGAATATTTGTGCTAGATGAAGATATCAGATCAACTGATCGTAATACAATTAATCACACAACACGTCCAGTATATAAAGGAAAAATGCACTTAACTGGCTGCCCGAGCAACAAAGAAAGAGGAGTTCATATGATGGTGGACAGGATTTATAGGGATAACAGAGACTAGTGGTTTATTAAGGTCACTTGTTTGGAAGGACCGATAACATTAAGGACTACAAAAACTGAAAACATATGGAGAGTGTAGAATTCACATTTTGTATGTTACTGCTATTGTTTAATGATGTTGCTCGAGAAGTAAAGTTAAGAGTCAAGCATAATCTGAGCCTCCAGGTCTTGACATAGAATTGCAAACTTGGTGAAGAACCAAAGCTCACCTGCTGCAACCCGTACAAAACAAATCGCACGATACAGCGACCTGATCTTCAGGGCACTGCAGGAGCTCACAATTGTTCTGTTGTTAAGAGACATTGGGCCTGAATTACAAAATCCTTTTTGAATGGCAAAGTCTTTGTAAATCAGGCCCATTGTGATTACTGTGTTTGGTTGGACTGTCAAAATACATTCCCGGAATCATGTTGTCGTTGACCAAGAAAATGCTGAAAGTTTAAGCAGGTGACAATTGGGTAAATCCCGGGACTCTATATATTTTTTAATCCAGAGACCCTATTCTTTCATAGAAATAAATAGCTTCAAGAAAGCACATTGAATATTAAATGTTCTTTTGAAAGGTCAAAACATATAAGGATAAAAATAGCTCCAGAAGCCCTGCCGGAAGCGGTTTGAAGAGAGTAAAAGTCATATAGGAAGCTGAAAGACACTATATTCATTTTATTCGCAAATCGTTGTTTTTCAACCTATTATAAATCCTCTTTTTAAAATAAGTTACCCAGCGGCGTTCGGTGCCAACAAAGACGTTGATAACTGATAAAAATAAAGACAAATCGGGTAAAGACTAATGGATTACCATGAGCAATGCATGTTATCGGCACGAGTATTTTGGTGAAATATTTTTCTTTCAATAGCTCTCAGAATGAGATATGCGTATCCCTTCCATTTATGATATCAAGAGCTCTGCATTATCCGGAAAACATTATTAATGCGCCTTCCTAGCAAAAGCTATTAAATGTGTTTTACAGTCAGATAGAATAGCTTTTTCCAGAGCACAGTAAATTAGTCCTGGCATTTCCCTGGGGGCTGGTTTCCACCTAATGCAAGGCATACGCTAGTAATTCACTGTAATACTTCACTGGCGCTGCCGAAGCAATGGCTGACGAAGCCGTAGCAGGAGTTTAATCAGGCAATAATGGGAACAGTTATCTAACCGACTTCTTTGGTCCTTCCACTGTTAAAAGCTTCTGAATGACTGCAGGCCATAATTGGCCTAAAGTCGACATGTTTCTCTGAAAACAATACCAGATATAAACACCAATGTTATCACACTAGTTGTCAGGCAGAATAATGAGAAGCCCAACATCAGCCACGTGGGAAGGCTTGATTGCATCCTGTCTGTGCCTGGGGTTTCCAAATGAGTCATAACATCTGCAATCTAATGAATAACACACATGTATAATCAAATAATACGGCGCACTTATCATAGAGAAAGATGAACCTGCTAAAATGAAGACAAGGAAAAATATATAGTTCCCTGGAACCTATTCCCCAGAACCAAATGCCTGGCGTTATATATAGACACCTTGCTCTCTGATAGGTATTGGTCCACTCAACGTTATCCTTAGAGGAGGAACAACTGTCAATTTTAGAGGAATAAACTCATGTCTCTTCACATTCCATATCAAACATTTTGGATACTCGTGTGATGCTCCTCACAGGTGCTGAGTGGGGCAGTTTTTTACAAACCTCGAACCCCTCGAAGTTTGATGCTTTCAATCAGTTTGGGCATTCTTAGCTTTTCCTGACGCTCGAGACAAGGCATTCTTCTAGGTGCGTCCTTGTATCTACAGAAAGTCAGGTGAGTAGAAACTCGGGACAGTTGGTGGTTGGTGCTGAAAGTGGAAAAATTAGCTCTCGCTTTTTGGGGTAGGTAATAGCAGCCTCGGGTAATTAAGGATTTGAGTAGAATTAAATCAATGATAGGGCTGATGCATATTTAGCGATTTAGGTCAGCATTTTGGGCGGTTGAGGGTCACATGATTTGTGAGTGGAGGGGCACTACACCAAACCAGTGACAGTTAACCAGCATGAGGCACATTGGGTTTTGTAGGTGTAGGAAGCATTGAGAACATCACATGCATTTTGTAGGTGTAGGAAAAATCCGAAGCAGTGTTAGACACACTTACATTTTGCAGGTGAAGGAGAAGGCCAATGCATTAGGAGCCCAAGTGCATATTTGGAATGCAGAGGAGAAGCCCACAGCACTGAGAACCCCACTTGAATTTATTAGGCAGAGCAGAAGACCAAAGCACTAGGAACCGCATGCGCATTTAGTAGGTAGAGGAGAAGGCCAACACACATAGAGCCCCACATGACTGTTTTAGGCAGAGAAGACCAAAGCACTGAGAACGCCACATGCATTTTATAGGAGTAGAAGAATTCCAAAGCAGTGGGAGCTCCACGTGCATTTTGTATCCTGAAGCACTGAGAACCCAAAATGCATTTTGTATACAACGAAGAAGGTCAAATCAGAGTCAGGCAGTCTGCTTATTGTAGCACAGACATGGATAAAATGAACCTTTGTAAATCTGCTGCAATACCCAAACATGTTGTGTCAGCTGTGGGGGCTGGGTGAGGAAGGAATCAGGGATTTTTAAAATGGTACAGCAGCAGCTGTATATCCCAGAGAAGCCCAGACAGTGCGTGGATCAGTGTCCTGGAAACATTGCTCAATCTGTAGCTGTAGATCTTTTGCAAAGAACAAGGACACCTGCTCAATTAAATCTGGTGCATTGGGAAGAAACCAGGAAGAAATTCCAATTGTTGGTGAACAGCTATTGCACTTGCAACAAGTGACAGATAACGGAGTTCAGCAGGACGAGGAAGATGATAAGGAGAACATTAACATCCCACCATCTGAGGGACAAGAGGGAGACAAGATTAACTTAAGTGAGAAATCCAAAGATGATGAATGAGATGGGATTCCTAAATATTCCACACCACTAATTTCATTGAAAGTAGATGACAATGAAAAACATGACTAAGATTGTGCTTTGTACCCTCATACAAGATCAAGACTAAGGAACCTCTTCTTAAATGACACCACAGATAGCAAAGGAGACGAGAAAGAGTAAGAGGGTGCATGCCTTGATGAACGCATGCAATTGTCAAGTCAAACACTGTTAACAGGAAGCAAGTTTCAGGCACTCACCATATGCCTGTGTAAAGTCTTTTCCAAAAATGGTCTTAAAACACAGGCTAGTGTTAGTAAAACTTTACAGTCAGTTGCATAAACAGTACCAACTCGTCAGTCACCAGCACCCATACAGCATTCACTGTAAAGTACAACAAGCAGACCCCAAGATGGAGGACAGGTTGGGGCCTGTCTCAATCCCCGAAGAAAAACGAATTGTCCTGGGCTACTTTACAGTAGAAAAGCAAAAGGCAAATATTTACATCAGCTGTCTAAGCAAACAAAATTGTCTTGCTAAGGACCAGGAACGAGTTTGGGCGCTTGATCCTTGTTGGCCCATTTGAGATGGCATCATCCACAAGCTTGTGAAAAAGGTAAGGACAATAGGACAGCTTAACACCCCTTGATTGTAGGCAATGGACACACTTGCACCAGCACTGTGCACCATTGCCACGGGCTCCTGCTGGTTCATAGATCTTAACAAACTCTATTGAAACACCACTTTTATCATATTTGCCTGCAGATGCCATGGAGTTTTATTTCCCCATAAATGTGCCAACACGCCTCTGCTGAGTCATTTGAGCGGGTTGCAAAATATCACAAAATATACGAAGAATTATCTTTGCAAAGACAACATTGGTGTAATGTTGGCAATAGATGAACTGCCCTAAATTGGTCTCCTTGTCCCTGTTGATTGCTGCTGGTAAATTGTGAGTCAGCAGTAATAGTAGTACAGTACCACGAGTCTATAGACATGGTATGGAAGCAGCTGGAATCGCACTGAATCACTGTTAGGGTAAGAAAGTCAGCCTGACAATTGACTTGTGGACCAGTGCTCAAGGCATGGACCTTTCGGCTATCAGTGGCCACTGCATCACCTTTCCCTGCACCTGTCATCTGCAAAGTCCAAAACAACAGCCGTGGAATGCCATTTACCAACAGGCCACCTTGTGTTTGGAAGAGATTGACAGCAAATCCTAAGGGAGGTCGAAAGTGGACTTTGTGGTAGCTAACAATGAGTCTAATGTTGTAGCGGACCTGATAAGCAAAACATGCTTGCTCTGCTTTCCCCATGTCCTCCATCTAGTGTTGCTCCATTTCATAATCTAGTATCCGCCACTAGATGAGATGGCAAGTTTGTCCCTGGGCCCACTTTAGCCATTCCTACAGTACCAGCTTTATAACAGGAACAATGTAGTCTCACCAACATCTCCCTTACAACATATGAAAACTGCAATGCTGGTATGATTTAACATTCTGTGTGGTAGACTGTCTGCAAGGACAGTGCATTATAGCGACAGACTACTACAATAGCTAGAATCAGCAACAAGAAGGTGTCTACCTAACACTGATATGGCGGCAAATGGACAATATTTGTTCTTTAGTGCCTTCTTTTGAAGAGGCTATCTAGCAGGTGCTACTTTATGCTATGCACCTCAGCAGGGTGCTACTACTGGTATATCTGTTGAAAATAGTGCTATGCAGCATAATGCATGAACTGGCTGGAGATGCAGAAGGAGGGTGTTAGGGTGATGTATCCGTTGTACGCTTAATCCCCTCTCCTAGTGAGACTTCCAGCACTTTTTCTTTCTATCCTGAATGAGGGGAGCCCTTTTCCCCCTTTCATTCTTATGTGCTCCAGCATTTTGGGAACTCTGTTCTAATGGAGTCTGCTTTCCTTTATACCTCTTAAATGCATCTGTGTTATACCTTTGCAGAACACAGCACCCCATGTGCAGTGTTGCTAGGAACCCTTTGGGTTCTCCTTTGACATTTTTTGACTATCATTCAAAACTGCTGCTCTTAAGTACAGCATGATACTTTGCATCCTTTCAAAATCTCTAACTAATGAGAGATTAGCGCACGCCACCTTATGTGGAGTACTGAGGAGACACCTTGTATCCCCCTTATCTCTGCTGCTGTGACTTTCTAGTCACAGAGACAATCCTACAGTTATGGCTGGTGGCAGTGGATGTGTTCTACCAACGTTTGTGCTATTCTTTTTACCACAGACTGTATTCAGTGTCTCGGTTATGCACAATAGGGTTACCTGTGCTCTAACATGGTGGATCCTTTCCTTTTTCACTATTTCTCATGTAATTTCCCTTTTTTAGCCCTTCTTCTAAAATTCTGAGAGGGGGAAGTCTGTGTGTGAGTTTTGCCTTTGGTGGGAACCCATGGGTGTCCCTGCCTAGGCTCCAGTGTGTCTGTGAAGGCAGGAAGCAGTGGAGGAGTTGAACACTCCCCTGTCCTTTGTCTGCCAGAGGGCCTGAATGGAACAGCCACCCACCCACTTCTGTAAACTACTCGGAGAGTTTGCAGAGGAGTAAATGGTAAATTTGAATAAAAGGTGAGGTTCCTGAGGCAGAATGCAAGTCAACCACTGGAACAGAAGATGTGAAGCCGAATACAACTAGAGACACCTGCAGACCCTTTCATTAAC
Source organism: Ambystoma mexicanum (assembly GCF_040938575.1). NCBI lineage: Eukaryota > Metazoa > Chordata > Amphibia > Caudata > Ambystomatidae > Ambystoma > Ambystoma mexicanum. Next base: position 579,511,972 of record NC_090933.1, on the reverse strand, counting down.
TGTGATGCGACCACTACTGTACTGACCCTATATTCTTATGGACAGAGGAGCTCTCAAGAGGACGACTCCTTCCCTTTGGCTGGTGGGACCAACCAGCACCAAGACGAATTGTAGATTGAGCCATCCTCGAGGTGCTGTGATCTTTCAGGGCTGCATACCACCAATACCAGGGGACCTCTGACCCATTTGCGGTGCAAAATCTTTGCAAGGATGAATCAGCCCAGAACTTTGGTGAGCTCCAGTTGGACCTCCATAGGCACAATCCCACTCATCCAAATCCCCTCAACCCAGTGCAGGAATGCAGAGTCAGGGAAGATCGACCAACCAATAACCATCCTACGTTGGATCTGATAAAAAGGCACCAAAACCACAGACCGACATGGGAGACTGAAGAAATCCATGATGAGGGTCCTCTCTCGTGACTGCTGCTGTGACATCCTATTCAGAGTCCTTCTTTCGTCACCAGACCAAGGAATCAGGAGACTTGGTCTGTTGCTGCAAGAAAGGGGAAAATCCAGCTTCGTTTGCTTCTTCAAATTTAAGGTACTGTGGGGCTAAAGGTAGAACTTACCTTAAGCCGAAGAGTTGCTCGACTGTAACTGGAGTGCGTTACAAGGTGTTTGGGGGTCCACACATACCTCTGGCCCAGGCTTAACAGTTTGTTTCCTTTATGGTGTCCTTTGAAGGGTCCCTATAACTTGAGTTATTTTGCTGAGCATTTTTATTTAAGTGACTAAAGTATCCTGAGGAATTTTACCTTTCCAGCTGCTACATAAGACTTTTGCTCCACTCCTATGCTGACTTTTGGATAGTTAGGGAGTGGACTACCAAAGCACTAGATAGCCTAGAAAAGTGTTAGTACAAAGTGAATTGTTGCTGAAGTTTGAATAACTTTCCTTTCCTTCCTGCAGACCTTGTCTGCTGTGACTTTATTACTTGAATGCCATTACCATTTAAATGTAATCTATGCGAGTGCGCAGCACTACTAGTAATACGGTAGAACTGTCATTAGTGTCAATCTCTGTAACAATTGTAACCCCAAGTAACTACAATTGAAGCAGTCACCATTGAAAAGTATTGTGAATAATTCATATGTGTATTGGTTAGCCTAGAAGAGTATTTACTTACCTGCCTTGTGTATATAAAATAAAGCTATTTCAATATAACTTTCAGTGTGTAAGAGTTTCTTAGGACTATTGTATTCACTGGGTTCAGTGTACTTACCTACACCTCACATCCTCTGTATAAGATATAAGCCTGGATGCTCTGACATTCTACTAAATCCTTTAGGTAGTACAGTTTCATACTAAGAGTCTGGGACCAGTATACCAAGGGATAGTTTTATAGAGTATTACCACAGGTGGACTTTAGGAAAACTCCCCTAACAGAGGACAACTGGCGATTGAACTGCTCTCAATCTTCTGACAGGATCCATGCATTGTGAGGATAAAAGGGAAAATGGATTACCTCTTAGCACCCTTTATTGATCCATGGTTTAAAGTCACAATGGCACATTTCAAACAGCTTGTGGGTAAGGACGAGGGAAATGTAGTGTTGTCATTTGCAAAATGCCATACTGTGCATGTGTAAGGAGGCACTAGAGAAATGTTTAAAAGCCTGGACAGAACACAAAGGGAGAGTCAAAAGTTACAGTCCAACAACCCACAGCAGGCCTCCACCGCTGCAAAGAAGCTTTTTGAACTGTGCACACTCATTCTCATCAGCCTATGACCCTACATCAGAGGGCTCTGTGATGACCTTTCCTATACTGGAAACATGTGTGAGGCTGTGGGACAGACACTTCCCCAGTCTGGCTTGCTGTATTCATCAGGGACCCCACTAGAAATTGGCTGGCCTACTGCAGACCAGATAGTTGATTTCTATGTTCTTGAAAAAATTCCAAATTGGTAGTGGTGACCATACACTGTAATTCTGGCCTAAATAGTGGTGGTGGTCATCTGTATTTATTCAATTAGCAGTGGAAGAAGACCTTGGCTTCTCCTTGGATAGCTTGCACATGTATCATTTGCAAGTGTGTAAACGGTATTGCCCCTTTATATCTGAGAGAGCGAATTGAGCCGTATCACCCTGTGAGGTAGCTACGCTCCAGTGATGGTCATCTCCTGTCTATTCCTCACTCAGTATACAAATTACCGGGGGACAGAAGATTTTCTGTCTTTGGTCCAAAGCTGTGGAATACTCTGCCACTTGAGTTGAGGACTTTAGATAGATAACCTTCTTTATTATGGGGTTTGATATGAATTCAGCTATATCCTCTATCTATTGTGACTGTCATCTACGCCGTTATTCCGTTCATTCTGTCCAGTACGCAAAATAAAAATAAAAATACATGGATTTAGAGCTGCTACAGCTATTATTTCAGACCATGCGACAGGCCTCAGTGACACTCAAGTGAGAGAGCTTACTTTCATGAAAATAGAGTTTCTTTTCCGATGAAGACTATGACAGGAAAAACACCAGGTCCATCACTTATAAGACCAGTATAGGATTCTTCAGATAATGAAGATTTGCATGAAAGCCAGATGCAATATGGGGGCAATGAGAACGGCAGTGGTGAATTGGACTCTGGGCATAGTGTGAGATATGGAAACTTGCATGATCAAGTAACAGTCTTATCAGCTACTCTGAGGCATTTGAGTAAATGTCACTAGGAAGTTGTCAATGTGTCATTTATCTACAATATATTTGGGTCTATCAAGTACCAATAGTAAAGCCCTTCCCTTACCCCTAGTTTCATCCTCACAACATCCTCTACATAGTGTTACATTTTTTCTTCCTCAATTAATACCAACATTGCATTGAAGAGAAGTCCTGCCTCAATATTTTTGACTATAGCAACCAACAGTACCACTCTCTTTGTACTTGTACCACACTCACAAAGTGGAGGTTCTGTTTCAATTTATTTGGCTTTACCTAATAGTAGAACCACTTCTGCATTTACCTTCTCTGAACTCTCTCAGCTTCCCATGTCTCCCATTTTACTATAGTCCTTTTCAGTCACCTTCAAGATGGTAGGAAAATACTGGTGCGCACGCCTCTCCACCGCATCCAACCTTCCATGGTATCCATCTCGCCCGAACTTCCAGTTGACAGGCAATACAGCCAGTATGTGCCTTCAGTCTTCATTACTCTGTCTCTTCTGTCCTTCCTGGATGGTGTCACACCCTGAACTCTACCAACACCTACAGGACGCTGTGGTGGTAGTCATAGTAAAATGGCCCTGCTAGTCAATGGTGCCAGTGGGCCAAACTGTGCTGGTACAGATACAAGGGATTAGTAAAATGTGGAGCTGGTCAAGGGTCAGTCAGAGATGATGGTCACTTGCCAGAGTGCCAGCGACAGACTGTTGTGTTATCCAACACTTCCTTTCCAATGTTGACCCCACTGTAGTAAAATGCTGAATGTGATGGATGCTCCCTCGACACATCATTCTGCCGAAACCTACAGTGCTTGTGCATCAATGGGGTGCTCAAAGCACTCTTCTGTAGGTTACCCCTCAAAAACTTTCTTCTGACAGAAGTTGCATGTTACTATGCCTGTCTACAACCTGACATTCGTAACCTCAGGCTGGCTGAAGTAGCTCCACACCCATAATTTTAGACAAACTGAAGCTGGCTGCCAAGATCACACAAGAGGCATACATGATGACTACTGAGATTGCCAAGTAAGTGGATTATCAAGCTCACAATAAACAGCCCAAGAACATAAGACTCAAAGCAGCCAATATGAACACCTCCAAGTTACATACCCAGGACTGATAATGGAGCAGCTCCTCCTTCCTGTCATTGTCACCTACAAGAGTTTGTTGGTGTATATACAGCTGGGTTAGACATGTTATTTAGGTTGGTCTCATTTGATTTGGTGGGCACAAGGTGAGCAAATAGGATTGATCTGCTACCTTTCTCAGCTGCTTACCTCAGAGCACACGTGTAGTGATTATTGAGCTGTTCTGTGAAAACAGAAATAAAATATCGAAGCTAAGTACCCCAAAAGGAAATACATCGAACACGGGTTACAAAGGAACATATAAAGTACTTTATTTTATACTGAATCCAGTTACAAAAACAGAGCAAAATCAAATAGCTATCGGCCCTCAGTACAACACAACGAACTTCAGCGTGGTTCAGTGTGTTCAGTGAGAGACGCTGTACATTAGAATGCATTCGCTTTTTATACATTTGGTGGGCGCGATGTCCAGTCCCACTTCGGGTTAATATTCCTTTTAATACATCACCGATCTAGGGTTTGTGTCAAGTCTCAAATAACTGCATATAACTTGTTTGCCTTTTATACATGTATCAACAAGCGTATGCATTAACTGTGTATTCTAAAGGTTTCCATGCAGGCCTTCTAAAACATTAATACAATGTAGTTAAACAGATGTTCTTCGTTCAGTATTTGAAAACATTGTCTTAACATATGCTCGTGGATTAGTTTCATTGCACGAGTAATCCTTCTACACATAGGTCAATGAAGGACAAGGTCTCAGTTCACGACCTCAACAAGTGCGCTGCAGGCAAATTGCACATTAGCTATGTACAGAGGTCAAGACGGCCATGTTGTATTCTGCAATTACATCGTCCACCATTTTAGCTCACAGGGTGACTTTTACACAACAAATCCTAAAATGGCGGTTTGACCTAAAATGGCGGCTTACATGGATTTAAGGTCAGGACCTTGCAACACAGATTTCTTTCGCAAGCGACTTTCGAGCAGCTTGGCGTAGGCCAATATTAATATATTGATTACAATAGGAGGCACGATATACTTTCTATTTCGACAAACCCTCCTTTTGGCCTATGCCAAGTGTTAAAAACTACTTTGGATCTCCTTGCAAATAACTCCATGCATCATTGTCCATGCACCCTGAATCACTATCGGAAATATCTATTGCCATTAGGTCTTTTGCTAAAATATCCTTCAATACATATTCTTTGGAAGTCTTATCTGGGGCATACACTTTATGTCGTATCGAACCTATCGCTTGTGCGCAACATCCCCCTAGCATCGAACACATACCAGGCAGATACTGAATACAGCAACAAAGAAACAACAGGATTCCCAAAATAATTAATAAGGCTGAAAGTACCTTCCAACCCCAAGATCGCAAGAAGTCCCAGAACCAAGCGAGTATGTCCATGGTCCGGTTGATGGTTCTCTCCAGTACTCTCGCTAGTTTTCTGATATCTTCTGAATTCGCTATCTGCCCCCAAAATGGCACAACTGATTTAGCAATATCTCCCAAGACTTGTGCTGGGGTGTCGCCATCCCATCCCGCCGTGGACGAGCCTTTGAAACTTCTTTTGTACTAGCTATAAACACCCCAGGTAATAGGATCCCTAAATAACAGGTTCCCTGCCAATCCCTGGGCAACCATGGGAATGCTACATTACCGCAGACAAAGTAGACAGGTTTGCCTACATACAAAGGTCTGTTCTCCCCAGTCAAATTTGCAACGTTGGCACAACCTAGAAAATTTCCCATTGACTGAGTTCCATTCCTCTGTATGCAAAAAGAAACTGAATCGGGCCTATGGTTAACAGTGTAAGAAGGAGGCATGGCATCCTTATTGCCTATTGGAGCCATTTTAAAGGAAATCAAAGATTGGAAAGGACGAGACAGTTTACCAGAAGGCCTAATAGAAGCAACATTCGGTTTACTCCTATTTGCAAAAAGCAGGCATTCCAGGGGAGTCAAAACACGTTTCTCAAAACTATTCAAATTGGTGCCATCAAAGTTCCCTGAGATGTTATCATTCCATCGGCCAAAGAACAGTGCTCTAAGAGAAGCATAGCAAGCAGTTGTCAACGGTAAACAATGAATATACCAACCTAGCCCCTTATCCCCGTGTTGCGGTAAATGTGAGCAGACCCAGCAGTTGGATTTATTAAAAATGGCATGTGTAGCATTCATGATAAGTAGTAGAGTGTTATTGTGGCACCTTTGTCTGTGCTGGGAATCCCGAGGGGATAAAGTATGCAAATGTACAAAGGCAGTAGGAACAATGGGTGCACTTTCAGTAGGCAACAAAAGTTCTAAAGAGTGAGTTTCCTCGAGGTACCATAATCCTAAGGCAGCAACTATTAAAAAACCAAACATCATTATAAGAATACAGCAATACGTTTTTGGGGCCCAGGCATTTTGTCCATTGTCCCAGTTGGTCACCCCCTTATTTACAAGTCCCATACGAGCGGTAGCGGTGGCGGGCATTGTAGTCTTCAAACAAACACTCCAAAGTTTTTTGCTGGCGACCTCCCGGTCGAGCGACTTCTTAGTCCTTCCACAACCACAGCCAACAGAATCCCCTTTCTCAAATTTGGGCAAAAAGCAAGCCCTCGATGACTCTTTCCCTTCTCCGATTGCACAGCCAAACCGTGCCGTAAGTCTATCAGATGCACAGCAAAACCGTGCCGTAAGTCTATCTTCGTGGTCGTAGGTTATATCGTACTTTTCCTGGTACTGATTGATCCGGAAAAAAAATGTCGTCACTTCCTGCTGGACGCAACGTGTCAGAGGCAAGTGAAGGGGCTGAATTTGAAACAGCTGTTTCCAGGTGCAAAATTACTGGAGAGTGTGGAGACAAAATGACAGCTTGCCCAAGCCTCCCGGGATCAGAGATATTCTCCGACGCACTCTCAGTGCTGCTTACTGCTTTGGGATCATTGGTTGCAGTATCAGCGAGTGGTTCTGTTTCTTCTGTAGCGTGTGGCACAGGGTGAGGAAGTTTCTTGATGTGCGACGCGTGGATCCAGTTCTTTCATCCAGTGACCCGCACCGCTGTCTGGGTGACCAACAGGACTTGGAATGGCCCACGCCAGTGAGGCGCGAGGCAGGAGGTGCGCTCAAATGATTTGACGAGCACCCAACTCCCAGGCCGTATGTGGCCCAGGCCCTCGTATCGCACAGGTAAAGCTTCTCGTACCTGGTGATAAATCAAATACAGGTTTTTAGTCAATTGGCTACAATATCTGAAAGTAGTACATTTTCAACATTCTTTAAAGTTTGAAATTTTGGAAGGTTCCAGATATTGGCAGGTCTCCCCATTATCACCTCAAATGGAGAGAGCCCAGTCTTAGTTTGAGGGGTTGTACGCATGGCTAGTAACATGATCAGTAAGGCATCCGGCCATTGTAGTTTGGTGCCGGCACACGTCTTAGCGAGCTTGTTCTTGATGATTCCGTTGTGTCTTTCTACTAGTCTGGTGCTCTGAGCATGTCTGGCCGAATGGAACCGTTTGTCAATTCGTAATGCTGTACATATCTGTAGAATTACAGCGGTGACAAAATGTGGACCATTGTCCGACCGGATAACTCTCGGCAAACCAAACCGGGGGGAGTATTCTTTTAACATGGTTTTCACAGTGGTCATGGATATAGCATCTTTAACAGGGAAAGCCTCAACCCATTTACTGAAGGCACAAATGACCACGAGGACATACTTTAGATTGTTGCATCGATCCATTTCAATGAAATCAAAGTGAATAACTTCGAAGGGGACAGAAGGTGGCCCAAAACTTCCACTTGGAGTTGATGTCCCCTTTCCCACATTGTGTTGTAGGCAAATCATGCAGTTCTGGACATAGCGCTGGGCAATTTCCGAAATCTTGTCATTTGCCCAAACTTTTTCCAACATTTTCGTAACCTGCTAGGCACAAACATGTGTAGGGCCGTGTGCCATGACAACCATCATCATGACATAGGCGTCAGGTAGCAGCCATTTCCCTTCCACCATGTCCACCCAACACCCATCATCATCAAGTTTCCCCAAGCCTTCAGCCCACCCCTTAGACTCTTCCATTGTGGCATCAGCTTGGATATCCCGTACAGACCCAACACCCTCATCCATTACATAGGCATCTACAATCTCCCTTGAAACATACATCTCAGTGAAGAGATCTGTGGCAGTTTGTCTAGCTATCTGATCAGCGAAAGCATTCCCTTTTCCAATATCATCTACAATCTTGCAATGTGCTGCACATTTCATAACTGCTAACTGAGTAGGGAGGGCAAGCGCTGAGAGTAGTTGTACTATTAGGGAGCCATGTTGAATTTTGGTGCCATGCGAAGTTAGAAACCCTCTCTCTGACCAAAGTCTCCCAAAGATGTGAACCACCCCAAAGGCATACTGACTATCAGTATATATATTTACTGCAAGCCCTTCGGAAAGTTCACAAGCTCGGGTCAATGCTATAATCTCTGCGGCCTGCACAGAATTATGCGTGATTCTCTTAGTTTCCACAACCATGCTCAATGTAGTGATTGTATAAGCGGCTGTGGATGTGCCATCCGGAAGTTTAAAGCAGGAGCCGTCACAAAACAGCTCTCCTTGCGGATTATCCAAAGGAGTATCTTTCAAATCAATTCTACCCTTTGTTTCTTTTTCGGTCATATACGAACAATCATGTGGTACTTCATCGCCGCAAATAGTATCTTGCGGAAAAGGTAGGAGTTCAGCCGGATTAAGGACACAACACCTCTTAATTTAAATGTGAGGAGCAAACAAGATCAATTCATATCTTGTCAATCGTGCAGAAGTGAGGTGTTGCGTTTGAGTTTGGTTCAATAGAACATCTACAGAGTGAGGCACCATCAGGGTTAGATCATGGCCTAGGACCATTCCCTCACTCTGTTTTACAGATGCGGCAGCAGCAGCGACAGCGTGCAAACATCTTGGGAAAGCGCATGCTACAGGATCAAGGGCGGAAGAATAGTAACCGCACAGCCTATTCTTCCCTCCATGTTCCTGCGTTAATACAGTCAAAGCACATCCATCACATTCATGCACAAACAACACAAAGGCCTTTTCATAGTTTGGTGTGCCCAAAACTGGTGCAGAGCATAATGCAGTCTTAAGCAAGTCAAACGACTGCTGGTGTACTGCGTTCCATGGCAATGGCGTAGAAATTCCCTTCTTTGTCAAAGCCAACATCGGTTTGATTACTAGTGAAAAATTTGGGATCCACAACCTACAGTAAGAAGCCATACCTATCAAGGCCCTAACTTCCTTCTGTTTATTTGGGACAGACATGCCAGAAATGTGTTTTATTCTTTCAGGTGTCAATCTTCTTCCCTCCTTTGACAGGGGATAGCCTAAATAGGTGACCTCCTGACAACAATATTGAAATTTTTTAAGCGAAGCGATGCTTAGCTAGATGAATAAGTAATAACACAGTGCCCTCCTTACAGGCACTCTCAGAGTCAGCAGCTAGAAGCAAATCGTCAAAGTACTGAAGCAAAGTACAGGTAGAGGGCAATTCAAGGGTATCAAGTTGTTCTTTCAAAGCCCTACTATAAATACTAGGACTCTCTGTGTACCCTTGATGTGCACGAGTAAATGTAAACGAGCGTCCCCCTAAGGTGAACGCGAACAAATATCTACTATCCTTGTGTATAGGAATACTAAAGAACGCATTCTTTAAGTCCACAACCCTAAAGTAAGTAGCTGTAGCTGGAATCAAGGTTAGGATTGTCGTTACATCAGGCACAATTGGAAATTGTGGTGCCACAACTTTATTAATGGCACTTAAATCAATTATAAAACGGAATGGAATTACATTATCGCCTTTCTTGTACACTGGTAAAATCAGACTATTACACAAACTTCCTGAAATTTCTTCAATCACCCCGCGATGCACAAAATCGGAAACAATACATTTCAAAGCTCGCTCGCCCTCAACCGAAATCTTATACTGGGGAATGCGTGGCAGCTCAATTCCATGTTTCAAAACTATTTTGACAGGCTCAATCTGTAAAACACCGACATCATTGTCGTTGACAGCTCACAAGCTCTCTGGTACATTAATGAATTCTGGAGGCAAAGGTCTAGTCAAGAATTGCGAGGCAGAAAATTGCTGTGGTGAAATCGTCAAGCGCACTCCATCAGAAGAACAATAAATCACTGAATTCAATTCTTTTAACAAATTCAACCCCAGCAAGTTCTCTCCGCAATCCGAAGTCAACAAAAATGGACACTGGTCCGTAAAGGGACCCAAAGAAATAGGTACCGGCATAGAAACCGGACAAACAACTGGTGTACCAGAAAACCCTACAGAAACATTGGTTTGCCCTGACAATGGAATGTTTGGAACCCGCAAATGATCAATGGAACACTTCTGTGCTCCAGTGTCTATCAAAAACTGATGTTTCCTATTTCCCACCACCATTTCAACGTAGGGACCTTTCTGATTGACGGGAATAGGTGTAGGTTCCAAACCCTGCTTCGGGCAATCCTAAAGAAACAGAATATCATCAAAAGGAAGCTCTTCAGATAAATATGCAGCGGAAGGATGATCAAATATGTTCCTGGTGTCCACACTCGTAGTCTGATTGTCCTGCGAAAAAGGTTGCTGAGGGTCCTGTGTAAACTGACCTCTACCAGGGCCCCCTACGCCCGGGCGCCTCTGGATCGCCTACCCATATTACCAAATGTATTATTTGACCTTTGATGAATGACGGGGCATTGTGCTCGCCAATGACCCTCTCGACGACAATAAGCGCACTGGTTAATGTTCACAGGACCCAAGGGCACATTCCCCTGCGGGACATACTGACCTCTAACCTGAGAACTACCCCCTCTGGGGCCCCTAACAATTTGCTGCAATAGCACTTTAGTTTTTAAATCGCCTTTCCGTTTTTCAATCCTATCTTTTTCATTATTGACACATTCTCATAGTACTGAGCCATGTGCAGTACTTCTGATTGTAATTTCGCCTGTCAAGCGCTCTCAGAAGACATCATTTGTTACTGGATGTAAGGCAGCAATCCATGTACAAATTTGTCCACAAATAATCTTTTCCCAGACTCTGTGCCTAAGTCTTGTCCACTGAAATCCGAGAATATCTGTTCGAACCGATTAAAGAACTCAGTAGCACCTTCAGACTTTCCTTGGACACAGGCCGTAAGCTTGTCCCAAATAATCAACCTCAACCTTCGGGACAAATGTCGGAGGAACCTCTCTCATAGGCAATTGAGAACTAGGTGACTCCGAATGCTTACTAAGCAACAGAGCCAAGTCGAGCGCTAAAGCAGTCGAAGAAGTGTCAAGTGAAAAAGCTCTCTTATAAATGCTCAATAACTCTGTGGGACAACTAATCTTCCTTTCTACACATTCATCCTGCAGGTATTCTACCATTACCTGTATCACTTTCCTCTGCATTTCTAACACATATTGACTATATGTGTCATATACCTCAACTGGAGTTATCGATATGTCTGAAATCCATCTAATCGCGTCTTTCTTACAAATTCGCATTTCCTCCGATATCGGTTTACGACACGGAAGGAACCGTTTCTGTACACACATATTTTCCTCTTCATCATCCTCATTCTGTAACTTTTCTAACTCCTTTCTATACGCAAATAACCTCTCCACATGCTCATTTACCTTCTCCACAGTGTCTCTAGAAAGCGCTAGAGTGTTTAGATCCCTTAACCCTTGCGGAACATCCGCAATATTTAATCTTCCCCACATTACACATAACTGAATCCCTAAACCTTCAATAAAAACATTTTTCTCAGGAAAATTATCCGTATTACAAAGTGTGGCAAAAACGCTAGCTTGATCATCCTTCTCCATACAATGCTTAGCCCATGCAATTAACTCACGTTTCTTCTCCAGCGGTACAGTAATGCGAGTGACAACTTTTGTTCATGTACCTCGATCGATTACAAGCGGCTCAGGACCACTTGGAAGAGAGGGAGCAGGCAAATTCGATGGAGGTACTATAACTGGTGCGATAAAAAGAGGCAGAGGAGCAGGTGGAGGGAAAAAAAACGGAGGAATATGAACAGCAGGTTGAGCAGGAAGAGCAGGAATAACAGCAGGAAGAGGTACAGCAGTGGGAAGAGGAACATACGGAGGTGGCGCAGAGGCACCAGGCCTTCGTTCATTTAATATTTTGTCAATAAACTAATCAGAAATATGAAGATCTTTAGAAGTGTTGTGCCTTATGGTCATCTAGGGACCACTGTGCATTTGTGTTGTGCCTTATGGTCGCTTAGAGACCATTGTGCAATTGTGTTGTGCTTCATGGTCGCTCAGAGACCACTGTGCAATTGTGTTATAGCTCAGGGTCGTTCTGAGACCACTGTACAATTGTGTTGTGCCTTATGGTTGATCATTTAGGACCTACCACCTAACGATCGTTAGCTACATTGACTCCTCTCAGTACCCTAGGATGCTCTTCTAGCCCACCCTGAACCTTTCCACGCCCGCCTACCTCAGGCCTAGGCCACCTAACCTGACTGTGCCATTCTCAGCACACAATCATGCCTATAGTCATCTGCAAGCTCCCCGCCACCACCACCACACTGCTCACCCTCCTTGCAACACTCACTACTATCCAACCCTACACTACTATCCGCCCCCTCGCACTCACGCTTCACAGCCCACCCCCCTATCCCACACAACCTGCTGCCCCGGATACCTCTCAAACTCCCTCACATCGCACAGACGCACCCCCTGCACCCTGTATCGCTAGAATATACACACTGGATTGACTCAGAGCTCAGACACAGACCACTAAACTCAGCACACAAACCCCCCCCCATTGAATTTAGAAACTACAGACTGAGCTCCCGCACTCTCTCCAAACACATCCCCCACACTGGACACCCTTTCACCCACAAAAAACCACCCACTAACCAAACCACACCCCACACCATCACCGCAGATAATACATCAGTCACGTCCACCACCCGCATCTCCACAAACAAACCACACGCACCTCACATCAAATGTGCCCTCCTCAATGTACACTCCCTCCCAGCCCATGCATCTGACATTCATGACCTCATAACCAATAACAATATTGACCTACTAGCCATCACAAAAACATTGTTACATGAAGCATCAGGCCCAGCTGTCACACTTGCACTACCACCTGGCTTCACTATACTCAGACAAGACAGACCTGAACGAACAGGAGGCGGAGTAGCCCTCATCTACAAGGAAAACCTCCAGCTCCGACCTGTTAGCCACTCCTCATCCAACAACTCTGACCTCTTATCGACCAAACTCACACTGTCACCCAACAGCACTATCAACATTCACCTACTATATCGCCCCCCACGCTCCACCCCTGACTTCTCAGGAAAACATCACCCACATCCTGAGCAACAATATCAAAAGCTCCACCAAAACCCTTCTTCTAGGAGACCTCAACCTGGGATTTAATGATGCTAAAGACAAATCTGCAGTCGCCTTCTCCAAAGATCTTAGTGACCTAGCCTTCACCCAAAAAGTAGAAAGTCCCACTCACACTAAAGGCCGTATCCTAGACTGGATCACAGACCATATTTGTCTCTCCACAATCACCTTGATCTCAGCACTGCCATGGACCGACCACAACTGCATAGAATTCTCAATTCCTATCACCAAAAATCAAAAAAACTCTGACCCCGTAGGTCGCTGCACAAGTCAGAAGTTCCAAAAAACTCAAAGAAGATAACCTGCGCCCCTTCCTCAACACCCCCAAACTTGCACCACCTTTCGCTAATGACCCCAACATTCTGGCAGACATCTACAAAGATGTTGTCACTAAAGCTATCAATGAAATAGCACCACTAGAATGGAAAAAAGAAAAGAAATCACTACACACCAACTCCTGGTTCACTGAAGAACTGCACTCAATGTGATCCCTCAAAAGAGCAGCTTTAAAAAAAACTGGCAATCTAACCCATCCAGCAGCACCAAAAACGATTTTAATTTAATCTCCAAGCAATACAAAACAGCTATCACTGCTGCCAAAGCCAACGCTTTTAACACTCAAATCTCCAATGCCAAATCGCACTCTAAAGAGATCTTCGCCATCTTCAACGAGCTCATCTCCCCCCCAATACACCGGATGAAATAACTAAAGATGAAGCGTGGTGTGCCAGCATTCAAACTGCCATGCTACACAAAATTGACCTCCTCCAAAAGAAAATCAAAGACCATTGCAAAGCACTACCTCAACAGACAGGTTCCAAGCCTTCTAACGCCCCATCCTCCACCTCCAAGCCCACCATACCTGACTTCTCTTTCAGGGACGTCACTGAGACAGAAGTTGTCAATCTACTAAAAAATCTCAAACCCTCCCCTTGTAAAGGCGATATTTGCCCACCAAAACTCATCAAGGACTGCGCAGACTGCTTTGCGCCGCTATTTACGGCTTTCATTAACACGTCTTTTAAAACAGGCATTATCCCTGCTAGCCTCAAAGAGGCCTGGGTCTGGCCCCTCCTAAAAAAAAACACCCTCGACCCCCTACAACCTAACAACTACAGACCAATAACCACAGTGCCATGCCTCCTGAAACTACTGGACAAAGCCGCACATTGCCAAATCCAGCACTTTCTGGAAACCCACTTCATCCTTGGGTCGAGGCAATCAGGCTTCCGGAAAGGACACGGCACAGAAAGAGCTCTGGTGCATCTGAAGAATCAGATCACCCAAATCATGGACAAGGGCAAGCCAGCTCTCCTGCTCCTCCTAGATCTCTCAGTCGCGTTTGATCTAGTTGACCACAAGACCCTCACCTCACACCTCACTCTCTCTGCGAACTTTTCCAAAGAATCAGCGCGATGGGTCACCTCCTTCCTAGAAGGTAGAGCCATGAAAGTATTCTCGGACATAGCCAATGCCACTCCCACAACAATCCACTGCGGGGTCCCTTAAGGATCCTGCACTGCACCCACACTCTACAACCTGTTCACTAAACCCCTTTTTGACAAACTCGACTCATACGGCATTACATACACTAACTACGTGGACGACACACAAGTACTTCTACCCCTCTCAGGTTCATACCACGATGACGCAAAGGCACTCCACTTGATCTATGACATCATCCAGGCCTGGATGGCTACAAATGGCCTCTGCCTTAACGGAGACAAGACTGAAATCATGATATTAGGTCAACAGAGCACCCTAGACAAACTGGATATACTGTACGCTAACTTCTCCATTGACAACTCTATCATCCCCGCCTCCACAGCGGTAAAGATACTGGGAGTATACATAGACTCCTCTCTATCCATGAACAGACAAGTCAGCGCAATCACCTCCTCTTCTGTGCATACCACTAAACTCATAAACGCCATCAAGCCATACCTCTCCAAACCCAACTGCCTCTCCATAGCCAGAGCAACCATTGGAGCCAAACTGGACTATTGCAATGCCCTCCTAGCGGGCACCTCAGCAAAAAACCTAAACAGACTCCAAGTCACACAGAATAATGCTCTACGGGCCGCCCTTAGCATCCCAAGAAGAGAGCATATCTCTCATGCCAGACTCTCAGCCCAATGGCTCCCGGTCAAAGAACGGATTACACTCAAAATCCTCACCCTCACGCGCAAATGCCTCTCCTTCTCCGCCCCGTCCTATCTACCAGAGACCATCTCCAAACCCTCCTCCACCTGACCCACCAATTTACTCTGCATCCCACACATCAAAAAAGCCAAAGCCGGTGGCCTAAGCTTCCCCTACATTGCAGCCAAGACCTGGAACGCTCTTCCTGCAAACATTAGAGCGGAACACTGACTCCCGATTTTTTGTAGGAAACTGAAGACCTCCTTCCTTGCTCAATAATCTGTGACCCCTGCCATGCCATGTAAATACTCTGCATTGCTATTTGTACAAATATCATATTGCCTTTGTAAATAATGTATTCCTTGTTATTATTGTATTATTGCAACTAAGATATGCCTGTAACAAGCGCCACGATGCCCCCGGGCTGACGTGCGCTCTACAAATTTGAATAAATAAATAAGGATAGATTTTCTGAATTCCAAGTTAGAAAGCCCTATCCATATTTTTAGTCGCCTCAGACTGTTTGTCTTGGTCATATAACAACGCTTTTTCAGCGTTCGTTTTATGACGACGTGCATGTTTCGATCTACCTTTAAGTTGTTGCAACGCTTCTTTTTTCCAATTCTGCAAAACATCAAATGCTGCAGGTCTAGCCTTTTTCTTTAACAAGACTGACTCCAAAGACTGACTCCAAATATTCAAAACGAGGGATCTCAAAACTACCATTGATTGGCCACTGAAGTTCGGAGGCATGTCTGGTTTGTCTGTGCCAAATATCATTAAATACTATACTTCCAATGCCATGCTTACAGTACATAGTACATGCCGGCGACCCCTCTTGTGGTGCGGGACGGCTAAATTCCAAAGATTGTCTATCACTGCGGAATAATGCCCTAAAGCAGGTAGACAATTTCCCAGGCATATCTCAAATTCTTGTTGTTACCTGGTCAATAATTGTTTCTGCAGATACAATACGCCAAAATTCAAATTGTCAGGGTTAAATTAAGAATCAGGTCACGACTCACCTGACCAAACCTAAGGAGGACCGATCGGTACTTCTAAGAATCTTACCTAACTAATCTTACCTCGTGTATGGTGATTTCGGCAAATCTGCCCGCCTCGATAAGTGGACCCTTGTCAAGATGCCGTCTCGGACCACACGCTTATCGTCCAAGGATCGGGTCGTGCAGCACTACTGAGGTGTCGCGTCTCATTCAGGGGGCCCCTTATGTCACACCGTCCGATCCCGGTCCGATAGAGTGCGTCAACCTACAACAATCCGGCATCAATCTTGAGGGTCCCTATTCGGGCGCCAACTATGAAAACAGAAATGAAATATCGAGGATAAGTACCCCAAAAGGAAATACACCGAACACGGGTTACAAAGGAACATACAAAGTACTTTATTTTATACTGAATCCAGTTACAAAAACAGAGCAAAATCAGATAGCTATCGGCCCTCAGTACAGCACAACGAACTCCAGAGTGGTTCAGTGTTTCAGTGAGAGACGCTGTACATTAGAATGCATTTGCTTTTTATACATTTGGTGGGTGCGATGTCCAGCCCCACTTCAGGTTAATATTCCTTTTAATACATCACCGATCTAGGGTTCGTGCCAAGTCTCAAATAACCGCATATAACTGGTTTGCCTTTAATACATGTATCAACAAGTGTATGCATTAACTGTGTATTCTAAAGGTTTCCATGCATGCCTTCTTAAACATTAATACAATGTAGTTAAACAGATGTTCTTCGTTCAGTATTTGAATACATTGTCTCAACATATGCTCGTGGATTAGTTACATTGCACGAGTAATCCTTCTACACATAGGTCAACGAAGGACAAGGTCTCAGTTCACGACCTCAACAAGTGGCCTGCAGGCAAATTACACATTAGCTATGTACAGAGGTCAAGACGGCCATGTTGTATTCTGCAATGACATCGTCCACCATTTTAGCTCACAGGGTGACTTTTACACAACAAATCCTAAAATGGCGGTTTGACCTAAAAACCATGTTCTACCCTGCTGTAAGCAAGTCTTGTTTCTTGTTTACGGAACTGCCTCACTATGTAACATGTTTTATAATAGTTTCAGTCCACACCACTCTGCCACTTTTAACCTATTGGCCTGGTAATGTTATAGATCCTATGCCTGCATAACTCATGACTTGCTTGCCTCTTTCATCCTGTCTGACATACCGTTATAAAGATGCAATTTCAATGCCCTAAAGGTGTGCCCAAGTATAAGTTAAGAAAACTCAAATAAACAGACATTAGGCCATTTGGTGACACAATGGTTAAGTGGTTTCCCAGGGTGTGGCAATGTAGTTAGAGCACAGGTAGGTTTGCCATACTTCAGTGACTTACTCTGCTGTCTGCACCCTGGAAAAACATACGTGCAGCAAAGCATTTCCTACTTTATATCACATCCTTTACACCACACTTATAAACATCCTTCTTTTTTTGTTTTTCTCTCTGTAGACAAAGGTTTGTAATAAACTAAAAGTTAAAAAATAATAATAGTAGGTTGGGTTATGTAGTTTTAGGTTATTGTGAATATATAGATTGAGCTCTAGAACATATAGTTCTTATGTGTGGAGTGAGCAAGAGGTCTTACATTTTAGAATAGGCCTTAGGGAATGGCTGCATGAGGTGCCATTTTACAGTGCTAGGCAGCATTTCCCAGTTCAGTGAATTTGATTTTATTTTCTGCTGTTGGTTAGAAAGCTTGAAGCAGCCACAGTCAGAAGGAGATGGGATGTCAAACAGCCTCCAATTAGATGTGGGGAGTAAGGTCCCAGGACCTGAAACTATATTCCAGATACCAGGTGGCATCCCAGACGATAAACTAATGAACACACAATGCGCGTGAAGGAAACAGTAATCACCACGTGAAGGCCCACACTGTATCATTGCCAAAATCCAGAACCAACATTGTGAGCACAGCGCCCCCATTAAAAGCAGGCATTTGGTCCCAAAATGAAAATGCTTTGGGAGAACAAATAAATACAGGGAATTAAAATCGAGGAGCAGGACCTCACACATGTTTTTATGCAGCTAATCAATTAGAGAAGATGGCTAGAAGGTTTTGTCCAGAGGTGGCAACATGTATCGAGGTGGGAGTTTCAGAGTGTGCAGGGGCAGGGGGCGAGCAACCAAATTAGGAGAGAGGGATTGTGTGATGCAGGTAATGCAACAAAATGTTTGACCTTGCTGAGTTCCACTCACAATGCCATTGGTCCCCCTCAGTGAGATGCTCCAGCCCAGGCTGTCTCAACCATCACTGCCCAATTGGCTTCAAGATTTCTATCAATTTTAGAATAAAAGAGTGCCAACCAATTTCGAGTATGTATTACTGCTGACTATCACATTAGGTCATGCCCACAGAGTGGTATCTTGCAAGTACGACATACATTGAAATCTCCAATTATATTCTGCAATGTATAGTGTTCTTTAGGGGCCTAATGATGAGTGGAATTAAAAATTAATGTTGCCAATTTTGCTCATTTGGGGCCAGTAAAAATGGGCATACAGCCTGTTGGTTGTATTCGTCATGCCAAGATGACCTACCAAAGTAATGTGATGAGCCAAGTCCAGAAGGAACCTCCGGCGGCACTGAGGGATCCCCAAATGCAGACTGGCCCCTGCCTCAGAATTCTTGGGCGCACTGTACAGGAGACCATTCTCCCGGTACACCCTGAATATACCAGGAGCTTTGCCTGGGCATGCTTTTCTGCCTGCTCACACAGATCTGGCAAAGTTGGACAGTCGTGCTGTGCCTTGCAAAAGTCAGCCTGACCCAGACCCTTAGCTAAGGACAAGTCACATAGCTCGGGGAGACCCTTGAGGTCGTCAACTACTATGTCCTCCACCCCAGGTTTGGGTTCTTTGCCGGTAGGTAATCCTGAGGTCACTGACTCGGGTGACACCACAGCAGGCACTTCAATGGTCACTAGACCCTCTCAGGCAGGAGCAGGCGCCTCTGTGGACTCTGGATCAAGACTGGGAAGTACCGTCGGAGCTGAGCTTTTGCTATCATCATTCGGAAGAGCCGACAAACCCATTGCCACCGTGCTGCTTCCCAAGCTGCTTCCTAGATCATGGGACCACTGCAATGATTTTGGTGTCCAGTTTATTGGTTCCTTGCAATCTACTGGAATGGCACCTTTAACAGTGACACAGAGCTTTGAGGTTTCTCCCCTCCAGCTGAACTAAATGATAGCCAGTGGACTATCCCCTAATTAGCCTGCGAGGACCAGGGAGGATCTGGTCCTCTCACTCCCACTGTAATCGGACAGCATCAATACTCACAGCAGTATCACAAAGTGCTGGGGCTCTTCTCCCGTTAATCAACACAGGGTTAAAAAAGATCTCTGTGTTAGCAGGAACTAAGCCCTCGGTGGAAGACCCTATACCTTTCCCACTCAGCGATATAGGGTTCATTCTGCCAGTGCCAGGCCAAGTGGGAATTCATTGTATATGCTGCCCACATTGACTATTTCTTACTCATCCTCCTCCTCCATTTGCATAGCGCTAACTACAGATGGCTTGCTTGCAGGTGGGCTCTCCCTTCCTATGTGTCTGGGTACTCAGACAAGGCAGACTTGTGTGGCTGTGAATGTGGGTGCCCCAGTGCTAGGGGTGACCTCACGTTGCATTTCTGACAGAGCAGACGATGTAGGTGGCTGGATTGGCCTCAGGTGTTTGAGGCCCTTTCTTAGCAAGAGGGTTTTGTCCTTTGTCCTGAACCTCCTTCGATTTATTTTTCTGAACCTGCTTGCCCTCTGGTTTGGATTAATTAACTGCAGCCCTTTTATGGACACAAGTGCCACAAACTGGTTGGTGGCCTTGGCAAGCTCCCGAGGTTCTGTGATACCTTTTTCTACTAAATCTGATATCAGATCAAAGATGCCCTCATGTTTGTTACTTGTGATCCAAAAACTCAGATATTTCAAGAGCTGATGTGTAAATGCCTCAAGGGTTTGACTCTCCTTTTTGGTGGGGTCTCTAAACCTCTGGAGGTATTGTTATGGGGTTTCGCAGAACTTCTTTTGGACTGCAGTCTTCATCTTGGAATAGATAGGCCTCTCCTCAGGAGTCAACTGAATAATCACATCAGTTCCAACCGTCGGTAGACAGATCGTAAGGGCTTCACCCCACAACTCCTCTTCCACCTACTGGAGTGGAAAGCTAACTCCTGCTTTTTGAACCAGTCAAAAATGTCCTTCCCCTCCCTAAACAGCTTGACTAAGTCTTTGGGAGGTGATGCCTAGGCTTTCTTTGGGAGCCACCACTGGAGAAGCATCCTTCCCCACTAGAAGCTTTGGTGTTTCCTTCTGAGCCTCAAGCTCCATCTTGCGCAACATCACAAGTCCCTTTGCTTCTTATCCACCAGAACTTCAGCAGCTTTGTGTTTTCGCTATGCTGGGGCTGCTCTCCTTTCTTCCAGGAGGTAGATCCTAGCAGGGTCGAGTCCAGTGAGATGCTTCTGGGGCCAGGCTGAAGAATGGGAACCCAAGAATGAGTGTGACTTGTGGGAGACTTGTGATCTGTGGGAAAATTCTGTGCCAGCCCGGATCGAGGAATGATGAGAAGCATTATTGCTGTTGCTCTTCTCAGCATTGTCCACACACCTCAGGTCCATGTGCAACAGGGCTAAGTGATCCAGCTTACCGCTGTTCCACTGAGAACCCTCCATCCCCCTAGCTCCCTCGAAAGCTTGGAGGCTTTTTAGCAGTCCGGCTTTCTTAACCTTACTGCCATAAAGGAGAACCCTCTCTCAACAGATGTCACACCAGATGCTTGCTGTCAAGGTCTGCACTGGGCCCATGTCGAGTTCCATGGTTGTAAAAATACCTTGGCAGTAGAAACTAATGGTAACTGTACACTTTTATTTTGGCTGGCTGGGCTGTAGGCCCAGTCTGTTTCAAATTTCACTTCTGCCACTAGTGTGTCGAATTGGATTCTGCTCTGCAGGAGTGCAAGGATGAATAGGGGTAAAATGGCCCACTCTGTCCTCACACGTCTACAAACCAAAACACAGCACTATAATAAAGGTAAAACAGGGATGGTTAAGAGACATGCCTCCTTTGCCTTTTGTGGTAACGTGGGATGAGGGAAGGCTATGCACTCAAGAGAGGTATGAAGGTGAACCAGTAGTGACCCAAACAACACAGTATCCCAGTCGAAAATAAAGGGAATGTCCAATCAAGGTTCTATACAAATATATATACTTCAATCAAACACACCATCCGCAAAGAAAACAGAGAAATACTGTACAAAAACCCACCCCAAAGGAAGAATAGAGAAGATGCAACTGGAGAATGTAGCACTCTAAACATAGTTTCAGGGGTGGTAGGTAAATTACTATACACACAATTGATACATGCTGGTTGAAACCATGAGCAATCATGACCTAGCAGGTCTCTAGGGTCCCAGCCGATCGAGGGGGCAGTTCAGAGTCAACAGTACCTGGATTTAGTTCTTGGTGGGTTGGATGAATTCAGACCCATCTTCAAACGTAGATGTGAGCAGATCAGGCTGAGTTCCAGCATGTTGGATAATCTGAACCCAAGCAGTAAGCGGGCATTGAGATGGGATGAATACAATCACTCTGTGCAGTCAAAGGGCAACTCTCAAGGATGCAGGTTGAGGCAGTCCCAGGATCGCTTCACAGTTGGCCAGGATGTGTTGGGCTTTAGCCACCGGGAGGGGTCAATGAGTGATGCTCCAGCATTTTGAGTCGGTGGGTGACAATCGTCGAAGTGTTGATCTTGGGTGCATCGATGTGAAGGTCGATGAGGGGGCAATTCAAGAGCTAGCTGGGCCGAACTGTGGTTGTAACCCCTAGTCAGAGTCGGCGTGTGACTCACCAGTGATTCAGTTCGGGTGCCGACAACAAGCAGTCGCTTCGCACCTAACAGGTGATGAGCTTTGATTAGGGCATGATGCAGCATTGAGCTGGTTTAAAGTGCAAGCAAGTTCAGAGTGGTGGAGGAGCACAGCAACCAGCGCAAAGTTCCCCAGGTGATAAGATAGCACTATAGCTAGTCTCCATTAGTGGTCAAATCCTTGCTCTTGAATGGAGTGAACTCTGCCCTTCTGATGTCACACCCAAAGTGATTTGCACCGGAGGAAGTGGTGGGGATAGGAAAGAGACAGAGAGACAGCAAGAACCAAAATGATGGCAGTCTTCTTGCATTGACCAGAGCCATCGTGCCTATCCTAATCCTGTCCCTTCCCTTCTGACTAAGAAGGCCTTTGGAGATGCAGCACCCCAGTGTGATGCTACTCCTGTTGAATGGGTGTGCTTCTTTGATGCCCGGGCCCAAGGCAGCTGCCTGCTGTGCGGCTGTCTCGGGGGGTGGGTGCTACCTACTCTCAAAAAGTGATCAAAGAGGACGGCCCGGCCCTAAGGGTTCCGGTCCTGCCATTTGGTGGGCTCCAGCTGGCTGACCAGAATACACATCACCTTCCACAGCAGAGCTGACTCACAGGGTCTAACACATGTGTGCTATCATTTGGGATGTGGCGGTCATGATTATAAGTATGACCATACACTGTGCCTAAACTCAGACATAGTTTTATTTTAGAGATGATCCTGCCACCATCATGGGTTACTTATGATCGTCATAGTTTTTGTACAGGGGTGCATATCTTAAATGCAGCCCCTGCGCTGCAGAGACTTGTCTGTCACTTCCTCTGTGAAATGACCATCTGTGAATACTGTACTTGCCCTGTGCCACGGGCGGAGCAGGTGCTGCGAATCAGGCTACTGATGCAGCAGGACACAAATGCATACTATGCTTTTGGCATGGATCTTACGAAATGGGAAACTGATCAGCAGATTTCCCTTTCAGAGATGGCATTACGCGCAACATTTTATTATTCAATACAAATTAAAAAAGCAAGGTCTTTGCACCCTTGCCAAATGGCAAATCCTCACAATAACACAATCACTTTCACCAACCTTGGGTCAATTTGATCCTTGCCCCTCTAAACAATTGCATTGCTCCTGGATGTCTTTGCTCCTCTCATTGACACATTGTAAACATATCTTTTGACTGGGTTTTCATTCCTGACACCATGAAGAAGCCTTCCCTTGATCCTTTTCTTCCTGATAGCTAGAGACCAATCTCCAGTTGTTCATTTCTGCTGAAGATGCTCAACACGATTGGCTCCTAAAAACTCACACACTATTTGCAGAGCTTCGAACTTTGACAGTCTGGCTTTGAACTGGAAGAGAGCACGGAGACGGCCCTATCGAATGTTATGGAGAACCTGTTACAACTAAACAATGCAAATGGATTAAGTGTCTTCGCTGCTTGATCTGTTGTCAGTTTGATACGAGAGATCATGGACAGAGTCTATCTGGATCTGAAACTCAACACCTTAGCAGCTAAGTGATTGTATTCCTCTTTTTCAAAATAGGAGCGTGTCATCTGAGTCTGAGTGCTAGGAATCTAACACCACTGTCCAGAAGTGTTGGGTTCCTCTGCGCTCTTACCTATCCATGGCTTATCTGCCAGAGCTGGGCTGTCATTATAAAATGACGTGGATGACATCCGATTGGCTGGAAATCTAGAGGAAAACTTTCTACACTGGTAAAACCATCATCTTTTCTGGACTTTTGAATGTGGCATAACTGGCTGAACCTGAAACAGACTGAGACTGACTTCCTTCTTTTATATATTGACCATTTTAAATAAGCAATACGCCCCAACCCCACCCCACCTGGATGGGTACTAATATAAAACGCAAACCCTTTCGTAATACATTTCTATTGCCGATGCAAATATCGCAAAAACGGACAAAGGAACACCCACCGTAAATCATTCATTGCCATCATATGGGCGGGTACTCCTATCACAATCCATGTATTGCGATTGTACATCCAGGTACTTCTGCCATATACCAGATACTGGTACAAATGATGGCATTCATTTGGTTCCGTGTCCTCAATCCGCAGATATCTGCTGCACCAGTCTTTTCCATGCAGCAAACATCACAGAGCTCTGCCCCTCACTGCCCACATCGCAGTCGCACTCAAACCCACTTCTTCAAAGTGTTGTCCTATTCAACTTCTAGCCCCTCTTTCGTGCTCCCAGGAAACGGTAAGTTTCTCATTAACCCCCGTGTCCAAACCTGCACCCCACACTTACCAGGGGCTCCCTGCAAACAACCGCTTCCTTTGCAAATTCCCAGCTTCTGGGCCGTTCCTTTTCACCCCACACCACACACCTACCACACAATTGCACACTCCCTGTAACCAATCCCCGCCCACCTTCTGATGCAGATCAGGAAACCCCACGGAAAGTGTGCCGCCTGTGCGCCTTGATGAATACCCATGATGCAAAGGCGTTGTGGTAAAGACCGTGCTGCAAAGGTGGCATGGGTAAGACACGTCATCATTGCATTTAATGTAGTGAAAGTTCCTGGTCGTATGATGCATATGCTTTGCACATGATCTGATTACCTCTACCCATATCAATACACATCTACCAACATAGCCACGCATAGGAATCACACACCCAAAATACACAGACTGATACACAAAATGTCAAACCACAAACGTATCCACTCGCCAATGATACGCTCATGCACCACACAACACATACACTTAAAACAAGGGAGACGTATTGGCTTTGCCAACGCTTGTTATCCTTATGACCTTTTTCCATTGCGGGCTTTCATAAGGGCAACACATAACGTATTCAAAACACAGTACATTTTTCCATGATGTAAGTGCACGTGGAAACATATGGGTATTCTATGAAGTCCAGGGCACAATGTATTCCCTGCCTGTTACCCAGATTGGCTGTTCAACCACACAATATCAATACGCTCGCCCCTTAATGTAGGTGTTAACCATGGTGACCAAAGTCGAGAGGACAGGTAATTCCCATCTTCAGCAGTCAATAGGCACAAACATTTTAAACGCCCGTTTGTATCTTCATTGTAATATGTCCACATTTCATTTGTGTTTTATTAGTGGAAGGGTTGATGACAAAGGACAAAAGTAAAATTGGGGTTTAATCCGTCCTTAATTCTTCGAGGGGCTTTGCACATTTTAAGGACTAGCTGAGAGATATGGTTGACCTTTTACCTTCCTTGCACAGCATGTGTCCTTGCTATGCCCGGTTCATTAAAGTCTGTGAAAATGACGTCGACTGATCATTTAAAAGGTGGAAAAACTTGTTGTAGTATGTTGTTGTAGTATGTTTCATAGGTCTATTGATTACGTTCTTCCGGTTTTATCGTAGAGCCCATATAGTGAAGCCTTGCACTATGGCTGTGGCTCCATCTATATTTGATATGTTGGAGGATGAGGTATTTTACAGTATGTGGTTATGTTATTGACTGTGTAGATTTACTTTTCTTTATGACCAGCAGATGGAGCCATCGGCTCACATAGGTGCTGTGGGTACCCTCCTACAAAGTCTCTAAGTAGATCTCAGCCTTTCAGTTTTCTACATAATGTGACAGACGATGAAACACGTTTTATTTTATTCTTTTGGCGATTTGTGAGGGTGGGTCATCTCGTTAGCACTACCCTGGCAAATTCTAAATGAAGCCCGGCATATGTCCAATGCAATACATTTGCATTCTGAAAGAGGCAGCCATTTAATTTTAAACCCACTGGCTCACTGATAGAGAATGACATTCAACACAGATGTTCAAACCATTCCTAACTGCCTGCGATTTTGTATTGATTTCTGTTCTTGGAATGCACGTGCAATCTGCACTTCCTCCTGTGGGGGCACTGTGGGCTTAAGATGGCTGCAGAGGTCAGGATCACGTGCATTTTAGAAGCTCATGTCGCTAAACGATTCCGACTGTTTAAGTAGGAATTTTTGTATTCAATGCATGCGTATTCTCATCTTGCAACTATTAGTGCCAGTCCGCCACACGCCATTTGTGGCTTTTAATGTACAACCGCAAATATTAGCAAATTAGTCTTAACTTCTATTAAAATGGAACCAAGGGCAGCGCGAGCCTTTTAACATGATGCAACCCGCATTAAAAGTAAAAGCGCCCTTTTGCAACTTTAGCTGACAACGTGCATAGAAGTGTTCACAAACCGCCACCTTCTTTCCTTTCTCTCCCACGCCCTTACCTCACAGTTGGGATTGATCCCCGTTATTACACTTCCAGTAATGATCAAGAGAAATAAAGTTGGGTAAGAAATCTTTTCTCACATTACAGCACACTTAGCACAAGTTTGTTCAATCACAACCACTCACCAATTATTCATTTCTAGTGTGTTTTCCTTTTTTCCTTTTGACTTTTCCAAACCTAAACATCCATCCCTTATCCCCTACCCTCTCTCTCTGTGAATGGGAAACTGAAATGGAAATGCATACGTTTAAAAATGCCATTTGCTTTGGTTTTCTTCTCAATAATGTTTGATTGAATTACTTAACTTTATTTTCTGGATATTCCGTTTTACCTTGATTTTTACGATGTGGTTTGGTACATGGGGATTGGATGGTGCATTTATTATTTTCACTTATGATGGGTGATAATTAGATAAGCCCTGATTTGAGAAAGGCACCTTGCCGAAACATGTGTAATCCATAAGGCAGATCAATTAAACTTTCTTATCACACAACAGCAATTGGACTTAGTCTCCAGCATAATTTTTTTTCTGGCGCAGTAATAAGGTGTGACCACAGCAGCCTGGTTTCCTAATTAAACAAACAGAGTTCAGGAACTCGAAGTCTCCGTTCTATGGCACACCAATGCGACAGTGCAAATTTTTGCATTTAATCAGGTCGCGGGGGTTCTAAGTGATATCAACCCAAAAGTTCCTTCAAAATCTGCCATAATTGATAGGAATACTGTTTGCAAAAGCTCTTTTGAAACTTTGGTTTAAAAACACTATCTGTGGAAGGCATTGCAAAAATATGGTGCTGTATTTTGCTAACTGAAAGAAAGTCTGTTTTTGCAGTAGTTTCACAATAATTTTTATTGTGTGTATATCTGGGCTTATTTTTCAAATTAGCAATATGCTTTCATTTCATATAAGGATTATTTTGACAGTCAAAAAACAAAAACAAATAATAGCTACATTTATCAAGTGCTGTTCACAACGAAATGAGACAGTGGCCTCATTAATGTACCCCCTAAGCCTTGATTGGAGGAGATGAGCAGGCCAAAACTGTTCACCCGGTGTAGAATAGCAGGGGATCCTATAACAGAAAGTTGCAAAGGCAACTGGGCAGGTTGGGAGACTGTTGCTGAGATGCAATACGTTTAGACCTTCCTGTAAATTATGTCTTCTTGCCTATTCCTGCAGCAACATGTGATGTAAAATGTGGTGTTTTGACATGGGGATTAGTGCAGCTCACACGCTTCACTCGGTGTGGAAAATGTTGTCCCTTGTGAAGTTATCATGAAGTAAGACATAGACTTTCCTGATGCTAAGGTGGAATTTCCCTACCTAAAGAAAACTAATGATAGTCTGTGTCAGGAAGTCCAAAGCAATGTCTGTCTGTGTCCAAAACCTTTACTTGCCCTCAACTCTAATTGTATATGATGTGTAGGGATGTCAGCATCAAATGAGCAGTGTTCAGAATAAAGTTCAGAGATTCTTCCAGCTCTTGGCTTGTATTCAGCTTCTCCTTCCCCAAGTTCAGAACAGTTGACAAAACACTGGAGTTCCCTTCCCCAGGAGTTCAAATCTTCCAGCGTTTCAGAAAAACAACACAGTACCTTGGGACAATTCCCAGCGCGTTCAATATTGGTGTCTTCCGGCAGTTTTTCAACTTCAAAACCACATACAAGATGGCTGGAAAATACAAGCTTCTTTAAGGATACTTTCAGCGACTTTTCCATAACAGGCACTCGGTCTAGGTGCAGTTGACGGACTACATGGTCCAACCACTACAGGTTACGCAACCAATACTCCATTTTAGCTGCCTCCCATCAACAAGGTGCCACTGCTTCAGTCTGATAGTGAGGCTTGGTTTATTCACTTGTGTTACACTCTCCTGACACTACACCGTAGCTTACTTGACCACCATGCACTTGTAGCACTTTCTTGTACTCTCCTGGCTCTTGCCAATACAGGTTTCCTCATAACTTGCAGTTCCTTGAACTCTTTTGGCTGTTGCCAATACTTGATTTCTCATATACTGCAATTCTGTGTAATCCATTGGCTTGGCCCAATACTTGGTTTCTCATCTCATACCCCGCTAGGTATTCTCTTAGCTTTGCTAATCACTTGTGTCTCAAATAATACAGTTCCTGATATGTGCCAACTTCATCAACTTTCTTTCGCTCCATTCAATGTTCACGAGTGCTCCAAACTTGCTTTCGCTCTGTTAGGTATTCAAAAGTACTTGTAATGCCTTTCATTTAGTTCGGTATTCAAAAGTACTTTGTTCGCTATTCAAAACAATGTTCATTGCCTCGTTAGCATATTCACCTGCCAGCCCGGTGGTTCCCCTTTCTCGCACACTCACTGGTTGGATCTTACGACATTGCGAGGTTCTAGGCTGTCACAGGTTGTCACCTTACTGTGCGTTGCTTCTCTCCTCTCAGCGGCTCTTGGAAGCAATGCTCCTCTGGTGATGCTCCAGCTGCAGATCAGGATTCTTGCGACCCCTTTCGTTCGGTCGCTCCGGTCTCCCTCTCGCGGTCAGCTACCAGGCTCCATCGACCCTCAGCTTTGCTATGTGCTGCACAAACTCTGCATCTCTGCACGGTTCTCGAGCGCTCTGTCTGCCACACCGCTGATCTGGAGTTGCTTTCCGAGCTGCTGCTTCTGCCTTCATGTTTGTGATGATTCCGCCTTTTAAAGTTCCAGCCATCCTGATTGGACAAAAAAGGACTAGACTGCTCACTACTGAAGTGGTAGTCCTACCTTGCTCTTGCTGTCCTTCTCTACATCTCAGTACTCAGTTGAGGTCTAAATGTGTGAGCCTGATAAAAATGAGGATGTGTTGCTCTAGTTGGTCTCTTGCTCGTCTCAGTAGAGTATTGTTGTCTCTTGGGGAATATTTTGAGGGAAGAACAGGGAAGGGGCTGACAATAGCCTAGGAAGGCTTGTGGGATGTAGGGTTCATTATGGAAAAGAAATGGGGGATACCCAGTCCCACCTAAGGAAGTCCTCTCCCCACCCCCCAAGTCTCCTCCACCCAGGTGATCCTCCCCTCGCATATCCACCCTGAGGGTTGCGCCCTAAAATCTATAGCCTTTCCCTGGCCGCCCAAGAGGAGGATCCAGGGAGAAAAGAAGCAAGGACGCCCTCATGTTACTCACACCACATAGTGAAACTCCAAAGCTGGCACCCAAGAATATACGCACACTAAGTGAACATATCTTAAAGTGAAAGCTACAAATTTAGTTCACGTGACCTTTTCTCTTAGAAAAATTGCCCCAGACAAAAGAACACTGGCCTTTCAAAAAATAATCAACAACAGAAAAATAACCTGAGAGAGGACGTTTTTCATTAAGTATGCTGGCAATTATAAAAGGTGCTCAACTTTTTAACCCAGCAACATGTAGTGAAATATTCCCTAGAAAACAAAATACCAATATGAGCATGTGCTTTGATTATCATTTTAAGCGTCTTTTCGGTAAGTGTCTGCACTGGACAACCTGGGTGAAATTGTGGCAGCCAAATGCTTGAGCAAGATTGCCGTCCTCATAAAGAAAACAAGAGGGTTGCGTCTGCAATGTTACGCTGTCCACCCACATGTATCTTTTACTTATGCTCTGAAAACCAGCACAGGGCCACAATCAGGGAAAAATAATGTACCGGTCTACAGGATTGCAACCTCTCTTGCCACATTCTGGGCAAATATTCAGTGTGCGGGTCAAGTTGCAGGGCCAGTGAGGGAGACCAAACACCAGTATTCATTTTGTATTAATTTTGGAAGGTATTAGGACACATTTATTATATATCTTACATCATCAAAAAGCCATACATGAATTACATCATCAGGTGATTGTCATCAATTACGTCATCAATTGTGTAATCATTACATCATCAATTACATCATCATTACATACTAGAGCGTGGGGGGAAAGTGAGAATGGTTGGCGCCCCCGTGCTCCGGGCCTGAGTGAAATATGTGATCGCTCTATGAGCCCCTGGTCTGACACCTCACTGTTCTGCACCGAACTTAGGACTCTAACGTAAATCAGCAATAAATCTCCCATCCAGTGACCCAAAAGGTTGAGCCCCTTGCTCATTTCAATGCAATGTGCTCCAACCTACCGCAGTCCACTCTCCACCTTCAGATCTAATGGGTGGGTGGTGGAGAAAATGAAAGAATTCTGCCTACACAGCACACCAGTCCTGCGCAAAGAAAAGAGAGGGAGGGCACCATGCACCCCCTCTCTTTATACCCAACCGGGACTCTTGGCTCTAAACTTCTGGCGCCGGGCAGTGGTGCCTTCCAGTGACATTGCCACCCCACCTGGTGCCGTGGTGGTCAAACCCCCCCTTGAAGGTGCCCTTCCCTAGTTGGCCTGCCTCCACACCTCCGAATGTGCTGGCCTGGCTAAATGCCAGGCTGCATTTTTGGGGGCGGTGGAGGTGACAGGGCCAGTGAGGGACACCAAACAACAACATTCATTTTGGAAGGCATTAGGCCACGGTTACATCATCAGTTATGTCATCAAGTGCCTCATCACTACATCATCAATTACATCGGCAATTATGCCATCATGAAATCTCCCTTCCACTGACCCAAAAGGTTGAGCCATTGCTCAATTCAGTGCAATATGCTCCAACCTATCGCCACAGGCCCACCGGCCTACCAAGGGTACTCCCCACCCCTTCCCAAACAGAACTTATGCTGTCACTTGAGACCAAATACGGCCCTGACGCCCTGACCTCCGACCTATTCAACCCTGGACACCATCAGAACCCCATTGTCTCTTCCCTGATGTGCCCCCTCCTATGGAATGCCCCCACTGCAGGACATCCCTCCCCTAGATATGGGGTCCCTCAATCATGCATACATGTACAAAAAAACATGCACCCCTTCTACAGGCGCCTGCGGCGGAAGCCACCTGGGAATTGTTGGATGCTCCTTTTGGATTGTGCGGCCCACAGACATTTCCACCACCCACAACAGTACCCTTTGTTTGCACTGATGGTAATCCACCAGCCAGAAAGCCTGGGCTCATTCTCCTCATCACTGGGTGTCATCTGGAGATATAAAACAGGACATGTTAAACACATATTAGATGGCAAACCGGACAACGAAACAACGTAGTCCATAATGGAACTGAGAGCCTGTGATGCTGGAAATGCATTGAAGGGACAGAGCCTCAATTTTCTTGTCCTTTATTGCTTTATCATGTATGCTCTGCCTTGTTGTCTGTGCAAAAGTTCATGTGAGACTCCTGGCGGTGCGGCTCTTCCTCTTTTTGGTTTGCTGTACAGACCCTTGGCATACCCTTATGGCACCCATTGGTGGGAGTACAACCCTGTACTCCTAGTGTATGTTTTTGGGCACCTGTGTGTGGCCCACAGAGCAAGGTATGGGCTGGTGGCAGCTCTATGTTGAATTTGACAGGAGTTCTGAGTATCCTCCATTTTGTGGATACCCAGGCCCTGCCACTGGAATCATTGATTCCTGATAGGAAACAAGATGGCCCCTGTGGCCTCTTGCTTTCTATCGCCTGTTACCTTCTTTTCCCGAAGTCCCGGGAAGCCCTGACCCTGTCCCTTCCCCCTAACTGGCTGTTGGGGGAAGTTCCATATATGGTAGTGTGGGGAAGTCCAGGCCAGACTGGCCTGAGCCTTCCCAATCACTGTATGTTGTGGGTACGCCTGTGGGGTGGGACCTGGGTGAATGGAGTGTGTGACGAATACGCATTTCATGTTATGGGTGTCTAGTATATGGTGTTTGACACAATGACTGAGACAGCCCTGGCCAACTGGGATGAATGCAGTGTTGAGTGCTGAATGGCAGAGTGCTTATGTGAATCCACATTCCGTGTTGTGAGTGTCTGGATAGAGAAGAATGGCCTGAATGCGCTGAGAGCCCGATGGCTGCCTGACTGGCTGAATGCCATCTGAATGATTGGTTGCCTGAGTGTGACCCAGCAGAGTGAATGGGAGATCAACAGTATATCTGGGGGCCTCTCACTGATGGAAATCGTTAATAAGCTGAAGTTGATACTTGATGCTTAACCTTGAATCCCTCTGGAAGAAGAAGAATTGCTGCTGCTGCCCTTCGCTAATCTGAAAGCTGCTTGACTGTCAAGAAACTGATCCAAGAGAGGACCTGACCTAGCTAATAGACCTCTTCCCGAGCTACGAGGGACCATCGTGCACCAGCTGATCTTTGCCAAAGCTCTCTGGACGTCAGACCCTTGAAAGGCTGCCGACCGGAGACGGTGACAACCGTGGAATCACAAAGCAAAGCGCCCGGACATTGAAGTCCATCACACTCGCCTCCCGCCGTCACCGACCGGAGCCGCAGTGCTCTTTTGCCTAAGACAGTTGATCCAAGGACTCCCTTGCTCATCACCATCGACCAATTTCATCCTGCCTTAGAATGTCATTGCCCGCCGACGACCAAGGAGAATCCGCCGGTGGGTTTCCTGCCAGCCGAAGACCAAAGAGATGCTGACGACCCAACGCCCTTGCTGGGCCAAAGTTCTTCATGGACCCTTTGCAGCAACGAACACTCATTGTCAAGGAGCACCACACACCTCAGCTTGCAGGACATTTTCGACCGATCGTCAATGAGCACCACAAGAACCGAAGCTGCTGCCTCCACGACAGTGTTCACCCTTTTCTTCACCGACACTCGATGAATCGTGGCTCCTGCCTTAAAGGGAGTGCACCCAAGAAGGGCCCATCAACGACTCCCTGAAGAATTCTACGATACCAGGTACTTTGGGGTTGTAGAACCTTTAGAAGGAATCAAGACTATATTAATCATGATTGGACTAGGCTTGTCAGTATGCTTTATTTACAGGTTGCCCAGGTGGGGGGATCCTCGCACAGAACTGTCTCATGGTAGTGGGATATACGGTTCTGCCACTGCTTGATTTAACTTGCTTTATTTCTGTGGTCTATCATTGATTTATCTTATAATCTGATTCGTATGCTATTTGGGGCTGTTAGCCATGGACGCCTTTTAAAGGAATCAATAGAAAGATTGGTACCACATAGACCTGTATATATTTGCCACTATAGTACTGCCAGAGTACAAACTGTGTTATTGTGATTTTGTATATAACTTGAACTTTATTTCTATAAAGACTGTGTTTTCACTTACATAGTGTGTCGACATTCCTTTGTGGGTGCTCAGGGACTACACTGTACTTAAGAACTAGGCCGCATCACCACCTGAGATATAAGCTTTGATTTATCACCATGTTTTACCACTTAGAGAATCTTGGCTGGGGTACTCTGTGCTTCGACTCTGCCATATAGAGAGCAGGGGTACAGATACCACTCTCCAGTCTTTACAGAGCCCTCAGACCCCCACCCCTGTCACCTACACAACACCTGCCACTTAACCTTTATGGCCTGGAGCCCCTGATGGAGGCAACTCTTATTCCACATGGTGCTCCCCCATGCAACACAAGAACCAAGTCCACCATGGTCTGGCCCCACCGGGGGGTGTGTCCCATCAACCACCTTCCCCATTGGGGAAAACCCCCACCCATCATATGATGACCTCACTGGCACCTGTATCCAGGCCGTGGCAACCCAAGGTGTCAGAACCCACTCACAACCCATGCCATCCACACTAACCCCATACCAACCCCTTGTGTGCCAGACACCCCTGAGACAAAACACTGCAGGCTCCTGCGCACCTCTGAGGTAAACCGCTGGTGCATCCCAGGATCCCACCCATCATCCAATGGTGTCCTCACCATCTGCCCACCAGCCAGTGGTTTGCCAGGTCCTGAAAAAGGATACCCTGGGAGCCCACTGACCCTAGGCCTGCATCCAGCACCCCGGAATCTCGATCTCAATCACCCCGACCCCCCGCAGGCCATCCCTGTCGCCAAGTTTCCCCCAGCCCCACTCCAAGTGGGACCATACATACCAATAACTTTGGGACACCAGGGCCGCCGCCAGCGGTGCAAGCATCTACCCCACAAGAAACCAAAACTGACTAGCTTTCATGCATTACAGGCACTGCCCTGCCAAAAGGGAGAACCCTTACCCACCATCCCCTTTGATAATGATATGCAGTGAGCACCCCGGACCCTCAGACTGTCTCCCGTGCCCCCGGGATCTCGATTTCCCAGCCCCCCGCAGATCCTGCTTGCCTGCAGCTCCTAGCCCCACAACAGCAGGGTCTTCACCCAAAAAAGGCACCGGAAGCCAGTAATGCCATCAGGGGCCCAGCGTATAAACTCAAAGCTCCCCCCAAAAGACCCTAACCGGAAAACCTGCCTCTAAGGATGGGCACGTGATCAGCCGGAGGGTGTAGCCCCGCACCCGCCACATCCCCTCAGACATGATACACGCGGAGCCCCCCTCTCACAGACCAAATATGCCCACAGCCCACCACCCCAGCAAGGACTGCACACATGAATGGCTGTGGACACCTGGGCTGCCGCAAATGGGCAAGCACTTCTGGTCCCGCACAAACAGGGACCATACCCACCAATTTCTCTGGACCAAAAGGACCTAGCACAAAACAGAAGTCCTCCAAAACCACCAATGATACCTGCCGCACCAGGGGCAAATGCCCAGCAGAAGGGGCAACCCCAGTATATGCAGACAACCCGGGGCCCATACGCCTCCACACCTCTAATACACATTCAATTTTTTGTTTGTTTAGGACTGCCGCTGGGGGGAAATTGATTCACATCAGGGCACCACTGACAAAACCACACCTACCGCTCCCACAGAAAGGGAACCATTCACCACCTTCACCCTATTGGGGATGATACCTGAAAGGCCTGGGAACAGGCCGTGGCCCCATGAGTCAGGACCCTTCCCTAATAATCAACGTCCCTGTTAGGGAACATTTTCATTTAGTGCTAAATTCCTCCCACCTTAGAGACCCCCAGCTCTTTTTCTGGACTCTGGACTTTTTCATTTTAACTTCTGAGTGAGTGGGACCTTTTTACCTTTTTCTCACTCTCTCATGTGTATTTACCTGATTTGGATTGTGTGTTTTCACTGGTTTTGGAGTCTGACAAACTTCATAGCCATCTGCTTTTTGTATGGTGACACATAGCACCATCAGTGCATTATCACTGAGAAATCCTTTAGATTTCTCTGAAGGATTTTTTTTTTCAAATGTGTTTTATTAGAGTTTTACAAATATAATTAAACATGTTCAATCACTGTTCAAATATATATAGCAAATGTTAGGTTCCCTTTCCCACCCTCCCTTCTGTACCCTCCCTAACCTCAACTTTAAACACTAACTGTGTCTCTGGTCTATATTACTAAAAGTTAAAAAATCTGTGGGTCAAATTGTCTTTAAGGATTGCCTGGGGTGTCGAATGTTAGGCTTTATGTTTCCTCCATATCTTCCATCGCCGTCCTTCTACAATATGCTGTATTCAGGGGGGGTTGTCATCTGGCGAGGTGAATGTAAAGACTGGAGGAGATATCTGTACTCCTGCCCTCTATATGGCAGAGTAGAAGCACAGTGCACCCCAGCCGAGATTTTCTATTTGGAAAACGTGGGCGAGCAATCAAGTCTTAAGCTCTCAGGAGGTAATGCAGGCTGGTTCTTAAGTACAGTGTAGTCCCCAAGCCCCCACAAAGGAATGTACACACACTATGTTAGTGATAGCAGAGTTCTTTATATAAATAAGTTTCAAGTTATATACACATATAATAACACACTTTGTGCTCAGGCAATACTATCATGATAAATGTACAATTTCTATTTGGTACCACAATTACTCTTTGACCCATTAAAAGGCACAACTGCTGACAGTTTTAAATGGCATACAAATCAATAGCAACAGGTATGAACTATAGACTTGGGAGGAAAACACGTTGGCTAAACAATTGGCAGAGTAGTAGTTTAGCTACTAAGTCACAGTTCTGTGTGAGGATCCCCCCACCTGGGCAACCTGTAAATAAAGTATATTGACAATCCCAGTCAATATATTGTTTACCAGAGTCTTTTTTCCTTCTACAAAGGTTCTACTACCCCAATGTTCCTGGTTTAGCAGAGTTAGACATCGGGTTGTCGACGGATCCTTCTTTAGTGAACTCCCTTTAAGGCAGGAAACATGGATCATTAAGATTCCATTAAGAAAAGGTGAACAATGGCATCGAAGGCAGCTGCTTTGGTCCTTGAGGTGCTCATCGACGATCGGTCATGGACGTCCTGCGAAGATTAGTCATGCGATGCACCTCGACGATGAAAGTTAGTTGTTGCAAAGAGTCAATGAAGAAGGTAGGCCCATCAAGGGGGTTGGGTCGTCGGCGGCTGGCAGCGGCGATCGGGACTCGACCACGGCTGGCTTTCATATCTTCATCAGCGTCTTTGAGAACTTCCGGTGGCGGGAAACCCACCGGCGGATTCTCCTCGGTTCGGTGGCGACCATGACTTTCTCCGGCAGGACAAGGTGGTTGACAGTGATGAGCAAGGGAATCCTTGATTCAATGTCTTAGGCAATGGAGCTTTGCGGCTCTGGTCGGCGATGATGGTCGTCAACGGTGATGGACTTCAATGTTCAGGTGCTTCACTTCAGATTCCTCGGCGGTCCCCATCTCCATTCGGCAGCCTTTCAATGACTGACTTGATGAGCCTTGGCGAAGGTTAGCTGGTTCACGATGTTCCCTCGTAGCTCAAGAGATCTCCTAGCCAGGTCCTCTCTAGGATCAGTTCTTGGAGACACGACAGCTTTCAAATTGTGGCGAATGAAAGCAGCAGCAACGCCTTCTTCTAGCTGGGCTTCAAGGTAAGCTTCAGCTTCTGAATGATTTCTATCAGTGAGAGGTCCCCAGATATACTGTTCAGTCTCTCATTCACTCTGCTGGGTCACACTCAGGCAACCAATCATTCAGAAGGGCATTCAGGCAGGCATTCAGCCAATCAGGCTCACAGTGCATTCAGGCCATTCTTCTCCATACAGACACTCACAACACAGAATGTGGATTCGGACAAGCACCCAACCATTCAGCACTCCATACCTCATTCATACTAGTTTGGAGCAGGGCTGTCTCATTCATTGTGTCACACACTAGAAACCGGACACCCATAACACAAAGTGTATAATGGTCCCACACTCCATTCACCCAGGTCCCACCCTAGGGTGTACCCACGACATACAGTCATTGGGGTGGCTCCAGCCAGTCTGGCCTGGACTTCCCCACAATACCATATATGGAACTACCACCCAACAGCCAGCCAGGGGAAGGGACAGAGTCAGGGTTTCCCAGGACTTTGGAAAAAACAAGCTAACAGTCAATAGAAAGCAAGAGGCCACGGGCCATCTTGTCTCCTATCAGGAACCAACTGCAGGGCCTGGGTATCCCAAAATGGACAATACTCAGAGCACCTATCAAATTCAGCATGGAGTTGCCACCAGCCCATTCCCTGCTCTGTGGGCCACGCACAGTTGCCCAAAAACATACACTAGGGATACAGGGTTGTACCCCCACCGATGGGTGCCATAAGGGTATCCCAAGCGTCTGTTCACCAAACCAAAAAGAGGAAGAGCTGCACTGCCAGGAGTCCCACGTGGACTCCTGTGCAGATAATAAGACAGAACACCCATGATAAAAGGAGTACAGGACAAGGACATCGAAGCCCTGTCCCTCCAATGCATTTCCAGCATCACAGTGAATAGTTCCTGCACAAGTGCATTCCACAATGTAATGTCTGTGGAGCCTTCTCTTCTTCTCATTTCTAGTGCTTCATACCATACTGCTGTCTCCACCATTGTCCACCTTTTCAAATCTTTCCACCATGTTCCTATGTTTGGTCCTTCTTTGACTTTCCACATCATTGCTATCTGCCGCTTGGCCAGTGCCCATGTCAGGTCTATCATCTTTTTCATTGCTCTATCTTTCCCTGGACATTTGTACAATCCTAAGAGGCAAGCCTTGGCTGTCCATTCTTGGCCTGTTATCCCGTTCTTCCTCAGGCGCTGTTCTATTTCTCGCCAGTATGGCTGGATTGTTGGGCAGAACCAGAACATATGTCCCACATCTGCTTTCTCCTCTCTGCATTTTGGGCAGCACAGTGGGCCTCATTACAACCCTGGCGTTAAGGGGTTAACGGTGCCGTAAAAGGCTGCAGCGCCGTTAAACCCTTAACGCCAGATTCACACTTTAACGCCTGCTTTTTGCAGGCGTTAAAGTCCAAGGCGCTAAGCGATCTTGGTGCTAATTACGGCACCGTAATTTACGGTGCCGTAATTAGCGCCTTCCCCATTCCCATTGTGCCCTATGGGCCAAAAATGGGAATGGGGAAGGGCCATGGTGAATGGGGAATTACCGCCCCGCCAACCTTGTAATGGGGCGGTAATTCCGCCATCCACCATGGCGGAATCCGGCATGGACCATGGTGCTAATAGCATCATGGTCCAACGCCAGGGTCGTAATGAGGCCCAGTGTGTTTGCTCCTGGGAAGTGTGATATCTTTTTACGTTTCAAATATGCTATATGGAGTAAATAGAATTGTAGTTGTTTCAGCCCAGCATTTCCGGATACCTTTTTGTGGTATAGCATCGCTTTGGACCATTCTTTATCTGTAATTTCTCTTCCTACTTCTGCTTCCCATGTCTGTTTCCCTTTGTATTGGTCTTTGGGTATTTCTTCCAAAAGCGTTCATATATTCTGGAGACCACATATCCTCCCTCAGTTACATCGTACAGCAGGCATAGTACTGGGTTCTCGTTTTTTTGCTGGGTTGCCGATGATAGCCATGTGGTCCTTAGATGTCTAATGAGTCTCGCATAAGTTATGTATTGGCCCTGATGTACTTCTAGAGTCTTGACTAGGTCTTGGAACTCTAGTATTCTCCCTATGGAGGCAAGGTCTCCCATCGTGATCAATCCTTTATCTTCCCAGTAGGTTCTTCTTTGCTTGTGGTGTTCTCTGCTGGTTCCATTCAGGGCCACCAGCGGTATCTGGGGGGAGTATGGTTTATCTACTTTAAGCATTTTCTTTGTCCTGTTCCATATCTGTTGACCTAGCTATAGGAACATTGGAGGATGAGCTATTCTCGCTTTCTCAAGTCATAGTACTTCTTTGAGGATGAATGGAGCTATGGTAGTGGTCAGCAGGTCGTGTTCTACTGTTTCCGCTTCTGCTAGCCAAATTGCCACATGTTGGAGTTGGCCTGCTCAGTAGTATAGTTCAAAGTGTGTAAGACGCACTCCTCTTTCTGTGTAGTCTTTGCATAGTACTTCCATGGAAACCCTCTTTTGAATTTTCCCCAAGTAAAGCTGCTTAGTACCGAATTTAAGTCTCTAAAAAAGGTCTTTGGTATGAGGAATGGTACATTTAAAAAGTGGTATAGTATCATTTTCACCAGCAAAATTAATCCCATCACTGACAGGGGTCGTTTTTCCCAAAATGTTATGGATTTTTTTTTGCCCTTTTTGTGTTGATAGTATGAGTGTCTTCGATGTTATGGCATATGTTTTTATGCCTAGGTAGTGGAACGTGTGTGGATTCCATTGAAGGCCAAGGCGGGGAAGCCGATCTTCTGCTATGCCGACCCACCCTGCTAGGCGAAACAAGTAGGATTTATTACTGCTAATGGAGATTCCCGATAGTTGTGCGAAGTTGTCCAGCACTTCTAAGTATGTCTCTAGGTTGTCTTCTGGATGTTTTATATACAGCAG
The DNA here is from genome assembly GCF_040938575.1 of Ambystoma mexicanum. Lineage (NCBI taxonomy): Eukaryota > Metazoa > Chordata > Amphibia > Caudata > Ambystomatidae > Ambystoma > Ambystoma mexicanum. Next base: position 579,471,899 of record NC_090933.1, on the reverse strand, counting down.
TTTATCGTCTGCGTAGAGGGATATTATATGCATGGTTCCATCTATGTCTAGTCCCATATCTAGAAAAGATTCTATCATATAAATCGGTAGGGGTTGCAACGCCAGGATATACAATAGGGGTGATAGTGGGCAGCCTTGCTTAGTGCCTCTGCAGATCGGAAACAGGTCTGATATATATTTGCCCATGCAGACTCTTGCTGATGGTTTTGCATAGAGCATGCATATCCACCTCATAAATCCATGTAGTCTGGATATATTGCCAGAGTTGCTGAGTCTGTCTAGATCACTCCGCCCAATCTTGGCTAGGCTAGGATTTACTTTTTGTCACGATAATTCAGAATTTTTGCTATGATTGGCCTTGGCAGGGCCCCTGGGGGGGGGAGTTCTTATAAGGTCTTGGTGGGCTCTTTCCACTGTGAACCCTTGTGACAGGGCTCTGGGTCCTATCTCCTGGAGGAGTAGATTTTCAATAAACTCTGTGGGGTCTCTTCCTTCTGCTCCCTCAGGCAGTCTCAAAATCGCAATATTATTCCTTTGCGCCCTTCCTTCCGCGTCTTCTGCCCTTTCTTGTAGCATTTTAACTTTGATTGTCAGCTCTTGACCGTCTCCTTTAGTTCATTGGTCGTGGATGACGTCTCCTCCAGTTTATGCTCTGTTTCTCCCACTGTGCTGGCAAGGTTTTGCACGTCCTGGCGTAGGAGGCTCACATCACATTTTATTTCCCCTTTATGGGTTTCCATGGATTTACGCATGGCCGCAATTGCTTCTAGGATCTTGTTTACATCAGCGTTATGTTCGGTTTCTGAATCATTGTTCACCTGGCAATCTCCCAGATGTGAGGGATCTGTCCTTTCTTCATTCTTTTTCATATAGGTATCCATCGTCGCTTGCTTGGGTTATGTTACTGTATTTCTTCTCCCCTCCGACATTTGGGATGATTGCTGCACTCTCCTATCCTCGAGCCACTTTTAGTTGTCTTTATTCCAGCCTCTATGCCTCTTACGGGGGATTCAAGCTTCCAGTGGTAGATCCGTGAACGTTGTGTTTCCCACCTTGCTCAATCATGCACTGGATACATGTCCCAACCCCTGTCGATGGTGTGCCTTGCGCTCTTAGTAGTCTGGGAGTGCTGCAGTTCTCTTTACCTTAGTTGCGCTTTTAATTGAGTTTGACTTGGCTCTGGGCGTTGCAATGGTTCACTCTCAGAATTCAGTGCCTTTATGGGATATTTGTGCGATTTCGTGTGTTCTCCAGCTTCAACCTCACTTCCCCTTCTCTTCTGTCTACTTTTAGGGTCTCTTGGTCAGGCGTTTCGACCTAAGCTTCTAATGTTTGGTATGTCTGTCAGGAGTCTTGTGTGCCATCTGTGGCTTGCTGAAGTCCAGGCTACTCAACATTCAGCGTTTGCTATCTTGCTGCCTTTTGATCTGTCTCTACTCCCTGTTTCCCAGCGTGTTTCCCCTATCCTCTTTATCTGTGGCATCTTGGAGCTCTGCAGAGTGTCTGTTGACTGGTGGGGTCAGTAAATACTGTCTCTGGGGGGATCTTCAGTCCATTCCCCAGGCTTTTTCTGCTTTATTTTTGCATTTGCATGGGGGGGCAGAGGAGCTTCCATGTTGCGGCTCTATCCCTGTGTATGTGCGTCTTGTGCTACAGTTCCCTCCCGAGGATGCAGGTCTGCTTATTTTTCCGCTTGCATGCTCTGGTTGTGCTTGTGTGGGTGGTGGGTGCTGTTCCCCAGTACCCCTCCATCACTGTATCTTGGACCACTGTGTCACGTGGGGAGCCAGGTCTGCTGTGGTGTCACCTGGCTCTCTTGGCGCTTCGCCTCTGCATAGTGCCTTCTCAGTGCACCACACGGATTTCGCTCTGGCTGCCGCTGGCAGTAATAGCCCTTATCGCGTATCGCTGCTTGCAGTGCTGCTTCTGGGCTCCGGCAGGTCATCTTGTGGGTCCACAGGGTCTTTCAGCTGTTAATTGGTAGTTGTTCTGCCTTCACTGTTATTCAGAGTCTCCGGGCCCCATTTTGTGGGCTCCACCTCTCTGCTATCGATGTTGCGTTTACAGTTTATTCTTCCCTCTTCTTAGCAAAAATGAACACTGCATATTGCTCAAAGGTCCATGGATACATGGGGATCGAAATCGCCTCAATCAGTTCTTTTTGCTGCACACAGAATCGCAGTATTTTGGATCAAGCAGGAGAGCTCTCTGAGAACATGTCTGCTCTACATTGTAGCTGGCCTCTAATCTAGATTTCTCTTAAGGTTTAAATAACTTTTCTTGTGTGAACTACATTTCCCAAGAATAGTAAAGTGAAATTGACTTGACTCACCTTATCTCTTTGTAGGTCCAGCACACACCATCTTATGTGGAGTGCTGGGGGGTTACTTAGTAGCCCCTTATCCTACATTCTCATGTAACATTAGTATGTTACTCTCACTACTTTAAAGAGCTGGTGGCAGTGGTTTAATGTTTCCTACCACTGTGCTTTTCTACTGCAGGCTGAACCATCAGCTGCAACACAGCACCCATGGGTGATCATTTTGTCAAAATGGCAGTGTCGTTTTTTTTCACCATTTTCTGTTTGTGAGGTCTTTCTTGGGTTTTACTCTGTACATTGAGACAGGTTTGAGCCCTTTGTTGTCTTGCCTTTGGTGGGCTTCGTCCCTGAAGCCCGCCCATGGCTCCAGTGTAGCTAGAAGGACAGGATGCGAGGGAGGGTCCCAAAACTACCCTTCCCTTTGTCTTTGAGTGCAACTAGTTCTGATTGGTTGGACCCTGCTGTGTGATTGACAGCCTAGGCTGTGCATGAATGAAAGAATCCTGCTTAAAAGGCAAGGGTTTTGGGACTACAGGAAGAGTCGACCACTGTAAGAAACACCTGACAAGAAACCCTGAACGAAGGTGGGCAACCTCCTGGACCTTTGAATTGCCCAGTGAAGCCCTGCTGCTGTGCTGAACTCCTTTTTCACCTCGACAGATAAGCTTCTGATGGAATGACTTCTACCCTTGGGTTAGCGGGACTAACTAACCCCGAGACGAACTCCACTGGACCACTATCCGCGACTTGCTGTGCCTCTCCGTAGCTTTGCAAGCCCAATGCCTGGGGTCGAGTGTCCGTAGTTGAGTGCATAGTCTGCCGCGGAAGGAATCCAGCCTGAAGCTCCAGGAGACTCCTAAAACCATCCTGAAGTAGGACCTCCAGATCCAGAGTCCCCTCACCAGAGTGCAGGTCCGAGGAAGTGAAGAGGGTCCAACCGGTGTACCAGATCTGCATCGGTGCTGTTTGCTATGTGCTGAAACCGCACATTCCTGCTGAACCGAAAACAGCCCATAGCTGCTGACAACCTCCCGATTACTGCAGCAGGAGCACTCCAGACATCCTCACTCTTGTGCCCATGACTGAGGCTCAGGGACCATGGTCTGCACCGCTGTAGCAAGACAGAATCCAGCTGGACCACATTTCTTCTAACCAGAGGTATTGTTTAGGCTTGGGGTACTTACCTTATTGCCTTTAGCCATGCTCTTTTCACTTGGGAATTGCATTGGCTTTTTGAGTTGATTTCAACTCCCTTATCACAAGTTTACCAGCCTGTGCCCCTCCAAGTGATTTTTCAGAACTCTCTAACTTTGTACAAGACTTTGATCCAAGAAGCACGTCAGATCCATAGACTGTGTCCCAAATGACTTTGGCTGTCCTGGCTCCCTGAAGGCACTCTTCTAGTCCATAGACTTTGATACTGTTTGTCCCTCATGGGTTGTAGCTTGTTGTATACTGTTACTGCTGGGAAAGGCTTATTTAAACTTCATTGGAGGATTTAGCTGCCCTCACATGCACTGAGAAACTGTCTAACCCTTTTCTTTCCCTAGCCTTTCATGTCTGCACCCTCAGAATCTACAAATTATACTAGTGTGATATATAAATGCCATTACTGTCCTTGTGATTGAAGTCACTTCAGGGTGTGGGAATTGTGTATGAAGCATATCCAAAGATTATCCACTAACTTGTTTTGATTCTGAAAAGTAATGTTAAAGTATATATACCTTGTTACAACAAATTGCCTTTTTAAAGAAAGCTTACTTAATGTATGTTAATTAAATAAATAACTTTTTATAACTAAAACCTTGAGTGTAAGAGTTACTTGGCTACTTGTATTGACAGGTTTCATTTGTACAGCTCTACAGGCCACATTTACCCCTTTTGAGATAGGCCTGACTGCTCAGCCACCCTACCAACTTGTGTAGTACAGACCTATACCAAAAGGTGGGTAACCTTATACCAAGCAGATAAGTGTTGTGTAGTCTCACACAGTGTGACTGCACCAATTCTTACCTAACAGTCCCACAACATCGGCAAACTCTGAAAAGTAGCCAGACACACTCCCATTGTTCAATGCCTTGGATGGGCCTCTACCAATACCCAAATGCAGAAATTCAAAATTGACCATGCGAGTTCGACCAACCTGACCACGTCCCTGGTCCCTAAAGCCATTGTTACTCTAATATTAGATACCACCCCAGATGAGGCACGAATCCAGCCATCCCTGTCTTCTGAGCTGGGGGCAGTCGGTGGCCGGCTTATATTCCCGTAAGCCACCGACTGCCCCTTGACAGGGAGGAACACACACTCACTTTCCTTCAGTCCTCAATCCCCCCTCTTCCCCAAACAGGACACATCACCAACCATGGCCGAAGGGGAAATGTGCAGCGCGACCCGGGCCCCAGCGCCCCAATCTCACGGGCACTCCTCCAGCCAACACACTCCCCGTCGGTTGACATCCAGAGAGGCCCCCGGGGAAGGGCAGCAGGCCTCCTCCCAGACCCCAAAAATCACTGCCACCCATCGAGAAACCCAATCCAGAAGACCGGAGCAAAAGAACCCTGGGACGCAGTGGGCCCCACCTGAATCGGGCAAACACCACAATAAACCAAACACAATCACAACATAACGTCCCACTCAGGAAAGCAACTCAAATTCCAGGCAAAGTGGCAATCGCCCTGCACTGCTGCAAAGCCTCTGTACACCGCCTTGTGGTACTAGCTGTGAGACCAAAACACGCCCACGATAGATGTCACAATGGGGACGCTCCAGAACGCTTACTTCAACCTGCGGCTAGTAGCTTTGCCCCATGTTGCACAATACATATCCTGTAACATGCACAATTTGCATCACATTTCCTAAAAAAAACTCCCCTGTTGGCTACTATCCAAACATCCAAATAATCCGCCACAAAAAGACAAACTTCACTTTGCAACTGTGCGCCACTTTGTCCTAATCCCACAATGAAATGAAAATAAGTTGCACACTACCTTCTTGACACACTCCTCAATTAATGTATATTGTTAGAAAGACGTTGATCCCGAAAGTCACATAACTTAAATATGTATTCGAAGCCTGCAGCCATCTCCCCTACAAATGCATCACCCCTTGTCACAACTATGCCACTGCCCTTTACAAGACTATTTAAACCAAGCAGTCCAAGTATCTGCAATTCAGCAGTTAAACCTCCCAAACATGTAGTAGGGCAACAGAACCTGAAACAACATTACCCATCAAAACATCTGTTCACCACACCCAATTGTAATTCCTTCATTGCAGATCCCCGCCTCGTAAGCACCCGCAATAGGGGGCTCTTGGTGACCATCAGCCGAATGCCAGCGTAATTCCTGTGCCATCACACTGCACATTGGGCCATTAGGTCTCGGAAAATGTGGGTCCTGCGCCTAAAATGAGCCATTCTGACCCGAAATACTGGGCCCTGTGCATATATTGAGTAAGAGATGGCCTGGTCACCATATCAGGGACGTCATTTTACCAAAATGCCTGGGGTAGCGGAAGTGACATCAAACAACCCTTGACCTCTGATGACATCACAGGAAGTGATGTCATTTAACCCCACCCACAAGGGACGTAACACAACATTTCACCCCTTAACAAAACAGGAATTGGCATCACATAACATTGTTCCTAAATACACTACGATGAATATGGTTATGATATCACTGTAATGTGATATAGATTTCATACAAGAATTAATCACCATATGTATCTTTAATATCAGTGTGTATAGACCCATCTTACCAAATTACTGTGAATGTAAGCAGACGTCCAAGGCCAAATGATAATGATGTGTTATTATATAGCACTGACACTTAAGCGCTTTAAATAGAACAAATATACATGCAATATCACCCAAACTGTGTTGGTTCTCATTTTTAGACCTCAGTAGGATGAAAGGCTGAGTTGGCATTGCCAGGATTCAAACCAGCAGATCACACACACATCGCAGCAGCAAGCTCTCAACCCACTGAGTTATCTTACCAGCTATAGATATTTTACCGGCTATAGTAAAATGAGCAATTAAAAGTCTGAATGTGCTCAAAGCCAGAAAGCAAATGGCACTCTGTAGTGGATACCAATAAACTGGTAATTGATATTTAACAGCAGGCCAGTTCATCTGCAGGTCTGTTGCAAAGTTGGCCACATGTCAGGCCTGCATTGATCTACTTTTCAGGCTTCAGAGGTGGGCAAATTACATACCATTGGGAGGGTTCAAAACTGTGAATTAAAGAATTTAGAGCAGCGCAGGGAAATCAGCGCACTCACACGGCATCCCGTATTCTGGCACTCGTTACCTCAGACATGCAAACAAACATCCTGAACAGCATGCCAAGGAGATAGGCACGATAGACACATTACAACAAAGCATTAAGTGTGGCACAATGAAATCAGGGGCCACTCGATGTGCTATGGGCACACATTTCAAAACTGTACATAAGCTTTTAGGCACAAGGATTTTATCAAGTGACCGAGGACACCGAAATGGAATGTCTTGAGATGATGTAACAGAGACAACGGCAGAAATAAACATGCTATAACTGCAACTTGCGAAAAGCAGAATAACATATAGTTTTTGTCTGCATTGTGAATTTGAGGTGCTTACGGACAGACTAAATAAGACTAAATCAGTGACTCACCCCCTGACGTGTGCCTAAAATAAACCTTTAATGAGTCTAGCGATTACTGTATAGCATTCCAGAAAGACTATTTGTTATTCCTATTCGTTCTTATTTAGGATCACTGCTCAAAGTGTTACACTTGTGGAACCCCCTGTTTTTGTAAGAAGACTGAACAAGAAAGCCAGCCACTCCAGAAACAAAAAGCCACACACAGCCCAGGGGCTCAGGAGCATCCATTAAAAAAATAAATAAATATATATTTTTTTACGGGTAGCAAGGGAGACCACAGGGATATCAGTTGCGACTCCTGGCGAACCCCAAATGACGTCCCTGCACCATATGGTCATGTAATTTCAGTGCAGCATACCATATCGCTGGCAGTGCCTTTCTTTTACGGATCCCAACTCCTTGGCATCAAATCTTAGACAAATATGGGACCGGACAAAGCTCGAAATCACCTCTGAAACGCGGTCACCTAGCCCTGCTGCGGTCTGATTTGTGATGCTGCACAAGGACCCAGCACACTCGAGCTCTGAGCAGGGTATTTTCAGGGCACCAGTGAAATAGTAGAAGCACTCCTACAGCTGGAGAAAATGTGAACACAAACCGAAAGGCCCAGAACGTGCGGATAACCCACACGGAACGATATAGAATGGTTCAGAAAAACATTCTTGACAACCCCGCACAAACTCTGCCAGTACTGAGTTCAGGACGGACGTGAGCATCCCACCTCCCAGAATGCACAACAACCTCGATCCTTACCAAAACACAGAATCCGGTTTTTAGAATTTGCAGGAAACCTCTGCATCATAAAAAAAGGGGGAACATCCCCCATAAAGTCACAGCCCACCATATTGTCAATCTCACATAAAAACTGAAAAACTCAGCAGGAAAACTTTCACAGAAGCAGAAAAAGTCACACATTCAAGTCTCAGAAAGCGCAGGAAACATTAGCACAGCAAAATATACTGAAAATCATGTATCCGATGCCCAAATTGCACACCAAACCCAATCATACCTGCGTTTATACCACTCCTCCCAGAATAAAAAACAACCTCAGCACACCTGCTGTAATAAAAGAAAGCCGCAAGATTCCATTGCCAGGAGCTCCATAATGAGTTTCGAAATGGAGAGAACTACATCACCCAGAATGCATAATAGGGACACGCTCACACTCTTCCCCCGAAGGCCGGCAGAGCGGGTGCGATTGCGACTGCACCAAAATGGCACGAGACCAGGGCCCCAGAAAAAACACAGCTTCACAACAGACTATTTGCCCCATGGTTTGGCATGGACCATGGAAGAGTTCACGTCGAAGACACAGGAATCAACATGCCAGTGACGATGACAGCACCACAAAATGGAGGAGGCACCCCGATAACCCAGGCAGTGTCCTCCTCCTGTCCTCTCCCCCCTCGGGACAAAGGGGAGGCGCCGGCGGGAAAGCGCATCGAAAATGGGAAAAAGCCCACGAAGGGCAACAAAGGAAAGGGGAGGGGCTACCCCTTTATAACGGGCGGGCTCCTCACTGCAGGCAGCATACAGCCTTGGCAGTAGGATGCCCGCCCGCCACCAGGAAGAGGATTTCGTTTTCGTCTTCACTTTGTTTTCGGGGAGTTTGTGTCATGGAGGAGGATCATCAGCTGCAGCTAGAGAGGCGGAGAAGGCGGCGGCGTGCTTTCGGGGGCCCAGGCGGGTGCAGCAGCAGAACTCAACGGGGGACCAGAGCAAGAAACGGGCGCCAGCGGCAAGACCAGCCACCAAGGGATCAGAGCCGAACATCAGAAGCGGTGAGCAGCGGAAGAAGGTGGGACAAGGAGAAAGCGGAGCCCAGCGGTAGGAACACTCGCCGCGGGCGGGGGACGAGTGAGCCACGGACCGGGGAGAAACTCATAGCCGCTGGGGGGTAAGGACACTCGGCCAACAGGCCAGGCACACCCCGCCTCACTCAGCCGCTCTCTCACACGGCTCAAGAGGCAGCAGAGGGGCCCAGCATCAGCAAGGACAGCCACGCAGGGCGCACAAGCCCGCCTCCCTCAGGAGAGCCGACCATAGGCAAAAGAGGCCCGCGGAGCCTGGCCCGCGCACCAAAGACAAAACCCACTCCACCTCCAACCCTGATCCAATCCAGTGGGCGCAGCTAGGAGCGCCGAGGCACCAGCTTCCGGCAATAAGGGTGGGGGAGACACGCAAAGCGGCGGTAACGGCTCAGCAATGAAGGGGCAGGACAGCAAGGAAGAGTTTCCAACAGAAGAAAGGAGGCCGACTGAGGAGGGGCCAAAAGCTTTTCGTGGGTAAACAGTTTTCCACACAATCATGTACTTGGAGGCTTACATGGCCATGGCCAAATTGGCAGCGGCCAAGCATGGCCCCAACTGGATGGAGGCCTTGATCCCTCAGCCTTGGGAGGCTAGGGAGGAGCTGCCAGGGCCCAGTCAGAGGCCTGTTTCACTATTAATGTTCCCGGACAATGAGGAACTACAGGACCAAGAAGGGGAAGGACAGGTGGAGGAAGAGGAGGAACCAATTGGGAAAAGTAAAAGAATTATGACACAGAAGGCCAAGGCAAACAAGGAGCAAGCCAAGAATGGCAAGAAGCCCAGGGTAACTGGGGCAGGAACAAAGGAAGGACACAGGAGGTTGTAGCCGTGCCGGCACCTACGCCTGTGGACGCACCAAGGAACCAGGGTCCACCCAGCACGCCTGCAACCAGACCGGTGGCTGCGAGGGAAGACGGGCCCGCATCCTTGGAGGCTATGAAAGGTATGATAATGCAATGTATGCAAGCATGGGGGAATGGGGGCAATGGGCAATTATTGAGTGGAAATGTGAATGCTTTTAACCAAATTGGAAGCAGGGCGGCAGTAATACAAGAGAGGGGGGGTGACTCTGGGTCCAGGGGTGCTGGGCTCTGGGGGCTGCCAGACAGGGAATCGAACCAGTAACAGGGTACCAGGGGGAGTAAGCCAATGGCCGGGTACCTACCTCAACACTGAATTTCCAGGAGGGGTGGCGCAGTACGCCCAGGGGCAACAGGCCACTACAGTGGCCAATGCAAACTCCATAGGCGGGGTTAATTCAGCACAGTTCTCCCAGGGACAACAGGCCATTACATTGGCCAATGCAGACCCCATAGGCGGGGTCAATGCAGCGACCCAGGAAGGGTTGGCACCAACGGGGGCAGCGCAGGCACCTAACTGGTGAGGGCAAGGGGTGGCAGGGCCAGGGTTAACCTCAATCTCCAATTCCAATGGTGGGCAGGAAGGGATGTGGGGACCTATGATGATGCGGTACGGAAGGCCGATGCCAGGTTTTGCCCCAGTCAGGGTGTCAGTAAGCTCCTTATCGTGGCACATACCAGGGGCCATCAAAGAGAGGGTGTGGAGAAAGGAATTGATAGAGATCTTGGATTTTGTGGGGATGGAACCTCTGAGAGAAGGTATAAAGGACTTGTCTGAAAAAGAGAAGGAGAAGAGAGACAGGGAGAAACCCAAAGTAGAGGCGTCCATACATAACTGGCTAAAGGCCTTCAAAGTGTATATGTCGATAATGATAGAGAAATATCCACAGGATGCACTGTCAATGATTGCATACGAACAGTATATCCATGAACTATATTTGAAGCATGGGGGTGAAGGATGGTTACAATATGATCGGGTGTTTCAGTTGAAAATGCAGGTATAGCCAGCTTTCTCGTGGGATGAGATGGACACAGGAGAAGGCGGTGAGAAATCCCCTGGGGAGAAGCCTCAGGTCTGGAGGGGCAGGGGTACACATGGCGGGGGAGGGCGTCCTTTCGCGGGTACTCCTCCTGGAACAACAGAGCCGGCTACCAGGGGGAGCAAGCTGATTGCTGGAGGGTTAATGCTGAAGGGGGTTGCCCCTTTGGCAAAACATGCCGCTTTAGGCACCCAAGGAGTAGAGGTACCGGGGACCGCAGCTCCTCTGCCAGTGAGGGGAAACATAGGAGCAGCCTCAAAGCAATGGAAAAGGTCAAGAGGGAATGAGTCTAGGAACAGCATGTTAAGTGCAACTCACTGCCAGATGTGTAAGAGTGTGATTAAAAATGGGCTGCCAACCCCGGTTAACCTTCAAGCAATGACTCCTTGGTTGAATACTTATCACAATTGTGGTGATGCAAGATTGTTGTGAGAAGGTTTCAGGTGGGGGTTCAAAATCCCATGCGCAAAGGTCAAGAGGGGCAAGCAGGCGCTCAACCTGCAGTCGGCACTATGGATGCCGGAGGTAGTGGTGCTTAAAGTGGACAAAAAGGACAAGCTGGGCAGAGTGGCAGGCCCATTCAAGCACCCACCAATGGCAAATCTGGTAGTGTCACTATTGGGGCTGGTCCATAAGAAAGATGAGGGGCAATATCGTCTGATCCACCAGCTCTGCTTCCCTGAAGGGGAGTCGGTTGACGATGGAATTGTCGAGGATCTGTGTCGAGTGCATTATTCATCTTTTGAGGATGCAGTAGAAGTGTTGAGGGCTGCGGAGAGGGGAGCCCTGATGGGGAAGGCCGACATCGAGTCAGCATTTAGGTTGTTGCCCATTCGCGAAGAAAGTCAGCATTTGTTTGGGTTCAAGGTACAGGAACAGTACTACTATGATAAATGCTTACCTATGGGGTGCGCCATCTCCTGTGCATGTTTTGAAGCCTTTAGCGCCTTCCTAGAGTTTACGGTCAAACAGGAGTGTCAGGAAGGGGCAGTTGTACATTACCTAGATGATTTTCTGTTTATCGGCAAACGGGAGTCCAGGGAATGTGGGGCCCTCATGAGTACATTCCAGAGGCTGATGAAGGTAATGGGGGTCCCGCTAGCAAGGGACAAAACTGTGGGACCAGTGACCTGTCTGACTTTCCTAGGGATAGAAATTGACACTGTAAAAGGGGAGTGCACGCTCCCACAGGACAAGGTGAGGAAATTGAAGGAGACCATCAAAGGTTTGAGGGGTAAGAATAAGGCAACCTTGAAGGAACTCCAGGTGCTGGCAGGTAACCTCAATTTCACAGGGAAAGTCATCCCGATGGGTAAGGTGTTTGCAAGAAGTATCAAACTCAAAACAGTGGGGTTGCAGCATGCAGGCAAACATGTCAGGTTGGGGGTGAAGTACGGGAGGGCCTGGCCATGTGGGACATGTTTTTGGACAAATTCAATGGGGTACTATTGTGGAGAGGGGACTGGAGTAACAATGACAGGCTCAGGCTGTTCACAGATTCATCTGGGGCCCTGGGGTTTGGGGCAATTCTGGACAAGTGGTGTGGCATGGCATGGCCAGAAGAGTGGCATCAGCAAGGTATCACCAGGGACATCACGCTGCTAGAGCTCCTTCCCATAGTGATAGCATTTAAACTATGGGGGGAGCAGCTGGAAAACATTTTGCGGTTGCTAAGGGAAGTCAACAAATTCATGCTGGAGTGCAATATCGAGGTACGAGCGAGACATATACCTGGGGTCAAAAACACGGCTGCTTATGCTCTCTCTCATTTGCAGTGGGAACAATTCCGAGGGAGTTGTCTGGGAGCAGACAAGGTGATGACCCCGTTCGAAACTCAGTGGTGGGTCATGATTGGGGCAATCTGAGTTCCTTGATCCACATGGCACTAGCACCTGGCACGGCAAGTAGATACAAGGCATGCTGGGATCGGTACGTGGCTTTCCAGCAGGAGGTGTTGAGTGAAGGTCAGCGGGAGCTACCAGTGAGGGCCTTTGTGGGCTGGGGCTGGCACGAGGGAAAAACCAGGTCATGGATGGCCTACCACCTAGCCGCTATCGCCCACTATTCTAAGCTAGAGGGGAAAGGGGACCCTACTAAGGAGCACTACATTGTTATGGCCATGAAGGGCTGGGCTAAGCAAGGAATACCAAAGAGCGACGAGAGAAGGCCCATAGACATAGTCAAGCTTGAAAAGCTAATAGCATGCCTGGAGGAAGTGTGCCATGGGGGTTTTGAAGTAGCATTGTTCAAAGCAGCTTTCACTCTAGCATTCTTTGAGGCATTCAGGGTGAGTGAACTGGTACCAGAGAACAAAGGGGCCAAGGGGACGGGGTTTTTACAGTTACAAGATGTGCATTGTTCAGGTGAACAGTTGGCTTTGTGGTTAAAATGATCAAAGACTGATCAAGAGGGCAAAGGGGGCACAGTGGCCCTTCAATCCATCACAGGCAGCATAGTCTGTCCAATCAGGGCCGTTTCAGGTTTCCTCAGGCTAAGACCTCACTCGGGAGGGGGGGCTCCGCTGCTCATTCACCACGATGGGTCGGCACTGAGCCGCTTTCAATTCAGAAGGGTGATGGAACTGGCTCTGGACAGAATTGGGGAGACAAGGGGAGTGTTCAGGACACATTCATTCCGGATTGGGGCAGCCACGTCAGCCGCAGCCATGGGCATGGGGGAAGTAGCAAGGAGATGGAGGTCTGGGTGTTTTAAGAGGTATATCAGGCCTGAAAAACTATAAGGTTGACATGCCACCTTCTCTCCCCACCAGCACCAGCACGGAGGAGAAGGAGATCTCTCTCTCCAGACAACCCAACATAGGAATTTCGGTCCCCAAACGCTGATCCAATCTGCTCTGGCATCTGACTATCTTCCTGCCTGTCGTTGCAGTCTCTCCTCTTACACAAGTGTCCCTACTATCCCACCTCAGACGCCTGTCACAGGAGTCAAACTCACTCCTCAGACCTCTCCATCCAACCCATGCCTCCCAAATACCTCCACCTACTGACTTGTTCGACTCTCACACTATTTCCTAAAGCCTTCCTCTTTCTACACATGCCTTGTAGTCTCCTCTTACACTCATGTTTGTCACTGTGAGATCTCTCTCTTTTCTCCACCTTGCCCTCGGGTGTGCTTCACTTCTCACACCTTCTCTCACTCTCCTGCCTCTTTGGGCAGATTCCCTCATCTCTCACAGTTCACTACAGCCCCACTCTCTCCTCACTGCCTTACTTGTTTGTCTCTCACTCATCACACAGGTCCCTAAACCTGAAATGTCCCTCTTTAAAACGTGTTTAATGCTGTGGACGAGTGGGTCTATCCTATTTGCATAGAAATGCATAATAGCCCAGCAGTTAAATGGTTAAACCTGTGCCTGCAGTCTCGCTCCATCTCTCCTCTGACCTGGCTCTTCACTTTCCATTTAAAATGGTCTCTGCACTGAACGCGCTCTCCCTCATACACACATATCCATGTAAATGGGGTTGTCCCAGATAGTTTCTCCTTGCGACTGTACTCTCTATACTGACTTATCTTTATCCCCTCACACCTGTCACGTACACTGATTCCTCACACCCCTCCATTCAGGCCACGTTTGCTGTAGCAGCCCTGTGGGCACTAATATTTTCAGGCAAGCCTTCGACCAGTAAAAGGAAGGCACTGGGAGCAATGCCTCCATTGAATTGGGCCAATGTGTTAATGGAGTAGTGAGGTAAGGAACTGCGAGGTGGGCAGAGGAAAATGGCAGGCAGAACAGGAGTGGCAGTGACTGCTCACGTAGGCCTGGGTGAAAGGACTGTGGCTTGGCTGAAACAGTGCCCAGAGTTCAGCCAATTAAACTAATCTGCCATTTAAATCTATACATCTTTGGGAGCTCAATGACCTCATTAACTTTAAGAAAATCTGACACTCCTGATGGGATAGTGGCTTTGAAAAAGAGGTAGAACTGCATCAGCTTCATTCAGACCCAGACCTGCCACGTGCCAGACTCTACCAGCCAGGACCGACCTTAGGGCAGGATTGCTCGTGGCACCATTATCTCCCTTCCACGCCAAATCCGAAGCGTCTTTCAAGGACTCCCCAAGCTTTCCCGGTAGGTGAAGGCGTGGCAGGCGCTCTATTAAACTGAAGTGTGTCGTGCTCTCGTGCTGATGCCAGCATGAGAGCGGAGTGCATTTTATCCCAATAGGGCACAACTGTCAAACCAGCATGGAGCAGCCTTTCAAAGGCAGCTCCATGCACAGAGCGGGCAGTTAATCACTTAAATACAGTGCCACTGCCAGTTTTGCAGCAGCACTCTATTTAATTTGCCCCCACCACCCCCGAGGTGCTGGCAGTGCTAAGGCCAGCCCTGCTTCCAGCCCTACCAGCCTTTGGGCATCAACTCAATCCACTCTTGAAACCCTGGAAGACAATTGTCTCGACGACATTCCACAACAACCCGCTAATTCCTAATAAACAGGTTCAAGAGGGTTTTTCTTTTCTATCGGTAGATTTTTGATGGAGTCAGCCAAAAGGTCTTGAATCAAGCCCTGCATGCTTGCCTCACTCAAAACCTCACACATTGCAAAAAAGTCCCCAAATTCCTCTGCATCCTCTGTGAGGCTGCTGCTGCAACATCATTGCTTAATGGGTTAGGCATCCACTATACATTAAACGTACTATGTGTTAAGATGAATTTCTAAACTCTGACCTGTTGGGTAGAAGTTTAAGAGGCCACACTTGGTTTAGTGAAACATAGAAACATTCTGGATAAGCCAGACCAATCTAGGTAGCTTTGCAGGTGGTCAAGAGTAAGTCTCAGTATGGGTGAGAGTGATCGAAAGGCCACAATGAGCACACACAGCAACAAACCACAAATTAATCTTAGACAAGTGTATATGAAAGAAATCTATACATTTATTCTCGGCCGGACCAATAGAAAACTTTAGTTATGCAAAAACAGTTATCACACAAAATCCTTATAGTATACTATATATATATATATATATATATATATATATATATATATATATATATATATATATATATATATATATATATTATGTTCCTAATGCAATAGAGTGGTAACATACAGCCGCAAGCTGTAAAGAGAAAGTTGAGTTAACACATTAGTAGCATTAGGCAATTCTTCACAGTTGTTCCCTAACTTTCGAGTTCAGCATTAAGAAGAGGGGAGCCTTGTGCTCAATAGTACTATTGTGCGTAATAACGTATGATCACGCAGTTGAAGCAGTTATTCTTGGGAGGGCTGTAGCAAGTCAGGAAGGGAATAAGCTGATGAAGAATTGGTTCCCACATTTCAAGAAGGATCCCCCGTTGGCTGCTCAGCAGTTCTAAAAAGGTTAGAATAGGTAGGGAGCGCATGCTAACTGAGCCAACATTGAATACCATTAAGGGATACTCGTGTGTAAAAGTGATCGGTTGTGCCAGGAGGCCACCGGTATGGATGCAAGTACTCACCAACCCTTAGCACAGTCCAGACCAAACTTTGCCCGTTTAGTCGAGGTCACTAGTAGGTTTGAGTCCTGCAGTGTCACGGCACTCTGGCTCTCAGCGACTGCGAGAGAGAACGATTGTCCATGATGGGACAGTTTCCTTTTCTCAGCTTCTAAAGGAGGTATGAAGACAATTCCAGTGCAGCAGGCTTCAGGGCATAGAAGAGCAGAATAGCAAGGGATCAACACTGACTGTCACCAACAGGGAGTGATGCGGGAATCAAAGATGGGGGCTGCGTTACGCACTCTCCTAATTCGGGACCCAGAGGAGCTAGGCCTATGAAGTTTGGCGGGAGAATACATGGGACCGAAAGCAAGCAATGTCCCAAGTCTCAGGTTTGCACTTGAGATGACTGCGGTTCTGCGGGATACCCTAAGGAAGAGCTGGACAGTTCACTGCATGGCCCAGAAACATTTCTGAAGTGGCTCGTCCGGTGGGTAAGCAGGGGGCACTAGAGTAGTTTTACCACTACTCCAAAATGAAGTGCCTTTGCACGCTCACTGGAAAAAGTCAGGATATGAAGGTCAAACTAAAGCAAAAAGTTTGGGGTGTCCACAAATGGAGGGAAAATTACACATAAATGAAATCTTTCCTAACACTATGCATTGTGTAGCCAGTGATGCTTTGACTTAGCCACTCGCTAACCTCTAGAACAGTTAAAGGACGAAGGTTGAAGTACTGGTCTCGGTAGAGGGCATGCCTGCACACATAGCTCGGCTGCAAGTGCATTAAGTTGCAGAACTATCTTTCTGAAGCATACCTTCTACAAAGTACAGGTGGTGTCTTTCCCCATGACAGTTGAATCATTCTGTGGGAGGCATCAACTCTCTAGCAGTGCTGCAATGGGATCTTGTGAACAGGCCCGAATGCACAGGAATGTGGGGAAACGCAGAGGAATCCTTTGCCTCCCATTCGCCCTTATGTTGCCACTCTGTTCCTTTCTTTACTCTTTTCTCCCCGCCCCTGAATCCGCATCTCCAATTTTAACCACATCCACTCTTCTTCTCTCTTTCCCAACCCCATCACCTATCCCTCCTTCCCCTTTCCTCTGTTCAGTCCCTTTCCGCTTTCCCTCCCGGTCTCTTACATGGGGAGTGACTGCTGTCCCTGCTGTCGGTGCCATAGGACTGAGGATTCTGACACCATATTGACACGTAAACCTCATTTGGACAAACTACAGTACACTGCATCGATTGCGTGGGGACATGAGACCTCTGTCAGGGAGTCACTCATTTGTGACAGCCAGTAGAATTAGCCATCATCGGTTGGGCATTGACATCACACTAACAGGAGAGATCTTTAGATGGCACAGTACAACTATCTAAAATACACCCACACACATCCGCACACACGCATACGAGAGAAACCCCATCTCGAAGCATATTTCTCTCTCTCTCTCTCTCTCTCTCTCTCTCTCTCTCTCTCTCTCTCTCTCTCTCTCTCTCTCTCTCTCTCTCTCTCTCTCTCTCTCTCTCTCTCTCTCTCTCTCTCTCTCTCTCTCTTCTCTTTCTCTGGGATAGCGGGCTGAAGCATCCTGTGTGTGCCAGTGCCCACTGCTGTGCATCCGGAGAAACGCCAGTACTACACTTATCAACCAAAGGATGAAAGGCTGATGCGCCTGGAGCACCCCCCAACAGAGGCCCCCATTCTCTCAAGTAAGCCACGGCATAGACAGCACCCACCATTGCCAGGGACCCCAGTGCAATTATATCTTTAAAGGCCTGCTTAACCCCAAATAGGAGCCCTCTGAACACACACACACATTCCACCAAACCCACACAAATAATGAGTGACCGCTTTCATAAGAGACAGGCCTGTATTGTGGGAACGACAGAGAAAGCAGGACTGGACTAGGACAGCTCGTGGTGTAGAAAACACTTCCCTTTGCAGATGCCAATAGCGCGTTATGAGCATCACTGTTTGTGTCTTTCTTTTTTTAAGCTGCCGGTGGGTAATTAATCATGCCCCTGGACATTCCCCCCGATAGGGATGGGCAGTATCGGCCGTGAGCCATGTTAACAGAGAGTTGTGTGCCATGTATACAGGAAGTACTAGTTCAGATGTAATTCAGGCATTCAGCCAACACGGTCCTGTTGAGAGTAAATAGCTACGAAATATGTTAATAGGAATTAGCATGCACAACATTAAATCGAGCATTTAGTCAACACGGTCCAGCTAAGAGAAAATAGCTACGAAATATATTAATAGGAATTAGCATGCACAACATTAAATCGAGCATTTAGTCAACACGGTCCAGCTAAGAGAAAATAGCTACGAAATATGTTAATAGGAATTAGCATGCACAACATTAAATCGAGCATTTAGTCAACACGGTCCAGCTAAGAGAAAATAGCTACGAAATATGTTAATAGGAATTAGCATGCACAACATTAAATCGAGCATTTAGTCACCACGGTCCAGCTAAGAGAAAATAGCTACGAAAGAATTAGCATGCACAACATTAAATCGAGCATTTAGTCAACACGGTCCAGCTAAGAGAAAATAGCTACGAAATATATTAATAGGAATTAGCATGCACAACATTAAATCGAGCATTTAGTCAACACGGTCCAGCTAAGAGAAAATAGCTACGAAATATATTAATAGGAATTAGCATGCACAACATTAAATCGAGCATTTAGTCAACACGGTCCAGCTAAGAGAAAATAGCTACGAAATATGTTAATAGGAATTAGCATGCACAACATTAAATCGAGCATTTAGTCAACACGGTCCAGCTAAGAGAAAATAGCTACGAAATATGTTAATAGGAATTAGCATGCACAACATTAAATCGAGCATTTAGTCAATACGGTCCTGAAGGAGGCGACCAATACTAGATTGATGTGACTGAACCCAGTCAACCCCCTGTAAGGAATATTCCAAAATTAAGTGTTTCCTAATAGAACATTTTAAGGAAATGAATGATCGTTGTTGCTTTTTAACATGGCATTAGGACACCCCAAGGGAACCCCAAATGAGGTAAAATAAAAATGACGTGCCTCCAAGTGTGTTTCCTGTTTTTGGAGTTTGAGTAGCACAATTGTTTGGTTGTTGTGTTTCTTTTTTTTTAGTCGCGTGAGTTATGTTATTTATCACGGGCATAGTTTGGCTTCTGTACTGTCGTTTCAATGTATCTTCGGTTATCAATTAAGATGTGTTGCTTTAGAGATGATAATAATAATAATAATAATAATATTGCAGATGATGCACGAAGAATGATAGATGTAAGATGTATAGAGTGGATGCAATACTTGCGATTGACGAATAAAGAAAAAAAGGATAACCAATTTAAATGACAAAATTAGTACATATGGAAATTGTGAGAAAAGGACGTTCGTCTTCCTCCCTTTCATTTCTATTTCCATCCCTCGTCATAGTTAGGCCGCCTGCCATTGTACTCTAAGGAACGTGTGGATGGTTTGAGGGACTGTTATCTTATGCTGTCTCTTTTGAAAGGGAGCACTGTGGTTTTTGATGTCTGTAAAATACAATATGGGTAAGGGTTTTCTGTCCATTGTTTGTGTGAATAATCTTTAGAGCCTAGAGCAGGTCCCGGTAGCTCAAGTCTGGCCCTTTTTTGTGATAGTGTCTTAGCAAGATCTTCCAGGCCTCGAGTGTGTGCCGTGTGCAGAAATGGGTTACATAGGATGGGCCTAGGGAAAGCATACTGTCATTCTGCCACAACAATCCCTTAATGAAAAACAATGGCATTGTTGTATGCAATCAAACAAGTCACAAGACCTATGTTGAGTTATAGATAGGCTTTCGCTTTTCCGTTAAAACCTAAAAACATGGGTAAGAAGCGACTCAAATTGATTATCGTTTCCCAGTGCTTCTTTTCCAGAAATCTCCAAACAATGCCGCAAAACCGTTTATCTGATGCCCCGCGGCGAGACGTGAATTTTCTTCAGAGAAGCGCTCTGCTAAATTTAGCAGCAAAGTTGTTTGGAGCCATATCATCTGGGTTGCATTTGCCAAGTAGTGGCTTTTGTTTGAACAAAGCTCTGCATGGCGGGATTTGCAATAAAATTAAATAACATATACTTTGGTGCCTCTGATGACTTTATGCCACTTTTAAACCCGGAAACAACTCGAGGCAATGTAGGTTTGTGGTGTTCTCAATGTATTTGTTCTACGGTGTTTAAAGGGGGAAGTCATGTTTAGGCAAATAACTGCATTCAGCAGCTCTGGCCTCCGATTTCAAGTATTTCCAGGCTGGTTATGATGGTTAATTCAAGCTCTGTTTTTCTTTGCATCCTGACACTTGCTTTGTGCTTGACTTATAATTTCATGACTAGAGGTACCAGAATGCATGGAATCAAGCATGCTTGGATCACTTGCAGGATGTGCGCTGCCTAGCATTCACCTTGTTACATGTTAACTGTTCTGATTGGTCATTATTTTAAGGATAGTGGCAGTGGTCTAGGTCATTGATTCCCACTCCCCTTTCAAATAAAATTAAGATGAAAGAAAATGCGCCCCCCTTCCTCTCATTGCCATGCAACAGCTTCACCAAGACTCTGAGAAACAATGCATCACATCTGTAGTTGATTGGCTCCTGTCTGGCAACGTCTGTTCTGCAATCACCCTAAGCACCACCTGCTCCTAAATGTACTCATAAGGTGATACCCGGTCATATTTTCGAAACTATTCTTCCATTGCCCATCTTGTCATGGCCACTATCTACAAAGACGGAGCTTGACCAATGTGGACAGCAGGTATGTAGGGGACGATGGGAGGGTCTCATTTTTTAAACTCCAGAACACTCTGAACCCCGAAACCCCCAATTTCTATGAAAATTGAATTGGAGGAATATGGGGTATTTGAAGTTGTGCTTGTGTCCAACAAAGGACAGGTTCCATTGAATTAGGGGCACATGACGCTTTATTTGTATAGTCTTAGAAGAGGTTCCAGCTCAGGAAAGTTTGCAAATGTTGTGTTGAAACATCTTGCCTTAAGTAGTGTTGTTCTAAGGACAGGATTGAGGCCTGTGGTCATCTAAAGTAGCAAGTGCTTGGCGCCACTGTATACACAGCACCTTTAATCAGATTGCACAAATAGATTTTGAATATACTTGATTTTAGAAGCAATTCGTTTTAGAGCGATTGCCAAGGAGAGAACAGAAAAAACAGAATATTGCATTCAACCAGCAGAAATATCTAGAATTAATTGACACAATTAGAGTTAAACTTGGAAATAGGAGGATTATTGTTTGGTATTTTTGAAAACCAATGCACATTGCTTTTTAGAGAGGATGGATTAAGTTTGAAATTGTTCAAGATAACCCAGCATTTTCATGCATTGTTTTAGTAAATAGTGATTAAAGAACAAACATGCACATCATTGGTTAATCACAAAGGTTTTAATTAACACCTTAAAAATGCACACCAGTTTGTTATTATTAAAGCTTTCAAAGGTCCAGTGGCTTTACAAGGGAGTGAAAATTAATATTCTCCTTTGTTATCAAATATTGTGTAATTGAAATTGTATTCATAACAGACTCATTATAAAAAAAACCCACTCCCCATTCACAGAGAAGGGAGTAGGTCGGAGAATGGTACATTAAGATCCATGGCGTGAGTAGGTAGTGGATACATGCAAGTAAGCACTGACTCATTCTTTTCTATGTTGTGATAACGGGTTGGCACAATTTTGCGTTTAACCGTTAAAGGACTTCTCACAAACTAAAGTCTTCACGTGTGTCACAAAGGGTGGATATCAGAATGGAAAGCCTCTGGGGAAAGTATATATTTGTAATCTTTGCTCTGAGGAGGGTCTCTTGCTTTGGGCAAGATGTCAGAGGTTCCTGGGGGATGAATGCATGGCAACTGGAGGGCTCAGGGCAGACCTGACTCCAGCCTGAGGAATCCTCCCATGTTTGGTTTAAAGCTTGCCCAAATAGGGTTCAGATTTTTACTGACAAAGAAAAAAACATTGCTGTCTCACCTGACACAATAATAATAAGAGTACATGTTATTATGCTTTCCTAGACTGAAGACTTGCTGACATGCGGGGACAGGCAGGATTCTCTATGATTCCATGCCTCCTTGTTCACTTGGGGTCCAAGTGCCTTGATTATCACTGTGGGTTTGCCTGCAGAGCTGTTGTGTGGTACTGGAGGAGAGAGGAATAGAAGCCTGCAGCAGCTCCTTGAAGCCTAGAACTGCGCACAATTAGACGTGACCTTAGGTTGGGCTGGGTAGCTTGGAGCGCTGGACCTCCTGATATAGCCTCTGGTTATTGCACAGAAGCTATACCCACATAGATTGCATGAGTGTCACCCCGACCTGAAGACCACTGAACCATGCTTAGATTGCATCCTCCTTCCAAACTAGCACACACCCATAGAGCTACTATGAAGAAGACTTTAACCTCAGTGGTCATGTGTCAATTACTGCTTTGTAGTTTAGCCTTGAGTGTGCTCTGTGCTCCAAGAACTTTTTAAGGAGTATGGGCATGGCAGGGATCCATGCGTAGGTGTGACAGTCTCACTCTTCCAGCCTGCCTTTGTCACATGACTGGACACCGTGAAATCGGCATTTCTCTGTGTCTTTTCATATATTTGATTTAATTCTATCAGTTCTCTGACGTCTGTAGCTTATCCTGACCTTTCTGAACAGGATCATCTGTTCTCTTCTCCTTAATTGTATCCAATGTTGGCCTATTTCAGCCAGATAAAACCTTGGCTTCTTGGCATGGTCATCCTTAGCTGAGTTTTGCTCTGTCTCGATTCTAGATTTTCTTGCTAAGACACACTCCACTTGAGGCCTTTTGTAACCTTTGTTCAATTCTGCTCATATGCGTAGTGGACTTGCATTCATACATAAAGTGCTTCTTGAGGTATATACTTGTAAATGTTGGCACTTGCCGCAATCTATTGAATATTAAGCATAAGCTAGCTTCACAATTTCTTAACCTCTTGCAGTTACTTGCATCTGTACACGTTTAAACTAACTGAATATCTTCATCATGTATGTGGCATAAGTTTCTTCATCTTGACATCAACTTCTTTACCTCGGGCTCAAGATGTCACTTAACCATGGTATCTCCTTGGTATTTCATCTCTTGTCAGTATTCTCAGGTCATTATATCTTCTATATGTGTGTCAGTCCGATTTCTTATGACGTCACCATTCATCTTCCTTCATTATCTTCTTTGCTTCTATGGGTATTTTATTCAAACAACCGTCATATTGTTTAGAATGTATGTATGGCTTTTTTAATGGATGCCTTACTGTCCAGGTTTTCTTAGGTGTCAGTATATTATTAGGTGCTGTTATTCTGATAGGTATTGGGCAGAGCCCATGTGCTGTTCTCTGCTCATTTAACTGTTCTTCATACGTCACATTCTTTGGTATGAACTCAATAGGCAATGGGAGGGGGGCAACTGGAGTGGGGGAGATACTTGACACTTCCTCTTCATGGTATTTTGTAGTTTTATTGAACTCGACTAATGAGCTGTCTGAAAAATGTCTCAGTGGGAAGCATGTGTTTTCAAGGCATTTCATTCTAATCACTAATATATCTTTTGGGGGTAACAGTCTGTGCATTTCTTCCCATAAAATGCCTTGTCCTACAAAGGAAAACACCTATCTATGATCTATAAAACATTTATTCTTCTTCTGAGACCTTACATGTGTTGGTTTTGCTCCTACCAGTCTTTTTTATTCAGTAAACATGTGTTCATGATATCAAATTATAATTGTATGAGGAATGATTATATGCTTTTGTATGGGAATGTAGTATGACAATTCATTTTTGTCTGGGTGGACCTAATCGATAACAATATCTCATTTAAGTTAGGACAAAGCATGTGTTCCCACCAGTAGTTTTAGAATTTCATCGACACGTAACTGTTTTATGAAGTGCAATTGAGCATGAATGTTTATCAGCCACAATTATTGTGTGACATTTTCTATGAACATTCAAGGAATGTGAAATAATTTTAGTGCATATCTGTTCAATGGGAACAGTAGTTAATAAACTTCTCATCACAACTGTGGTGTTCATACATGGAATGGTTTTGCTCACACATTTATTTCTTGTCTCTTCCATGAATTCAACCACAAAATATAATTCTTTCCATTTACAGCTTTTAACATTATTTCACAATGGTACAAGAAAATAGGTTTTGCTGAATATACATTTTTCAATTTTAGACCTAATTATCTGAGCACTGAAAAACAATCTGAAAAGTTATAACTTAACCATCTTACAGTAGCATCGAATGCATAGTTCCAGAACTACTGTAAATAGTATATCTAAAATGTGCATGTCGTTGTTGGTACCCCTGCAAACTCGATTTCTATCCTTGTTTGGGGTTGGAAATGGAGGCAGCATACTAACAGTCACACTGCTATAGTACCATGAGAAATGCGCCTTCTGTACATTACGTTGAAAGGCGGATGATACTGCAACGTTTGAGATGACCTCTATTTCACAGCCTCAAATGCCCCAGCCTAATTGTTCTCTTTATCTGCATTCATTTAAGAGTTAAAACAAGTTTTTACTGTGATTACTGTCTTGATTATGAGGAAGTTGGGGCTACAGGACCCCCATCTTCTTCTTTCAGTGCATGGGGTGTATTAGCATGTAAGAAAGTTCCTCAAAGTTTGAATGATTTTCGTCCTCAGTGTATGCTGACTCACCATTCCTCTCGAGAGTATAGTTCAGGGCAACGCGCTCGCTTTGGAAGCACAACGATGCGGAGCAGCACAGGTTCACCCTTAGAAACCTCTGGGTATTAAGGGCATTATGAATAACTAATTATAATGATCTTTTATTAATACTGTTCTATGTTCCTTCATCGCCAGCCTTTTTTTCAATGTTTTTTTTCGAAGTTCTTTTTTATTGAAAAAACGTATCCACATTTGTTTCCTTTTTAGGGGGTTGCCCCACAACCAACAACCTCCCCTAATAATTTTACACTATTCCCTACCTTCCACCCCTTTATACCCTTGACTGCGCCCCCATATATTTTTTGATGAGTTTTTTCAGAAAATACATTTGGAAAAAAGCCCATTGAAAAAATGACTGTTGAATAAACGCTATACCATCAATGCAGTATGCATTCAATGGTTTAGGGGGTGTCAACTCACCTGTAAATGTGTCTTGTACTTAGACTATGTGGTCCATTATGAGTTGGGAGGTAACAATAGAAGACCTGTGAGGAACTTAGAGTGGGTAAACTGCGTTGTAGACATAGAGAAAGTGGCGGGTTAGCTACTCTTGCGAAGCCAAATGTGTTTTCCACTACACGCTCACAGCCTATCATAAAGCAGTGACTAATGTGAAAAAAGCTTTTTTTAGTCTCAAGGTGGAGGGGGCTGATTGACGAATAAAGAAAAAAAGGATAACCAATTTAAATGACAACCAACCAAAGGCCCTCTTCGAACGGGTTAAATCCTTGTCCACTCCTGCGAAAGTGGGTGCTCAGGTGCCTCTCAATTCTTCTGCGATTCACTTTCTTCTTTTTTCCTAACCAAAATGTCTAACTCCGTGATAATATGAATGCTGGGGTGCAACAGATGGTTGCTGGTGTTGCCCTGCAGCTGGTCCCCCTGTTAATGGGACTTGGTCCACTTTTCCCACTTTCTCGGACCTAGATATATTTGAGGCCATCCAGCGTTTGAAATCAGCCTCCCCCACAGATGCTATTCCCTTGGCTTTCCTTAAGGAAGCCTCGGGGGACCTGATCTCTCATATTACTGTAGCAGTAAACGCTTCATTTATTAATGGGGTGATCCCACCTGCACTTAAGCATGCCCTGGTGATTCCCCTGTTAGAAAAGTCCTCCTTGGACACCGAAGTGCTGGCTAACTATTGACCTATTTCTCTTCTACCCTTCCTTATGAAGGTTTTGAAAGCCTTGGTCTCCCCTCTGCTGTCTACTTTTTTGGAGTCCTCTCTGTATTTTGATTTGTTTCAGTCTGGGTTCTGGCCGGGAAGGGGCACTGAATCAGTCTTGAACTTGGTACTGGATGACCTGGTCCACTTGATGGATCAGGGGGTTGTCAGAGCAGTCCTATTATTAGATCTTACGGCTGTGTTCGACAGGGTTGACCATCCCACCCTAATCTCCTGACTCTCTGCCGCCGGCCTGTATGGCCAGGTGCTCAACTAATTTAGGGCCTTCCTGGCCGACAGTTCCAATCAGTTTCTCTTACCCAATTTCGTTCCAGTCCTGTTTCACTTTCCTGTAGTGTCCCGCAAGGATCTGCCCTATCGCCGATCTTGTTCAACATTTATATTAGGCCTCTTTTGCTTCTTATCTTGTCCTATGGTTTTTGCTATTAATACTACGCAGACGATACACAAATTCTGGTTCGTTTGGATTTGACTCAATCTGATACAGTGATCCGGCTCAGGAAGTGTCTTGAGGATCTGGGGGCTTGGATGGCCACAAATCAACTAAAACCGAATGGCAAGAAGACTGAGGTGTTGGTCGTTGGTACCTCCTCTCCTCTCCATTTTTGGACTGCAGAATGTTTGCCTACATCTCTTAGCCCCCTTCCCACGCCGGTTGCATCTATCATGAGTCTGGGGTTTAAAATCTCCTCCTCCCTTGCTATAGATGAGCAGATTGTGGCTGTTTTTAAGGCCGGCTACTTCACACTCTGTATTCTTCAGAAAGTCCTCCCTTTTATTCCTGCAAATTGTCAGGCCCCGGTTGTGGCTGCGCTTCTCTTGAGTTTGTTGGATTACTGTAATTCTCTTTATCTAGCACAGCCTCATTACTTGATCAATCGGCTCCAGCTTCTTCAGAATGCTGCTGACAGGTCCATCATCTGTCCTCCTTTTGGAGCCCATATGTTCCCATTGTTGAGACAGATCCATTGGCTTCCCATTGAATTTGTGCCCTGCGTCCTCACTTGCTGTCTCTGTTCCCAGTCCGCTCTCTGTGTCGTGGTCCCTCGACAGGTGGGCGTCCCTTCTTGTGGTTGCCGCTAAGGCTTGGAATGATCTTCCCATCACTATACATGAGACTGTTGACTACCTTACCCTTTGCCGCTCATTGAAAATACTTTTATTTTAGATTCTGGTGAATGATCATCTCTGGCTCAAACTTCCAGCACCTCGATGCACTTGGGCGTATGTGCGCTTAACAAATTCAGATAACATAACATAACATAAGAGAGGTAGCATTTGCCAAGCAGTTCAATGCTGGGCTGCACTCATGGGTGGGATCAGACTGATATGCAAATGGTTATTTCCAACACATGGTTGTAGCCCCTCCTGAGTGGAATACGCCACATATTACCGTTTTCTTTTCCAAACCATATTCGTTATCAGTAAGGGGGAATCACACACTTTTGTAAATGTTTTACAACTTGGGGTTTTACCTATTGGTTTCCTGGGGGTTTAGCACAATTAAACAGCATCCTGTCTGCCTTCTTTTCAAGTGAGTTTTTTCCGCTTGGTGAAAGGTGTTTTCACGTTAGGGATTCTGCACTGACATGCTCACTGGTGGCACTGGAGGGGAGCACAGCTTTGCATCAAATGATTAAGAGTCACAGCGATTGTTTCATTAACCACAGAATGCAAGTGTAACAGTCCATCAGTGGAATACAGCATGGCCACCTTTACTGATGCCTGGCTTCTATTCCCTGTGCAGGTTCGGTTAAAATCATGGAGACCAGAACCCCATCTCTTCCACATATATTGTCCTGAAGAGACCGACGTAGCCCGAAACTCGAGTTGACAACCAACTATTGTCATAGTCGTGAACCTATATTTCACTGCAACTGTTTGTATTTCACCTGCAAGACCTATAGACTGTCTTGGAACTTCACTGATTATAAACTGCTGGTTGAAATAATCTTCTCTCATTATAAATTGTTGGGTGGAAAAAACCGATGTAACCAACAATCAAGTGGGAATTGTTGTTTTTAGTTTGTTTTGTATGACTACGTCTGGAGTGATTGCAATGTGAATGTTACATGTGGTTGTGTGTGTGGGGTGTGCTGTTCATTGGTAGGTAGTTGTATACGTTGGACTCTTACCCTATTGTGCAAAAACCTTGTTATTGTGTGTCCCTTGCCATAGAGTGAAACTTTGTTTGCCAGCATTTTTGTTGATTGTTGTTAAATGTTTGTTTGCATTAAACGCATGAACTATTGAATTCTTTGATTGCACATTTTGCTTGGAGATTTGCTTAAGAAAAGTTATGAATTGACAGATAAATGGCCTTCCTCCTTTTTTGTGTGCTTTCCTACAAGCCTCATACGCCTATCTGCCAACATAGTGTTTGGCTCCACCATATTTGTTTGGTTCTCTAAAAAATCCATAAGAACAATCGCTTTCACACAACAGCAGCTCCACAGATATGTCCAAAATCTTGTGCGGTTTTATAAATTGTATCATTCAACTCTCGTAGGAGGGCCCTTTGCGATACACGTGTTTCGGCACATCATGTGCCTTCTTCAAATCAGGGCAAGAAGTGTTTCATTTTCACACATTTCTTATGACAGCAATAGCAAATAACAAAAACACAAAAACAAATATATGTATGGGATACAGGCACCAACCTAATCTATTGTTTTTAAAGAATCCAAAGTCACTTTTTTAAATATATTGTAGATGCATAGAGTAGCGATCAAAATGTAATTTGAAATTTCAAATTTTCATTGATATAACCTTTCTGCAATATTCTTGAATATTTCACATTAGTATCCGGCATGCTCTTGTCTTTTTACTTAAGTGCCCACGATTGGCTGGAATGTCGGCGTTCCGAACCTGCGAATCCGTCACCTCTGGGAATTTTCAAGCCACATCGCGGTATATCATTTCCTGTTCTGGCATCCGGCATATCTTTTTTGTCAGCCATGGAAAGGGAGAAGGGACTATACGTAGTCCCTTCTCCCTTTCCATGGTGGCCATTTTCTTTGTTTACTTTTGTTTTACTCTTTTCAATGGCCACCATGGAAAGGGAGAACAGACTTCATTTTCCATTTCATGGTGGCCATTTTCTTTTTCATTTTATTATTTCAGTTGCGAAATATCAGAGCATCTCTCAACTGAAGAAAGTTGCTTTTAGTACCCCAGTCCAACAGGCTAGGGTGCTAATGGCAATAAGCCCTTAGCTGGGGGGGCATTACCACATCAAGTAATGCTCCGGGCTCATAGTTACAGGTCAGAGTAAAGTGAGGACCTTAAGGAAGGCCCCTGGGCATTACCGGAAGTGGTAATGCTATAAAGCCTCCCACGCCCCCGGCTCGGGGCTTATTGCTTAGTTAATGCATGTGTTTGCTCCCAATAAATATATGTTTTTGGATATTAAATGCCTGATAAAAGCATAGAGGCTAGTGACTTATTTCCATTCTGAAAGCATATATCTCGGTGCAACTGCAACATATTTGGAAAATAATAACGTGGATGCATGGGCCCAGTAAAATGTTCCTGATTGAGTCATTACATTTTCTGCTGCATTTGCAACAAATGCATATTGGCTTCCATTTTGCATCTTCCTATCTGTTGTGCAAAATGATGCAGTGATGGTTCCCAACACTGTTTTTTTAGCTTGATTAAATGTATATACCTACTATTGTAAAAGTCAAAGGCATATCGACACATAATTCTGTGGTGACTTTTAATATCTTCAGAGTGTTTGATCCGGCTACAAAATTATATAATAGCTCCCAGAATGAAGTGTTGGATTCCTCGCAGAAAATCAGGAACAAGAGCAATCTGGCAATTATTCCCAGTATGGCAAGGTTACAGATGGATGAGAGTAATCCATTTTCCCCTCTGGGGTGAGTCCCGTTTCACACAAGCTGCCCAACACTTCGCTCCAGCTCACCCTCAGCATTCTCCCCAGTACCAATGTGGCGTTGCACCATGCTTGGAAATGAAGAATGGTCTTTACCCCCCCTCCTCTACCACAAGAGCAATAGATGCCCGGAGGCTGAGGGAGTGAAGTTGTTCTTCCTTTCTGCAGCCTGGAGGCAGCGTCATGAGAGGAGCTGGGGCAAAGGCAGATGGACAACGTGCCCTCTTATGTGCCTCTGCAATTCCATGTGGCGTAATTCCCCTGTCATAAGAGCCTGTATTGCCCTCATCTCAGAGCTACAACACTTAATAATACCACACAGATAGTCAATGGGCCTCATTACGAGTTTGGAGGTAGCAATAGCACCATGGCTGCCTCCAAACTAGTGTCCGGGTCCGGGTAGTCGGAATGGGGACTTACCGGGTCATTCCAACTTTGGAGGACCTGGTAAATCCCCATTCTGAAAACCAGTCCCCGTTCCCATTTGAGCCCACATAGTGTTCAATGGGAATGGAGAAGGAACTAATAACGGGCCCGCAAATAGCGGGCCTGTTATTAGCTCCCTGGTCCCTTAGTGGGTCCCGCTAAGGGCAGCTGGTAACACCAGCCGGCCCTAGTGGGACCCGCTAAGGGACCTCGGAATGCAGCGGTAGGGCATTAACGGCACCAGCATCCTTACCGGTGCCGTTAACCCCTTACCACCGTACTCGTAATGAGGCCCAATGTCTTGAATTTAGGATAAAGTAGCATTTATTTCATGTTTAAAAAATGCAATTGTCTGTGTGTTGACACGCGCTGAGGCTTATCCTTAGAGTGGTGGATGGGAAAACAAGGACTGCATCCATGTCCCATGTGTTTTACTTTCTGTTAATACATGTTCACTGACATCACAACCAGAGGATTTTTACAGGCCTTGAGTCATAGGAAATCTGAAAATTCGATTGCTACTAACTTTTGACTTGCATGAAGAATTTGGATGACATTTTCATATAAAATTGTAGTCATGGCTCCCCCACAGACTGAGTCGTTAAACAATGAAAACATTATTAAGAAAGCAAATAAATACTGTTTTCGGCCTACTCACATTCATTTTCCCATAGAGAAGAAGTCCAAATTTGGTGAAGCTGAAGCACAAAAACTGCTAGGCATATTTAGACCAAATAGGAAATAACATGGGCAGAAGCGTTGACTTAATTTCCTTGACAAGTTTGGAGTAAATCTATCAAGTCGTTTTCAAAATATTTGATGGGGAAGTGGGTGCCCCATGTTCCCCAAATACTAGCCATATCTTCCATGGTTCTTTGCAGCAGAGAGACCTTTTAGAAATCAAAAGCGACCAATTTCTTTTTTTCAAAGCATGCGATTACCAGGGTAATAACGGGGGAATGCGAAAAAAGTTCTCAAAAAGCTATTTGGAGGAGTTAAAAGGATGTAAATTTATCAGGCTAGATATGGGGAGGGGGAAGAAGATGCCATGTGGAATTGGATAGCTAGGGATGGTCTGGCAAGCGAGTTACTGTTCGAACTTTAAAGATTAGCAGGGGAATACTTGGGGAATCTCGCGAGATTCCTGCAGCTACAACGGAAGACGCACTTGGGAAATAAAATGTGTTATCTGAAGCGAAGAGCTAGAGGGGGTAATGGGAGCGTGCCAGGGCGGGACAAAGCAGCTGAGGGGGGGCCATGGAAAGAGGAGGAGGCAGTTGGTTTGTGCCTGAGAGGCCTGGGAAGAGTTTTGATTTTCTAACATTTTTGGATTCCCGGGGACTCCCGCAGACATGTGTAATTTGTTATCATAATATGTGTAGTTCATTGCCGTTATCGGGGTAAAAAATAAATACATGTTACACCTACAATGCTCACATCTATGGTTCCTTGTGCCACTGGCCATGGCCAAAGGCCATGGCAATTGTGCCCCAAAGAATCGTATTGGTGCATCATGTACAGTGGCAATGGCTGAAGACCATGGCTAGTAGACCCCAAAGAAATCTATTGGTGCAACAAGTACGCCCGTGGCCACTGGCCATGACCAAGTGCGAAGTCTAGTGTTCCCCAAAGAGACATATTGGTGCAACATGTACAGTGGGCATGGCTGTGGCTGAAGGCCAGGGTTGGTGGGCTCCAAAGAAACCTATTAGTGCAACATTTACAGTGGCCATGGCCAAAGTTCCTGGCTAGTGGGTCCCAAAGAAACCTATTGGTGCAACATGTACACTGCTCCTTAGCCATGGCCGAAAGCTATAGCTAGTGGGCCCAAAGGAACATATTGGTGCAACATGTAAAGTGACCATGTCCAAAGGCCATTTTTAGTGGGCCCCAAAGAAACCTATTTGCGCAACTTGTACAGTGGCCACGGCCGAAAGAAGTAGCTTTTGGACCCCAAATAAAACTATTTGCGCAATATGTACAGTGGCCGTGGACAAAGGCCATGCCTAATGGGCCCCAAAAAACATATTTGTGCAACAGTTACGATGGCCATTGCTAGTGGGCCATGGTTAGTGGGCCCGAAAGAAACTATAGTATATAGTATAACAAAACCCTTAAAATTCTGTGAAAAGCATAAGACAGAGTTAAGGTGAGCAGATTTAACATGAAAAAACATAGCAACAAAACCTTTAAAATTAATTGAAAAAACCTTGGTTAAGAGAGGGTTAAGGTTATAACATCCTTGACATTGAGTGCCCACATTTGAAGCAAGTCCACCTTAACTTTCCAGCCCCTGCTGTGCAAGGTATGACCACAATGATGACATCACAGATGACATCACAGATGTCATGAATAAGGTTTTCCTCTTGCATTTTAATATTGTGCTCTTGGTGTGTTATTTTCTGTCTGAAAGAAGCACGCATGAGCTAACCCTTATGCACGGTTTGATGAGAGATAGGTTGACCACTTAGGTGAAAGTCTTTTTAAATTAATATGAATGTCATTTTGGTAAATAAAAAGGTGTTGTTATGATGATAATTTTGGTAAATAAAAAGGTGTTGTTTTGATGATACTTCTATTAACAACACATTCTTGCAGTATTTGTATCCTGCGCTTTGTTCTTCAATCTACTAACTTTTTGGAGATTGGCTCGTAGATACAGATGTGCGAATGGGGTTTCTACTTGTTTGTGAGATTTCTATATATCCATACCACTATTTGCTGTAGGACTCCTCAAACAGGGGTGACCCAGTGGAAATATTTCTGTCATTAGTGACACCATAAGAGATGTCATCAGTGATGTCAGGTATGATGCCGCCAGTGATGTCACCAGTGATGTCACCTGTGAACCTATCATTGTGGTCATACACTGCACAACAGTGGTTGCAAAGTTAAGGTGGACTTGCTTAAAATGTGAGTACTGAAGTGCAAGGGTTTTGATGCATTGCATTTGATCACCTTAACTCTCTTTTAACAAGGTTTCTT
The DNA here is from genome assembly GCF_040938575.1 of Ambystoma mexicanum. Classification (NCBI taxonomy): domain Eukaryota; kingdom Metazoa; phylum Chordata; class Amphibia; order Caudata; family Ambystomatidae; genus Ambystoma; species Ambystoma mexicanum. The sequence continues at coordinate 579,438,542 of NC_090933.1, read as the reverse complement.
TTGCACTGAATAATATACTGACCAGTTGTAATGTCACAACCAGTGGATTATATTGTTAATTCATTATATATTGGATTAAGTACGACCAACTGTCATTTTCATTATACTGCAAGAGACTGAGGTATTATGTGACCAATTGAAAGCGTGAGAGCTCAGAGCGAGTTCCTTTATAAGGTCAAGGATCTCGTCTTGAAACCGGCTGCTTATTGGCATGCAGCACCTTGGAAATCAAAAACCAATAACTGCATGGTATACTATTTGCTATGCATGCTCAAACAATGTTAGCTCAGAAACCAGAAGTGATCAAATAATCATTTCTTTAAAATTATGTGTTAAGTGGCAGCTTGTTTTGTCTTTTTAAAGAGTTCAATTTCTAAATGTGTGATGGATTTAACAGCAGGTATTCTGACATCACTACTCTACTATAAGATATTACAGTTGGTAGTGATGTCATTTTCTTATTACAAGTGAGTAGTGATGTAAAAGCAAGACCATAAAAGTATAGATTGATATGGAATCTTTCGTGGTATTATATATTTATTTTAGTTACACTTTGCATTGTAACCATATTAAAATGATTTGCTTTTTTATTGTTGAACTCGTCAAATAGCTTATACACTGTGTAATACCATTCATACGTTTGTTAATGGCAATGAAGGTACCATCAGAGGGTCTTCTTGAGATTAATTATAGGAAACCTCTTCCCCACACGGCCAAAACCATTTCCTTAGCCCATACACGTTGCTTTGAATTGAACTGCCTTTGGTTTGCGTACATAGAGTACAGAGAATCCCCCACTCACAAACGTACACGTACATTATCTGATCCTTCCCTGGAATTCTTTGGAGTGAAGTCATATGTGGCCAAGGGGAAAAATAAACAGATCCCTTTTGGAGCCGGAACAGTGAAAGGCATTTCATTCCTCTGTTCTTCTGGGATGTGCTTATATTAATGTTACAGTAACATGGCTGCTGACCTTTGCATGCTGCTGCTGACCACAAGTTCATGAATTGTGCCAAGTGGAGAGCACATTTTTGGAAGCACAATAAGCTTTGAGTCCAATACTGGACACTGTTTGCTTGCACTAATTAACACAATATTTGCAGTTTCTTTCCTAGCTCATGTAGGGCAGAGATGCCCTTTCCTTCGGTGCAATCTACTTGTCACTCACAGACAGTTCCCTTGTTTCGAAAACGAGCGCTCTTACGAATCTTAAATACTGCAGTCCTAAACGGGCAGTGCTGCCCTTAGTACACGATTCTGATAAGCAGCCATTCCATCTGCCATTCATAAAAATATAAAAAGTATATAGCAAATTGCCCTTGGATTTAATTTAGGTGAATCCTATGGGGACTGACAGGCATTCTTTTCAGTGGGAAATTCAGATGATTGCACTCACAGAAGCCATTTTTAGAACATGTATTTCAGTGGCAGTGAGATAATGTACATAATGTACCTACTCCATAAGGCATCCGTGCAGATTCTCTCTATAATGGTTATGTTAAACTATAAAACAATGTCCCTTTATCTCTCGGATCAGTTTCAGAACTTGCTTTTTATCTTCGGGAGTGATTCCGCTGGCCTAGCTCATTGTGCTAAGATGTTACGCAGTGTTCACCTCTCTTTATTCGTTTACAAAAATAGAAATATAATTGTTTTGCCTTACATGTCCCTCTGCCCTCTACCCCTGCCGCCTTTTCCCCTGTTCCTGCACCCTTCTCTCTTCCCTTTTTCTTCTTTGGGCTTCTCAGATTACTTAAGTGGCTGGCAATCGCACCCTAATTTGGGGGAGCGAGTCAGATACTAGTGATCATTTCCTAACTTCCTATTAACACATGGCTGTTAAGATGGATTTAAAGAATCTGGCCTGGCGGACAGATTTTAGGAGGCCACAAAAATATAGTGAACAGGGGAATTCTGAGAGGGTAGCCAAACCCCAATCAAGGTAAAAGTGGAGAGCAGTCAAGGCCATTCTCAGGAGTGTGAGAGTGGGACAGGGGTCCACAATGAGCCCACACAGTGAGGCACACACAAATTCAATTTAGACAGGAATGTAAAAATATACAAGTATTCTAGGCCTTAAACACACACTAGAAAAATGCAACAAGTAGGTGACAATATTGCACAATACTCAATAATAAACATATATATATATTCAGCATATGTTCCTAAAATGCATTCAATGACTTAAATCTGCACAGGTGGTACCCAAAGTGATGCTGAAAAGATGAAATCAAGTCACAAGTCATATTCCCTAACTTCAGCAGTCCAATCCCTAAGAAGAATGGGGCCTGGTGCCCAAAAGTCACAGGAGCCACAATGCATCCCCCAGAATGTAATTGTAGCAGGTATGTTACTTGTGCTGGTGAGTGTTCAAAAGAAGAGATACAGCAAACTTACTTGGTAAGTAAATATTTTTTCTTATCTCTGAGATGGTACTACCCAGGTTCGGTGACCAAAAGGAGTGGGCCTCATTACACGGATGGCGGTGAACCATGGCGCTATTAGCGCCATGGTTAATGCCTTTGAAATACTGGCACCGCCTTGGTGGAAAGGGGAATTACCGCCCTATTCCAAGGTTGGCGGGGCGGTAATTCCCCCTTCCACCATTGCCCTTCCCCATTCCCATTTTTGCCCCATAGGGCTCTATGGGAATGGGGAAGGCGCTAATTACGGTACCGCAAATTGCGGTACCGTAATTAGCTCCCTGGTCCCTTTGTGGGTTGGTTTTTAACGCCTGCAAAAAGCAGGCATTAAATTCCCCAACCCGCAAAGGGACCTGGTAGTAAGGCGGTAAGGATTTACTGGTACCGGTAAAATACCGGTACCGGTAAACCCTTACCGCCATCCGTGTAATGAGGCCCAGTGTCATGGAAGTCATAGTAAATGCTAATGCACACACTAGACATAACACAAAATGGTAGAAATATAATTGCTGCCACAAGCTTGTCTTTAGGCACATATAAAAGTAACCAAAAATCCTAAGTGTAAAAGGCTAGGGTGATACAAACTGTCCCCATTGCACCCCATGGTAAGATGCTGTGTGCAATGCTAAAAAGTTACACAAATGTAAAAGATACAGTACTGATAGTCTGAAGGACTGAACTATTTCCCCATGACAAAGGAGCAAAAGGCAGGGGAAGTGAAGCTGAAGGCTTTGTATCCCCTCAAAAAGTCAGAACAGGTTCAATAATAAATCGAGAAAATTGGGGGCCCCTAGAAACTTTGGCAGAAAAGTTGCCAAAAGAGAATTCTTGCCTTACACTCATCCTCCACACCGCTGACAAGGGACAGGGATATCTAATCCACCCCTGGATGGGTATCCTGTTCCAGATGGTAATACATCCTGGACAGCCCATCAGCATTGCTATGTTGTGCACCTCGCCTATGCTCAATTCTGAAGTTAAAGCCTGGAAGGCTTATGGAGCACCTGGTCAATTTAGGAATCTCTCCCTTCATGTTCGTTAGCCCCTTTAAGAACCTATGTTCAGTCTGAACAGTGAAATGAGTCCCATAGAGGTAGAGTCTCTGATTTTGAAGGAACCCATGCAATTGAGAAACACTCCTTCTCCACAGTGGCCCACCTGCACTCTCTGTCCTTAAACTGGTGACTTATAAAACATATCAGATGTTCCCAGCCTTTGTCATCTCACTGTGAAAGGAAAGCACCTATTTGTCATGGCCACTGGATGAGGGGCCATTCCTTCCTCATCCTCAGGGTCCAATTGGACCCAGTCCTGGTGCCTCTGGTGCCAGGCTCATGTAAAAGTGTGCCTTGCATACTCTGTGCCAATGGCAGGTGCAGCTGGGCCGGGCGTGGCCGTAGAACAGCATTGGAAGGCAAATGCCAGAGTCCCTGGGAAGGGCAGGGTGGAGTCAGTAGGTGGGGCTAAAGGGAGGGGCCTGAGCCAGTCTATATAAGGCCAACCCATTCATGTGCCATCGCTTCGCGTTATTCTGCTTTCAGCAGCTTAACGCTCTCCGCTGTGCTTACCTGTGCATCTCTGGATTCCTGCAGCTCCATTCCTAAAGACATCTCTGAGGATGCTCCTTACCTGATTGCTGTGTGCACCTCTTACCTGATCCAGCTACTCCATCGCTGAGGGCGCTCCTTACCTGCTGCCAGCCGCTACATCGCTGTGAGCACCTCTTACCTGATCCGGCTACTCCATCGCTGAGGGCGCTCCTTACCTGCTGCCAGCCGCTACATCGCTGTGCGTGCATCTTACCTGCATTCCATCACTGCCAGAGCCGGAGTCTTCATCTTACCTAATCCGGGCACCCAGTTACCCAGAGCTCCTCTTCTCTCGATTTTCTACGCAGTATCTTCATCCTGCAACCGCAAATCTTCATCGAGCATCCGGATGCCATTCCTCGCCTTCGGCCTGCACATGTGAGGAAAAGCAAGAACACAACAGGTTAGAACTCATATGAATAACGAACGCTTGGTCACACCATACAAGAGACTAGAGTTTCCTTATAAAGACCAACTCACCTGTCACTGTTGAAACTCCATCAGTCTCTGGGGGCTTCCCGGACCCTCCTCAGCTCCGATTTCCTTCTTCGTACCTATGGGAATGGAATGAGACATTGCAAGAATTATTATAGACAAAATAAAGACAGTCTAATCGAACAATCGCCCAGTGTGAAGTCAAGGGCGGTGCTACATGTTTTTGTCTGCGCTGTTGAGCCGCTGTGGCTCTGGTCTCTGAATTGGTCTGTTTCCTTGAGGATATTGCGACCATACCTCGACCGCATCTGAACACATCAACACATCTCCTGCTGGTGCTAATTATTGACTGAAATTTGACTGCTGTAGCTTTGAAAAACCTGCCTCTGCCTTTAAGGCTCACGGAGCTTAGCCACGCCCCCATGGACCCGGAAATAAAACACAGTGCACAGCACCCTTGCAGCGTGAAGCCCAGTGCGGAGTCAAGGGTGGTGCTATGTGTTTTTGTCTGCGCTGTGGAGACGCTGTTTGGATCTGGTTGACGTAGGGGCCACATATGCTTCACTGGGGAAATCGATTTCTGCAATACACTGTCCTGCGTGCCGTGGCAGATTTTAACAGAAGCTGCTGAAGGAGGTACGCACGTGTGCGAGCCGGATTTGCTCTCTCTACTTTCTACGCTACCCATATGAAAAGCTGCTACTGAAGATAACTCTTTGAAGCCTGTGATTGATAACTTTTTCTCACAAGTACCCTGAAACTGTGATGTTACTGAGAAAGGTATTTCAGGCATTCTCTCCCTATGTGCAAACATTACAAATAAAGGGCTTTCAAGAAGCAGCAACACTCAGTGTGATCTAAGAAGGGTTCGCAGCGAGAATCATAGTGGTAACTGGAAAAAGTTCACTGAGAAATCAACTTGTGAGCACTTTTTGTTGGTTTTCTACCTGTTTACCCTCATTTTTTCATCTTGGAACCTATAATTGGTATAAATATATCAACATTTGAGAACATCGTTCTGCATAGCCAAACAAACTTTAGATCTCACTCTTTTCACTTCTGTGCTTGTCTCTTTATTGTGACTCTCCCTCGTGATAAAATTGTGCATCAGAATGAGACTTCGCAGCACACCCACTTTGAAGAGTAATCTGGACCAGGATGGTTCATACCTGGATCAACCACAGAGAGTTTGGGAGGAAACCAGCTCACCTATAGTAAATTTGCCAGTCCCACAACAGAACGTTCACCCGTGCTTTAGTCCATGCCCACTCCCCACATACAGTTGGAGTAGATGAAGCTCTGACCTCATTGAGAAAGGGGTGGAAGCGTGGTCTGGAATACACTATAACTACAAAATAAATTCTGATTAAAATCAAAGATCATTTCCTTAAGAAAAGAAATAAAATTCTGAATGATGCTGAAGACTTTGATGATAGAGTTTGGCAACCCATAGAATCCATACAAGGGAGCGAAGAAGGGGGCTCTCCTCTGGCTATCGATGCTGGAGAAAATTCTATTTTGGGTTCATTCAACCAAAAAGAGATGCCGCCAAATATGATACAAGACCCACAAGCTAGACCTAGTGAAGAATCACACAGTAATCTCCAGCAAGCAAGTGACAGTACCCTCTCAGCACTTAGCTTTGTGTTAAATTCACTGGTCTGAGTCTTTGCACTTCTAAAAATGGAAGTACAAGCACAAGCAGGCATGCTGTTAGAACTAACAAATGAAACAGCAAAAAATGAATCAGCAATCGTGGGCCTTAGCACTGATATGAACAGTACTCTGATCCCTACTCTTAAGGAAATACAACTGGAAGGGGTGAAACAGGGCCTTTACATGGAGCAAGGCTTTCTCTACTCAAAGCAGGAAAAATAAGCAAATGCGGTTGTTGATGACGAGGTGGTGGTCATTGACAATTCAGCCCTGGTTGAGGACAAAACTATCCAAGAGCCAGTCATTGTGGTGGATACCTGGATCCCAGCATCCTCTCAAAACTATAAAGGAAGAAGAAAGATAAAACGGAACAAAGCAAACAGAACCCGGCTAAGATCTCCTTTGCGACAAGCAACAAGAATACAAAAGAATACAAACAACCAGAAAGGCCAATGTGTAAAGAATACAGGTGCAAACCAGTTTCTGAAAAACTTGACATTACCAGTGGAAGGCGAGCCTGTTGAGGTCTGTGTTCCAGTCTTTCTGCCAGTGGAACGTGGTCTGATTCTGGATGACATTCAAACAAGTTCGAGTGTTACTCCCCCGCAAAAAAAATCGGGGTCAAAAAGTTCTCTGATGAGAAAAAATAAAGGCCCGGTGGAAAAATAGATCCAATGTTCAAGTATTGGCCTCCAGACGGATCCATTGGATTCCCCCCCAAAGACAACAAGCAAACAAAGCTGCAGAAAAGATCAAACAAGTATTAAGATAGCCCCAATATGGTTACAGGTCAAAGTATCGAATCCAAAGGACCGAAATGCAATAAGGTTGAATCAAAAGGACCGAAAACCAAAGAATCGAATAATTTTTTTTTTTTGGGGTGCCCCCCACAAACCCCTGTTTTTGGTGTAAAACCACTTTTTTTTACTATACCAAAATAAAAAAATATTTATTTTAAAAAAAAACCTTTGACCAGACACCCCCCAATATTTCTGAGAAAAAAGAAACCAATGCTCAAAAATTAGCTCCAGAACTTGGAACAGTTGGGGAGTCTGCAAAGATACCTCTGAAACTAGCACCAATTTTCGCAAAGCGAACAGAGAAAACAGTGCCCAGTTCCGAAATAAGCCCCCCTCAACAAATCATACAAGAGGGAGAGAGGCAGGCAATAACAGCCTGTGTTGAGGACACATGGAATGGCCTGGGGAAGTATAGAAAATTGGAGGTCGGTACAGGAATTGGCTCAAGGGAGGGGCCAGAGTTTATCCCCATTCAAGAACCAGCAGTAGCCAAGTCCATAGAAGAGCCAGACTACACCATTCCAAAAGTCTGGTTAAGGCAGGCTTCCAACAACAAAAACAAATCTCTCGGTAGAATGGCTATCCTTTCTCACCTGAATAAGGTCCCATACCTGTACCTCTTTGCAAGTGAAGACATTGAATATGCAAAATGTCCGCTTAAAAATTATCATCACTATGTGGAAATTGGCTTGAAATCCAGAAGAGCAAAACAAGAAATCCTAAACTATAGGATTGATTTGGGCCAGGTAGGTCTCACGGTTTCCGAAAGGTTTGAAGAAAACAAATCAAGAGTCCCCCCTAATATGGAAACCTCGGGGGGGAGAGCAGGAGTTAAGATGGGGCCCCAAGTGGGTCTCTGCAGAAGAAAGATGCAAGCCCTCCTCAAGGCTCAAATCAAAGCGGAGATCTCTTGGCAAAGATCCCAGAGATTATCTCCCAAATAATCTTAAAATTGGGAGAAGAGAAGAACTGCCTTTAGGCAAAGTAGCCTGAAGCTGGTCTGCTGGAATACACGAGGGCTAGGCTTTCTGAAAAAGAAACAGCTTAAAGAAGACCTTTGGGGGCTTAAAGATATCTTAATATTTCAGGAAACCTGGCTAGTACACCAGCTCGAGATTGAGGGCTTCACAATGCAAAATCTTCAAGCATCCCAAAAAGCTAAAGGCAGACCGTCGGGAGGCCTCCTTCTTGCCTTCAAAAACTCCACCTTTAAGCTGATCACTCCGTTGTGTAACAATTGTTTGGGAATACAAGCCTGTAAAATTGAGATGAAAATTAATGATACCCAACTTGAAATGGTAATCATTAATATTTACTGGAATCCTGCCACCTCTACACTCTAGCATTTTCTAGTGGCTCTTGATGCTGTTTTAACTAAGGTGAAGACCGAACAGGAATGATTAAATATTCTCTTAGCAGGGGATTTTAATACTGATTGCTCCAGTAACTGGTAAGCATCTACAAATGGGGAGTCAACTTTCAAGAAGAGGAAAAATGTGGTTAGACTTCCTTGCCTCATGGGATTTAGAGAGAATTCAGGAGAAGACCATTGAAGGTTGAACTGCCGAGACAACCTGGCATCGGGGGAATTTAGCATCTACCTTGGACTTTATCTTTGTTTCCTCTGAACTGTCCTGGCTTCAGTCAAGTTTGACCATAAACCATGAAGGTGGGAGTGATCATTCTAGGTTGGAACTTTCTTTTCCGGATCTGCTAAGCCTTAGAGATACGAGATTGGGGCAAGAACTAGAGTGCCTCAAAGGAAAGTTGAGAGTCTCAAGATATAAGCAAGAAGGGAAAACCCTCAACAAAAAACTGGGTGAAATCTCGAATCTAGCCTGGAAAGAAGAACTCCACCCTGAGAAATTTGGGAAATTTATATGGGCTATTCATCCACCTAGTAAAATTGGTGCATGATCATCTCCAAACTTTTAATGAAGAGACCCAGAAGAAAAAAAGAGAACATAGAAGTACTATTCGCAAATTAAAAGTCAAGATCAGTGATAAGACCATCCTTCATCATGAGTTAAAAAAAAGCAAAACAGTCTTACAGAAATTGGTCAAGAAATCAGAGATCCCAAAGGATGGTGAACAAATGTTACATCTCCTAAGCGCAAATAATTCTAGGAACTTCTGGGCAGTGGTGGGCCAACTTGAAACAGGTATCAACAGCTCCCTGTGTAACTTAGTCCCAGAGAAAAAGTGGCTGGATTATCTATCCAAAAACTTTAAATCTCGAGGGTCTCTGGAATTCTACCTTACAATAGATCTCCCTTGGTCCCTCTCTTTTGATGAAGACGATATTCATGAACTAATTTCCAAGTCCTCTAGATCCAAAGTAGCAGGACCAAATGGGCTAACCTATCAGGTTCTCAGAAATAAATACTTTGGGCAGAGATTTTGAATCTCTTATTTCGAGAAATGCTAAAGACCCGTATGTTTCCAGCATTGTGGAAGAATGCACTGGTTATCCCATTTTTCAAGGGGGGTGATCGGCTTAATCCAGAAAACTATCGTCCCATCGCCCTCCTTGATATCGATAGCAAACGTTTTATGCAGCTACTCTTGAGAGATCTCACACACTGGATAGAGTCACGGCAGATTCTGTCATGCCATCAAACAGGTTTTAGGAAGGGATTGTCCACTAGCCTAAGTGGCTTAATCCTAAACTTGGTTAGTGAAAAGACAAAGGGGAAGTCGGACCTACCTCTTTATGGGGCTTGGGTAGACCTATCCAAGGCATTTGATCACGTGGACAGATCTTTGCTTTGGAGAACACTTCATAGCTGGGGGATACCATATCCCCTACTAGCAATGTTAATTGAGCTACATAGCAATACAACCTTAAGAGTTCGGCTAGACGAACAAGGCCATCTTTCCGATCTGATACAGGTCCTTAGAGGGGTCAGACAAGGCTGTATGGGAGCACCGTTGTTTTTCAACCTTTTTCTTTCAGATCTAGGAAATGTCCTGTTTTCAGCAGCGCTGGCCAGTCCGGAGATAAACCGAAGGAGGCTACACTAGCTGGCCTACGCAGATGACATTGTATTATTGGATAGGTCTGCAGTGGGCCTTCAATGTCTCCTCAACAAGCTTGAGGAGTATGCCAGCAATAATGGGCTCACAATCAACCCTTTGAAATCTAAAATACTAATTTTTAAGCATCCAAATAAGAAAGTCAGCTATGAAAACTGGTTTCTAGATGGGAAGGAAATCCCCTGAGTGGAAGAACTGATATATCTGGGTTATAAAATATGTTCGTGCCCCGCAAAAAACGAAGTAAACTCACCAATGTTGGAGAAAGTTGCCCAAATAATTCCTCAAATGAAAAAACTTAATGCAAAATATTGCAATTGTTCAATTTCACCGCGAATCAGGTTTTACATGGCTAAAGCAGTCCCAGTATTATTATACAGTTTAGAGGCAAAACCACTATTATGGCACACAAACTGGAACAGAATAGAGGGCTTAATCTGGAGAAAAAAACCTTGACTCTCCCTTTAAGCACATCAATTGAGAGTTTACGTTTTGAACTGGGTTTGGTCTCATAAGGGTGCCGTGCAGACTGGAAACTAATTTAATTATTTCGTGAAATTATCACTGGCAAGAAAGATTCCCTCTTTTATGAGGTAAATGTGCACCTCAAAAATTCAAGATCCCAGGTTCTTTCTGGCTTGGAGAAGAAAATAAAGGGAATATTGAACAGAATGGAGCTGAACATGGAAATGGTTGTTTCAAATCCTTGCAAAGTGAAAAAAACATTAGAATCCTGGGACTGGATAGACACAATTACAGTGTTAGATCCAGTAATCCTCCAAATCCATTTCTTAAGGTGGAAAAAAAGATGGGCTCACTCCCTTGTTATCTACAAAAGTTCCCAGATAAATCAGTAAGAAACCACTTTTTGAGGATCAGACTTAATGTGGCGCGCACTGGGGAAATATTAGCAGGAAGAAGCCAAGGGGATCAGGCAAGAAAACTCTGTGAATATTGTGCACCTCCTGGCAAACAAACAATAAGACATTTATTAATGGAGTGCGAAGGCACCTGGGAAACCAGATTGTTGCTCTTTAGAAGATTTGTGGCCAAGGAGGAAAGTCTCATTTCAGAGTTTTTTTGGGACGGAATGATTGCTGGTCAAGAGATTATGCTAACAGGAGCAATAGTACAAGTATTGAAAATAAGTGCCATTATAACCTAAAAGAACATTTTTGGTACTTTGAAATGTTTGCTGTTGCTGTTGTTGGAGGGACTCCTTGGTTTGCTTTCTATTTGCTTTTTATTTGCTTCTTCTTTTCTTTTTTGTTTTTTTTTGTTTTTTTTCTTTTGAATTCTGCTTTTAATCTTTCTCCATGTATTCATCCTTTGAGATTGTCCTTATTTTTGTAAAGGTTTTCTTTTATAAACCAAAATAAATAAACAAAAAAAAATAGTCATAACTAAAAGACTTACCTTCTAAGTGGATTGGTCGCAGTTGGTCTGGATCAACACTTCCACGGACCAGTGAAGCAACTCGGTCCGTTCTACGTGCCCTGCTAGGATAAGCAGGACGGATAGCTCAACATTACAAAACAACAGGTGAGCTCGTATGGGAAGGCGCTTGCACACTGTATTTTGGCACGAAAGGGGTGGGGAAAGTCACGATATCCCCACTCCATTTTCATTGCCTCTCATCTTCACTCAGGAGCAACACCAGTATCTCGAGCAGCAGGCCCAGCAGCAATCTAGAGGGGGAGATGATTCCGAGGAGTCAAGTCACGGGAGGCTCTAACCGTGCCCCAACGCCCCGTGGAGAACAGGTGAGTTTAACACTGTTCCAGGGTCAGAGGCATCTGTCTGCTGTAAGGAAGGCATGGTATCAACAGTAAGACAGACACAAATGATCAGAGTTAAATGGTGTTTATTGAACTTCAAATGTAAGGGTTTGAAAAATGCCTATCTAATCCTAAATCTAAAGATGGTAACAAGCTACCACCATCAAATAATAATAACACAGTCCTAGTGGTGTCTTGTCAAACTAAAAGGGCCTATACTAATAAACCTATTGCCTACCATTTTTCTTCATTTACTCAGGAGCTATATCAGTGAAAAATGTGTCACTTCATAGTTTTCATGTTAATTATTTCCTTCACCCTCACGTCACCATTCAAATCTCTTGGAGTCAAGGGAAGGGCCAAATGAAATGTTCATTAATAACTGTAGTTACGTTTATCACACAAAAATCGTTTTAGCATGGTTCAAAGGGGGTTACTGTCACCTTTAATAAAAGTCTGGAATGATCATTGTGGCATCATCTACTCTGCCGTTTTTATTCAATAGTATGTATTTTCCTACTCATTCAACTGCAGCCTTTTCCTTTGTTCTCTTTAAGTTGCATTTACCCTTAGGCACGTGACTAGATGGAGGCTGGCTAATGTTTATGTCCGCCTCTACCTTCAAGGCCTGTGAGGCCCTGATAGCAACTCTTATGGACATTTTATGGGAATTGTGACCTCAAGGTCACTTCTGCTGGAAGAACAGGCATGGCCTTATCAGTCCTTACTGTGGTTTCCACCTAAGCAGTGTATTTCTTTCTATATTTTTAAGTAATGGCACTGATTGATGGTTTGTATATATAACAACGAGGACCGTTTTGGGATTGCCTACTGTAGGTTACCCAGTTCAATGTTCACACTTAAGAAACACACAGTTTCTTTGTTAGAGTAAAAGTTTTGAAAGAGCAACGTGTCTCTATATAAACTTACAAGCGTATGTGAATGCACTGTGCCGTGCTAAAAAACACATGTTGGACCACAATGGATCATGTGTTTGCCGCTTTCTAAATGAACAGAAACAGAATTTCAATGGATTTTCTCTATTAAGCGGGTGCAGAATGTTAAAACAAGGGAAAAGAAGAATGGTGGAATATTCTTCAATCAATTTCTCAATATTTCTCTCTCAATATTTTCGTTAAAAAAAAAGGGAATCCACAGAGTTGTTGTATTGGGGATTCAACAACCAAATGCACTGACTCCAGGTAGTCTGGAAAAGGAAAAGAAAAAGCCCTCTTCATTACTGTTCCAGCGTTGTCTGCATTAATAATGTTCCTCTACCCTATCCATGTTGCTGGTTGCGCACGGAGGGGTAACAAGCGGCCTGAGACCTGCTGCTTGAGTCTGGGTCTGGCGAGCCACGCGCAACATGTTCTCGCCAGACTTTTACTCACCGGCCCATATTCTAAGCCCTGATGAATGTGGTTCAACCACTCTTCACCACAGAAACCGGTCAGCTATAAAATGACCTGACCCAAGAGTACAACACGACTACCTGGAGTCAGTGCATTTGGTTTTTTAATCCCCAATACAACAACTCTGTGAATTCCCTATTTTTTAACGAAAATATTGAGAGAGAAAAATAGAGAAAATCCATTAAAATTCTGTTTCTGTTCATCTAGAAAGCGCCAAACACATGATCCATTGTGGTCCAACATGTGTTTTTTTAGCACGGCACAGTGCATTCACATACGCTTGTAAGTTTATTTAGAGACACGTTGCTCTTTCAAAACTTTTACTCTAACAAAGAAACTCTGTGTTTCTTAAGTGTGAACACTGATTGATGGTTGACACCCAGGCCCCTCTCCCCAGGATAGCAGAGGAAAGGTCTTGGAGGTTAAGTTCCATATTTGGAGAAATTACCAACTCATGTATCCTACAAGCAATGGCCTTTTAAACTCACCCATAATGCAATTTACATGACATTTTATAAGGCATGTGGGCCTTTTCCATATGTACTATGTTTCTTTAATTTCACAGTTTCAAAATAGATCTACCACTTCTGGATTGTCCATATGTATAGGGCAGTTATATGAGAAAATCATGTTCAAACTTTGAAAGTCTCATGAGCATTTTTCTCTGCATACTGTCATTTGGATGAGGGAAAAACAAAAAGGAAATTCTTTTATTTCTTGTAAATGCAAGGAGTTTGATTTCAATTTCGATGACTGGAGCACCATCTAATATTACATTGAAGATAATGTACGCACTGCTGTCTCTTTAAGTAAAAGTACAGCTCTCCATGGATTGTCAGCCACATGTCTTTCTTTTCCTTGCTGAAATGCATTGCGCATATCTTCACCCCTTTGAAATTCACCCCCTTTCTTTCCCTAGGCCTGTTTTTGCTTCAATACGCCTTTTGTCTGACATCACCATTTCTGTGCTGGCCTTATACTTCAGTGGGCTATATTTCACCACACACCCACATGCTCAAATTATCAGGTGATTCACTCTTCATCTTGGATCCCCCTCAACCGGGCTCAGATCCCCTTTAATACAAACTTCGTAGAATTTTCATGCGTCAATTTCTCTGGTGATTCACTGTTCACCTCGGAGCTCCTTGAGCCGGGCTCAGATCAGGTTTAACACAATGTTCAATCAGTCTCCCTCCCACGGGCTCGGACCAATTTAATTCTATTTAACACAAAACCTCTTTTTATCCCAAAAGCTTTCAATTGATCGCCCTTGTTCGGGCTCAGATCAACTTAAATCACTTTTGTCATCAATTTGTTTGGTAATGCCAACATCGAAGACTTTTGATTGTGCATATGATTTAGCTTCACCCGTCGCAGGACCACTTCGATGCATAGTCTTTCACTTTTCTCCACTCTTAGTTGGATACCTTACAGAGACCTTTGAATGAGCATGCACGCTGTGTAGGACCCCACTGTCAAAGATATTCTGTCTTAGTTTCCTAGTTCAATCACTCATCTGTTGTTCAACTTCACTCGCATTTGTAATCACATGCATTTTAACACACTGTTCGCTTCAGCGCACACCATACAATGTTGCTGCTTGCAGCCTTGGCTTCAGCACAGACCGGTCTGGTATCAGTCTCCCCAACTCACCGGCACTGTTGATTTAACTAGTACTGCTTTGTTGTAGGAGCCAAGGACAATAACACGGCGGCAGGCGATTCTCCCAGCCTTTATTATTGATGCTTGAGGGCCCTGGGTACCTGCGACACAATACAGGATTCTTCAGCCTCATTTCCTGGTCTTACACTTTCTGTTCTCGAGGGTTTGTGAAACTAATGGTTTCGTGTCGAAAAGGTCAAGGGCCCTTCCCTCCTTGCAATCCCCTTCTTTCTCTTTGTGTTAAACTGCCATCTTGGAACTGCTGCTTCCTCGTGTGTTTTGCCTTGCTCAGAGTGTGTTCTCTTGCTCCGCCTTTTATCCATGTGCGGATGTGTAATAGAAGTCAGGTGTGTGTGATGGTCAACAATTGCCTAACCATTGTATTGGGACATTGCAGGTACACAGCACGGATGTTATTCTGTTTTCCCTATTAGTGAGCTGTCAGTGAGAAAGTGTCCATGTTGTAAAGGGTGCAGGGGTGATGATTTAGAAAGTATCCTACCTGCTAGGATGGGGTAAAGGTGTTACAGGGAAGGGGATACCACATCTCAACATCCTGTCAACATCCTGTGTCCGACTCCCATTCCCCGAAGATCCCTCACCCAAGTGATCCTCCCGTACTGGTCTACCCCCAGGAACTGGACCCAAAAGCGATGGCCAAGTCCTGGCCACCTGGATGACAGAACCCTGGGGACTAGCGGGTCAGACACCTTCAGGTTTCTCATACTGCACAATAAAGGGTCTCTGGTAATCCGTCCAAAAGAAAAGTATTTCCTAACAATGACCATGTACCTGATATTATGTGCTGCTGCTCAGGGATGCTATTTGGTCCTATACACTCTGTGTTTAGAATATGCCATGCATGGCAGTGTAGCAGACAGTCTGCCATGTGCTCCCTGACATCATTTATTTTAACATATGTTCCTCATCTGGCTGTTTGTGATGATATGTGAATATGACTATCAAAGCTGTTTGTCTAGCTTGTGTCTTCTGTTTGTTGATTTCTAGTTATTGGTTACAATTTGTCAGTGCTGTTAGGTTCAGTGGCATACACTCAGTCATATTTTTTGGGAAGCATCTTTGTTTGGTTAATGTGAAAGTTATCAGGTGCATTCCTTTCTTCCACATATTAGTTGTGAGCAGAACCACATAGTTCTCCTTTCTCCCCTTCAATTGCACACACGTGGCCTTACTTTCACCTATGTCCTTCCTCCTCAAACCTCTGAAAAAAAAGAAACACATTAAAACCAAAGTCGTGTTGCAATTGTCAATGCTTGAGTTACATGCTTTCAACATTTTATTTGTTGTTGTTTTGTCTTAACGAACATACCGTTTCAAAGAGAAACACTGTGTAAAGGAAATAACACTTAGCTGCAGAATACTGTTTCCAAGTGCTTTACAATAGTAGGATAGTGTAATATGAAATTAACTGTTCCATTCAGTTCTCAACCGTTATTCGACACTTGTATTACAGGCATATCAATTATAAACAAAATGCATCAATGCATATTATAATATCAGGTTGACCTAAACCACACTGAATAGGGTTTAGTAGATACATAAAATGTATTCATTATGTTTAAGATACTCTTGTCCTATGATATCATGCATTAAAGATAAAGGCCATCACAGCAAGTGTTACACTTAGGGCCTGATTCACAGACATTGGGGGTCATTACGAGGTAGAAGGTAACCATGCCGCCATTAGCGGCATGGCTACCCCCTTACTGGGTACTGGGTCCGAGTTCCTTGAATGAGGAGTTACCGGGCAATTCCGACCTTGGAGGGCCTGGTAATTCCTCATTCAAGGAACCCAGACCCTGTACATCTCAATTCCCATTCGAGCCCCGATAGGGCTCAATGGGAATGGAGAGCATGCTAACAATGGGCCCGTTCATAACAGGCCCGTTGTTTGCATGCTGGGCTGCTCGCGGGTCCCGCAAGCAGAATTCGTAACAAGGCGGTAAGGGGTTGATGCCTCTGGTACCTTTACCAGCACCGTAAACCCTTTACCGCCAGGGTCAGAATGACCCCCATTGTTTTCCAATGGGATTGTTTCATCATAAAATGCTTCTGTGAATATAAGGCCCTAAGAGTTTACCATAAGGTACAGAAATGTTCCGCATTATTAAGATGTCTAATATTAAATCAGTTAATTACATATTTAAGATGTGTTTGCCTAATATCTGACTTTCATGGACAAGGGAACACATAAAAGTTGAACAGTTTCTTCAGCTTTCCGACAATTTGGACATTGGCAGACTATTTGTTTGTTCTGTTTCTAAAGTGTTTTATAGCAAATCACTTTATAAAATGCAATGAATTGGTACAAGAAAATAAATCACCTCAATAAACTCACAGGACGGAAACGCAGGGGAAAACAAGGCAAACACATTTCCATCTAGATAGAAATCACGTAAATAGTCCAGTAAACTGTTGAAGATAATGACTAGCAAAATATAAAAGACATTTTTGCAAAAACAAAACAGGTCACACCAACCCCTCTAACACTTATAAAAATATGTAGCAGTCCAATGTCCACAACCATGGTTAAAAAAAAGGGAGGGAGAAGTGGAAAGAAAGGGCTCTGTAAAATATGACCCTGTAGATAGATTACATGTAATATCCTCCAATACCTCAAAGGAAGAACATTGGGAACAATGCATTACAGTTCAAAATGTTCATCACAGAATACAGTGGTCATATGTCCAAGTAAAGTTTTGAATAAAGGGCATATGCATACGGCTGTTCCGCACAGTCCAGACTCAGAACCTGTGTCTTCCTTAAGTAAGCTCTACCATTGTGCCAATGGAGTCAAAAGGCACTTTCAAACATCTGCAGCCATCATTTTATACTTCTGTTTGACCATAATGTCGATCGAATTGGACAAAGTTTTCGGCTGTCCCAGATATCTAGAAGCACCAAAGCCCTTATCAAATAGTTTATGTGTTTCATCCAGGTTAATGACTACCTCCCTCCAGTGACAGAATAATAACAAGAGCTTTTCTATATTTGACAATTCAGGGGTTTGCCTCTTAAGTGCTTTGAAGCACTTCACCTGTGTATGCGTGCTGTAAAAATAAACAATAAATAAATAAATAAACACACTCAACAGAGTAATGGCCTGTGAACTATTTCTGCATCAATACCACTAAGGGTCTAATTCAAACTGGAGAAGTATGGTTGCTATCCTCTTCAGCAGGCATAGCATCATCTTTAAGAAGGTGTGCTCCATCACCATGAGCTTTGTGGTTGAACTATATACTTACAACTCAGCGCCATACAATGTGGCCTATCTGGCCTGCATTTTATAAACATTGAGGGTTGGAGTGACTTTCATGTTGACCTTGAGATTGTGTTCTATGGTGGATGTAAACAAAGTCCCATAGAAGGTGATCTTAAATATTTTGGACCATGTCTCCTCCGTGACTTAACTCCAAACCCATTCTTCCCACCGTTGCTTGAAATCCTGTCTATTTTCTAATTCTTCCGTGATAATAGCCCTGTAGACGTGCAAAAGGATTCCCCACTGACTCTCCACAGAAGCCAAGACCACTTCGAACTGAGTCAAATCCCTAGCCAGTTTGTCCACCCACCTGCCATCAGTGAGAAACCCTTTTACGATGAGATATTCACAAATAGACAACGATTCCTTTCCAACCACATCGGCCTAAGTGTCATATCCTATGTAAGCCACCCTCAAAAACAGCTGGCTTATCCTCTCTAACCCACTGACTGACCAAATATGAGAATGACGGAAGCCCTGCTTTGCTATATCTAGTGGGGGGCCCCATACTGACAACAGCAGGGACGGCCAAGAGGACATGTGAACATTAGACTTGGATTCTTTCCATGTGACCAAAGAGCCTCCAAAGTAGGATGTGATTGCAACCTCTGAGGTATTGCTCCTGGCAGAGACCACAGATAATCCCTAATATTCTTGAGGTGTGCCGCTACATCCTCGAGAAAGGTCCAATAGTTCCCTAGGTTGTCTCTTAAATGCTCCACTAGCACCCACAGCTGTGCCACCATGTAATATATCTGGAGGTCAGGATAAGCACATTCCCCCATTCCCTAGGTAAGGTTAGCGTTGAATGTTTAATTCTGGAAATTTGTTCAGCCATACGAACCGGACCAGCAGGATCTTCAGATATCAGAAGTATGGCTCTGTGACCACCATGAGCAGGCTCAAAAAGAGACACTACCATCAGGGAAGAACTTTCATTTTAATGGAGATCAATCGTCCATACCACAAGAGCACCTGAGGAGGCCACCTCGCTAAATCCTTCTTCAAAGTAACGAGCATTGGGGTATAGTTGGATGAAAACAATACAGTGAGATCTCTAGGGAGCTGAATTCCCAGGTACGTAAGCCTCTCCTTCTCGACTCACATCCTCTTGAATTGAACCCTGTTCTTCAGAATAGCACCCTCCAGCCAGATTGGCATAATAAAAGATAATGTACATTAATCTTAAACCCCAAAAACTGCCCAAAGGATAAGATCTGGGACATAAGCTCAGGTACAGATGAGTGTACGTCTGCTACATACGCCCAGATATTATTAGCAAATAGGGACATAACCTTGGTTTTTAAGTTGCCGCTGATTGCAATTGCTAAAGGCTGCTCTAGGGACATGGCATAAAAGGAGGGGGAAAACTTACCTCAATCCTCTGGCAATGGAAAAGAGGCAGACAACATTTGTTAACTAATACTCGTGCCATAGGAGAACCATAAAAAATGAAGCAATCCATTGCTGCATGTTCTACCCCAGTCTGAACATCTCCAGTACATGGAACATATAGGGCCATTCAACATAGTCGAAGGCCTTTTCTGAGTCCAATGAGATCACTGTTGCATCCATGCCCTCCCCTTGCCCCACGTGTATCAGGCCAATGATCTTCCTAATTTTGTCAGATCCCTGGCATCCCTGAATAAAACCTACCTGATACCCATGATCAGCATTGCGAGTGACCCCTTCAGCCCCTGTCCCAGGAGTTTTGCTAGTATCTTCACATCTGTATTAAGAAGCGATATAGGTCTATATGAAAAACACTCCCCCAGATCCCTCCCTGGCTTATGGATAACCACGATGATGGTGCTCAACATAGAATCCAGAAGTGTTTCACCTCTAGTACTTTATTAAATACCTTGGCTGTATGGTGGGCCAGGAGAGATGATACATCTTGTAGAATTTCACAGAAAACACGTCATCTCCAGGGATGGTGCGCAATTTCAATCCCTTAATCATGAGCGGGAACTCCTCTGGGGTAATCAGGCCATCCATACAGTCAGCTGCAAAGTCGTACAATCCCTGCATTACTAGAGGGCAGAGGAATCAGGACATCTGAGTGCCATCCCCAGGGAACACCTATGTATATTAGGGTTATAGGTTAAAGGATCGAAAAAAAAGGGTTGAATGGTCAAAGGATCGACTCAAAAGTACCGAAAACAAAAGGATCGAATTTTTTTAAAAAAAAATGTTACATTTTTTTTGGGGGGGGGGGGTTCCCCCAACCCCTGTTTTTTTGGTAAAAACCATTTGTTTTACCTATACGAAAAACCCCAAAAATAAATTATGTAATAAGAAAATAATTAGATCCTTTTGTTTTCGGCCCTATTGTGTCAATCCTTTTGCATTCAATCCTTTTTCATTCGATGCTTTAACTGGACAGCGTATATTAGGCCACATAGAATCTTTGAAACTCCTCCACTATTGCCCCAGGGTTGAAAAAAGGTCCCCCCGTACGGACTTTTGATTCTGTTGACCGATTTAGATTTCTGCACCTCTTGTAACCATCATGCCAGAATTGTATCCACCCTATCACCCTTGTCATGGTACTTCTGATACAGGAATTCCAACTTTTTTTCCGTATCCCTATCCAGCAAATCCATCAGCCGCGGTTTATAGAAACACAGTTGTGCCGCCTGTTGTGGGTTTTGGCCTACGGCACTGTTACCCTCAGGCTCAGTTTCTCTATCTTTACTCGAAGGACTGTCTCTTCCCTTTGCTTTCCTTGCTTCTTCTGTGTGCCCAGATCAATTAGCACCCCTCTAATCGTAGCAATGAACCCTTCCCACACAAACCGGGCCCTGGACTCACTCCCATCATTAAGCTCAAAGTACTCCTTACTGTGCCTCCAAAGCATCTGAACTATCTCTTTGTCCTCAAGCAACAAGTCATTGTACATTCAGCTCCCTGGGGGCCTGCGTGCTGAACCCTCCCCCAATACCATCATGATACAGCCGTGGGACCTGGGGCACGGTAACCAAGTAGATGAACCCCTTCAAGGCAGAGTCTGCCAGATCAATGTTGATCCTGGAGTAAGAATCATGGACTCAAGAATAAAAAGTAAAGGGGTGCTCCCCATCCACTTCCAATGTTAGTGCGTCCGTTACCTCCAGGTGCGCATTAATGCTGTGAAGCTTCCTGGATTGGGAACACTCAGTTCGGGATACCACCTCCCCTCTCAATCTTTTACTATCTCTTTGTGGGTTCAGGACCATATTGAAGTCGCCCCCAATTGTCAGTTGGCCCTCGATAAACAATTTCAATTCCTCCTTGAGCTTATTCTATAACTGGATCTGGATCTCGTTGGGCCCTTACACCGACCGAACCATAATTGGGCTGCCCCTCAACCGGCTACTGACAGCAGAGTACCTCCTGTCAGTGACCTACAATGTTTTGTTAACTGTCAGTCTGAGTGTGGATGCCACAACTATCGCCACCCCTGTCTTCTTAACCAGTGCCGAGGCCTGATGTACCTCTCCAATGAATTTGGACTTCAGCCCCTGAGGAACCCCCCCCCTAGCCTAATGAGTTTCCTGTAAAAGCAGTAGGTCCAATTTAGCTCTCCAGAATTCTCTTAGTATGAGAGAGCGTTTTGTGGGGGAGTTTAGACCCCAGACATTGAGAGACCCCAACACCAAGTCAACATTCACACCAGCCAATACATTGAATACATAGAATACATTGAATTCACCATGTTGGTCACACATTGGCAACTGCACTCTCACCAAATCAAATCAACCATGCCTGCTGCAAAATTCGAAGCGTGAGCTTCCCAAACACCCCTATTGCAATCCAAAAAACAGCCTTCCATATCCTTATGAACAAGATCTACCCCATAACTTGAAACAACCTCCCTTCCCCCCGCCCCCCAAGGCAGCCGGTCCAGCCAAATTACCATCACTGGCTTAGGACCGAACCTGTATCGAAGCCTGTATCACCTGGCCCTACCCCTCAAGTTCAAACACTGAAAAGCCCCCACCTCCCCCTCACCAACTCCCAATTATAGCCCCAAAAAGCCACAGGTCACCGCCATAAGGGCACACATCCAAGAATCACTAAGGATTCCCCTCTCCCCCTCCCCGAACCACTCCCACATTACACCACAAAGTATAAACAACCGTACCAGTGTTGCAGGAACACTTACCTCAGCCCAACGAGTGTAGGTGTAGCACTAGGGCCTCAAATATTCCAAGTCACCACCCCATTCACCTAAGTCAACTGGACCCTGGGTGCTCCCTTCTGACACTCCCTGCACCTCCTCCCAGCCCCCCTTCCTCCTCCCCACTCAGTAATCAACCATCACATTTGCATGGGGGCTTCCAGTTCAGCCCAGTCCACAGATCAAATAGCGTCTAAATCAAGTGCCCACCCCCCGCATCTCCCTGCTGAAGCAATCCGCGTATCCCCACCTAACAAAAGCAACCATCTTAATCCTGTGAAAACATCCACCCCAATCCACTCCAAAGAGCACATAGCACAAGGGTCACAGACATTTCAAGAATCACCCCTCAAAAGTGGGATGGGGGAGTGTTTCATTTTTTAAAACTTTCTGGAGCCAGGAATTCTCTGTCTGCCCCCTTTAACCTTCTAAAACCCCCAGCCATCAATCCTTCATCTTCCCGGGGTTGCTCGGCTAAGCAACCCATGAGCTTTCCAATGACCCTCAGGATGTCATCCTCAGTGACCAACCTGTGCTTAAAGGATATGGAAAAGGGGACACCCCAGCGATATCTAGCCCCTTCTCATTGAGCCATCGGGTCAGGGGACCACACATTTGTTGCCTTGCCAGAGTGAAGGCCTACAGGTCTTGAAAGATAGTTATCCTCAAGTCCCCCAGGGAAATCAGGCCCTCTTGCTTATCCACCATTGTGCCCAATGATGTTCCAAGCCCCAAGGTAGGATATCCAGACTATGAACATACGAAAAACCACAAACCCACAGCACACCATCGGTCATTGCAAATACTAACTCAGCACACGGCGGCATTACAGCTCATGGGGGGGCCCACCAGTTATCAGGGCCAGGCATGCACACAGCGGTAAGAACTTCCGAGGGTGTCCAGGTTCCCTGGGCTCCAATTACCACTGCTGACGGTAAAACTGGATCACTGCCCACCCCCCTTAAGGTCACTGGGCTATTAAGGCAGGAGGAGTATGTAAGCCCCCCAGTCAGGCCCCACTCCACTGTATTCCAGTAGAACCATTGCTCAGTCACCACTTGCTAGCACTCCCTTTGCGTGGGGACCAAGGGCCTCTCCTCAGCATCCTCAGGCACAGGGCCTCAGTGTCTCACATCAGCCACAGGAAACACTGCTGAATGCAGAATCCATTCACTGTTGGGCCCGCCTGGAATCCAGGGTGCCAACACCAATCTTCTGCTTCTGGACCCCCCCAGGGGAGTCCACTTAATCCCAGGCAGCCTCCTCCATCTTGCAGCAATCCGGGGGTTAAACACACCACGGCTGTGCCGTATGAGGCCCCTCGCTCCTCCACAATTTAAGCCTCCAATGCGGAGAGCAGGCTTATGCTCTCCCAACACACATGAATGGAGCTCAAGATATTTACATACAGCCCCGACAGTGCTGCAGGACTCACCTCCTTTCCAGTGCAGGTCTTCGGGTTCTCTGCCTACCGAGACCCCCCTCAGAGCCCAACAGGACCACTGGAGCACTCCTGCTCCTGAACTGCCATTCCTCTGATATCATCTCCACTCCGGGTGTTCATACTGGGTGGGGCGAGAGGCAGCAAGCCTCTGGGCCGGGGGCTCACCCAGATCACCCCACAGAACTGCATCTCATCTGCAATGGGTTCCAGGCCTGGGCACAGTAGGCACGAGAGCCGCAGCGCCTTGCGCACTCCCCTCTGCCTCACACTGGGGGTACTACACCTGGCTCGATCTCCACTTCCTGATGAGCTCAGGAACAAGGAGTTCGCACACAAAGGCATGAAGCCCACAGCAATTGAACAGTCATTGAATGGCCTTCCTGTTGGGGTCAGGAGTGTGGCCTCACGCTCTATCAGACCCTTTGCAGTCGGAACTGGCCGTTCAGGCTGCTGCCATCCATGCACCCCCCTTATTGCCCCTCAGCTGTAACATTTTAATGTTAAATTACATATTTTACCCATGCACAATTACTTGTAAACCACCCCAGCAGGTAATTGTATGTATACACTTCCTCAAAAGGGACCCCATTAGTAGAAATTGATAAACAGTGACACTTCCTGCATGATGCCAAAAAACACAATTTAGTTTTAGTTAGATGTATTATTAAATCTTTATCTACACATAAGTCCAAATAATGTTTCAATTATTTCCTTGGGCCACATGGTGAAATTGAGATTATAACAGCAGGAACCAATTTTATCCAATCTCAGTTGAGGGCATCTCTGGGATGTTTTGACCCACTTTTTGCTCTGCCATGCCGCATCACTGTGTACTGATGGTGCCAAAAATAGTCAAATGGCTGCAAAATCCGTGTGCACACCAAAACCTCTGAAATTCGCGCTTTGCAAAGCACATAAAGATGGCTGCCCAATCTGCCATGCATGTTGTCAGTGGTGGAACAGAGATCTCACTCCTGAAACATGTCACTGGGCTCCACAACATGTGAAAATGGAGTACAGAAGGAAAACACAGTGCTTTTCTAAAGGGAACCCCAAAATCTTGCTTTAAATTATTTTTCTTTGTTGCTGAAACTGCAGAATGCCGGTACGAAACACCCTCAAACATCCAAAATTCTTGCTGGTTGCTATAATTCACTTTGTGTAACAAATCATTGTGAACTTACAATGTCCTGAAAAGCTGAAAGCATCAAGGGATTTCCACAGCAAAAGTGGCCTGTCTGTGAATCTGTCAAAATCTGGGTGCAGTACCCTGGGCCGCCTGAATGACAGCTGTCAGTAGCCTGCCGGATTAAACTTTGAACATGTATAAACTGAAATCAAATGTTTGCAATCTAAGAGGCCTGTTTTTGAGAGTAACCCATCTTGTAATGGTTTTGATTCCATGGTTTAAAATCTTGAATACGTATTTAGCTGTGATTTGATCTCACAAGTTGGTTTTATGCTAAGGTAAAATTCAACAGAAGTAACAATTAAAGTAAGATGGCTAAAGCTACCAAACTGGAATAACAACTTTCCTCACAGAGGCAAGGCCTCTCCTTCCACCAGGAAATCACACCAAAGTGTTAATTATAGCGTTTGGGAGGAACCTGGTCTGCAGTGGGGAAGGAAACAATGGCAAACTGCAAAGCAGGAAATGCTAGGTGTGAGGACAGTCGTAAAATGGCCTCTGCCAAGAGAACAGGGAGGAGACTGCTTCTGAACTGAAGGGAGACAAAAAGAGGTGGACCCGAACAGCCATCTGTGGCTGAACATTCACAAAGAACATTTTACCACTTAAAATTGTCAAAAATACAAAAGTAACAGAATTGTAAATCAAAATTTTGGTTGCACATTTCAAGAAGCGGAAAGATTGTATGACATGTTCTGGAAAGAAACGGCAGAAAATGTGATTTTACACCAGATGTATTTCTGCTAGAAGTATGAAACTTTATACACTTATGCCGATGTTATACGCGCACACTTCTAGAAATTTGCTGATGAATTGGACATTGTGTTCCTGATGAAAAGGGCGAAATGCGGTGAAAAGCAGACACAAGATCCCACAGCAACGGGGTTTTGAGGAGTAGCTGCTACACAAAATATGTAATCTGTATATGTGATTGTTATAGAGGTTACTCATGTGTAAATATGTCTTGTGTCAAAAGTAGATTTTGTGTTCAAGAGGCTAGGTGTGGACTCTAAGCCTCATAAACCCACACCATAAAGGTGACACACTGTTTATCTCCTCGTATCAAGGCAGAGAGGAGACTCTGACCAATCGCCTGTCAAAGGGGCGAGCTTAGGCTAAACCAGCACACACACGCCCTTTATCATAGCATAAATAGAGACAGCAGATGGCAGATAAGGACACACAGATTCACTCACTATCCCGATGCTGACGGAGCACCCTGCTGCTGAACTTTCCATCTTCCTTGCTCCAGACTCCAGAAACTTGGCAAAGCAGAAAGGCTCATTGCATAGCTGAACCATTTTCAGCTAGGCCTCAAACTCCAGAACCAAATCCCACAATTCTAAGGGGAACCAAAAGACTGCCGGGCTGCGCTGTACTGCTTGCCTGCTGAAAATACATTTCATCATAACCAAGAAGGGCAGATCCAATCCAATCCTGTGCCGTATTGTGACCAGAGTGCCCTGCAGATCCAATCCAGCCAGGTGTCGTGCGGTGACCAGTGCACCTTGACGCTGCCCAATCCGATGTGCCCAGCAGTCTGTCCTAGAACTAGATCCAGTTCCCTGACCAGAATCTTGATGGACCAGAATCCTGACGGTTCTGTTTAAAAACATATCTAGTGAGTATCTATAGAAAGAACTGTGTCACTAGCATATATACTGTCCATAGTCAATACCTATCTTAAACCCATCCCAATCTATCTTGTATTCAGAACCCGTGTTGTTAGGAGTATTTTGAATTGTCCAAATTCTCCATTCAAACCATCCTATCTTCCTCATGCACTATATATATATTTTTAAAACTATATTTGCGCTGATATTTTTCATCTGAAAAAGGCAAGCTCCTCTGCAGACAGTCACCCTGATCAAGTGGCTGTGTTCCTGTGTGGTATTCGTTTATTCATAGTCCTCCTCTAGTGTAAGAAATCCCATTTGTCATTTTAAAAGTGCATTCCTGTTTTCCATTATTGCCCCTATCTTGAAAAAATCGACCTCCATTAAAACGTCCCGAACTTCCTCAGTTTTTGTGCTAGAAACAAAATTTTGTTTGTAGCTAACACCCACAGCTTTAAATTGCATCTAAAACCGCATCCCAAATCCACACGGTTCTCCCGTTATCGCGATTATCTTGCAGTGAAAAGTTTGCCACAAATTTGTTTTTGGGAAATTCTGACACGTGTAAAACAGCTTTTGATTGCTCCCAACTTGAATTTTAAGATTTCAAATTGTGTCTTGGTATTAAATCATTGCTAGTGTTTGTGTGCAACTATTCAAAGCGGCTCCCATTAGAATGTATAGAATTTCAGCATTTGTACCATATTTAGTGTTTTACCCAGTTCATTCTAAGATAACTCTAAAAGCCATTCTGTCAGCTTGACAGTCGATTCCGTTTTTCTCTTGTGTTTTCTGGCGGAAAGTGGGATTGATATTTTGTTGAATTCTGCCATTCCTGAATACCTGCTCTCTCCTCTTTATCTCTTTACATTGCATATTGGGGTGTTGAGGGGGATCCTTTAACCACAGTGCTATTTGATCTGAACACACACACTCAAGTATAAATTCTGTGCTGAATTGTTTTGCTCACTATTACTCCTTGTGTATTAAAGAGATTTTTCTGTGTTACCCCATTGGTGATTATTGTATACCCATTAAAATATAGTGTGATTAAATTGTAAATACATAAATAAATATTTTAACTTTGCAAACCAGCCTGATTCCTGTTTCAGTGTGACCGGGGGGCGGGGTTCCAGGAAAGGGGGTTGATATGAGTGGTACATCGTTCAGGATAAAGAACTTTTAGACAAAAATAAATAAGGATTTTAGTTGTGCATTACACGCTAGCCGTTGACTTGGGTGTGTGCCGGATTGAAATCACTTACAGCTTGGGGGCTCGTCACGAGATCCTGAACTATACATACCACTTTTGACAGTCTAACACAACATGCTAAATGTAAATACACCTTGTTGGGCAACCATACTATGCTACACTGTAAAAACACCCTTCAATAGAAATACCCAAAGGAGTTGGGCCTGTTTTGCAAAGGTAAAAGTAAACCTGAAATAAATCAGAAAGAAATTAATATTTCCGGAATGGCGACCCCAGTGGAAATCAATATGACTAAAGAACACCTAACTGCACAAATTGTTTGTCAGGGGTGAATGGACTGAGCAGGATGAGAATGTTTGGCTGCATGAAATCAAACAACAAGCCACTGCCACAGAATTCGATTATGGCAGGACCAGGGTCCATTACACCAGGCACTTAGTGAACTGTATCTGGCCCCAAGGGTAAAAGAAGAGCAATGCAAATTTGCAAAATAGTGGCGTACCTGTACTTTCACATTGGAGTAATACAGGAAAAATATGCCGAAAACCTAGATCTGGCAAAAAGGCAAGTACAATCCCTAGAGAAAACCCAAACTGATTTGGACTTTGCAGAGCAAAGGCTATAAAAGAGCCAAGATTCAGAGAGAGAAACCAGACAGTACCTGACAAAATTAAAGGAAGATCTGGATCTCCTGCAGCAAGAGAAGGTGGAGCAGGATACCAAATTACTGACACTGCAAAAAGAGTGCCAAGAAAGGTTGGACTCTTTCAAACAGAGCCAACAAAAACTGGCACAACAATTAACTTTTAATAGAGCCTGCGTAGAGCAGGTAGTCACGATACAGAACCACCTAGAATCCTCGAAAGAGGAGAATAATAAATTAATTATTAAAGATCTTGAATCCCAAACAGAATTTGATGAGG